>NC_079192.1:303163321-303763321 GCF_029499605.1 Hyla sarda
TCTTTCTTAGAATATGTGATAGAATATTTTTCGTAACCTTCTGAGAATATGTTATTTAGCAGGTGACTTCACATCCACTGCTAAGTTACACTGTATTTGTCTAGAATTGTAATGAAAGCTCCAGCATTTAGACTTAGTAGATATAAGAAAACCTGAGACTTATTCAGTTCATAGCGAAAGTTGTTTAAAAAAAAGCAAATAGAAAAAAATAAGTAAAGTAACTGAACTGAATACTCACAACAAAATATTAAAAACTAATACAAAATAAACCACCAGAACTGATGACACCACATTTAACTTTATAGAATGGATGGATATAATAAAAATAAAAATCTGATAAATGAAGGATAAAAGAGAATTTTTGCAAACTCTGAACAAAAACTTTGTTGGAATTTGAATGACATATTAAATTATTGTATAAAACCACTGTTGTTAGGACTAATAATAAATAATTGCGTTTCTCTCATTTTTAATCATATGTTATTGTTTTTTAGGCTGGCTTAGATTTGAATGTGGCAACTGGTGTATTATCAAAAGGACCACTATCACTTCTGGGATAAAGAAAATCTGAAATGTAAGTTCTAAGGAATGTTTTATAATCATATATTACCTTGTATATGTATTGAGAGAAGACAATAAGGGGAATTTATCATGTCTGCACATCTGTTTTCAGGCATAATAAATCCACAAATGATGTACAAGCCTTATTATGTGACAAGTGGACAAAGCTTAATATAAAGGCAGAAAGCGGATGTGGCCGCTAGTGTTGCTCGTGAATATTCGAAATTCGAATTTTATTCGCGAATATTGCGAATTCGCGAATATTCACGAATATAGCACTTGATATTCGAAATGACGAATATTCACTTAATATTATTTTTTTTCACAGTACACATCACAGTGATCATCCCTCTCTGCTTCCAGCTTGTATGGTCTAAAGAAGGCTCTAATACTACTGTGTGAGACAGCCGGGCGAATATTCGCATATGCCAATATTCGCGAATATTGATCCCTCCCTTCTTTTAGCTCGTGGGCCAATGAGAATGATGCAAATACAGTTGTCGGAGATTAGCAACATACATATCCCCTTCATGACCCAGCCCATTTTCACCTTCATGACCTGGGCATTTTTTGAAAATCTGACCACTGTCACTTTAAACATACATAACTTTGGAATGCTTTTACTTATCATTCTGATTCCGAGATTGTTTTTTTGTGACATATTCTACTTTATTTTATCGGTAAAATTTCACTGATATTTGTATCCTTTCTTGGTAAAAAATCTAAAAATTTCATGAACATTTTGAAAATTTAGCATTTTTCTAACTTTGAAAGTCTTTGCTTTAAAGGAAAATGGATATTCCAAATAAATTACATATTGATTCACATATACAATATGCCTACTTTGTGTTTGCATTAAAAAATTGACAAGTTTTTACTTTTGGAAGACATCAGAGGGCTTCAAAGTTCCGCAGCAATTTTCCAATTTTTCTCAAAATTTTCAAAATCTTAATTTTTCAGGGCCCAGTTCAGGTTGGAAGTGGATTTTAAGGATCTTCATATTAGAAATACCCCATAAATGACCCCATTATAAAAACTGCACCCCCCAAAGTATTCAAAATGACATTCAGTAAGTGTTTTAACCCTTTAGGTGTTTCACAGGAATAGCAGCAAAGTGAAGGAGAAAATTCTAAATCTTCATTTTTTACACTCGCATTTTCTTGTAGACCCAATTTTTTAATTTTTACAAGGGGTAAAAGGAGAGAAATCACCCTAAAATTTGTAACCCAATTTCTCTCGAGTAAGGAAACACCTCATATGCGTTTGTAAAATTTTCGGTGGGCGCAGTAGAGGGCTCAGAAGGGAAGGAGCGACAATGGGATTTTGGAGAGTGAGTTTTTCTGAAAGGGTTTTTGGGGGGCATGTCCCATTTAGGAAGCCCCTATGGTGCCAGAACAGTGGACCCCCCCACATGTGACCCCATTTTGGAAACTATACCCCTCATGGAATGTAATAAGGGGTACAGTGAGCATTTACACCCCACTGGCGTTTGACAGATATTTGAAACGGTGGACTGTGCAAATCAAAAATTTTATTTTTCATTTTCACAGACCACTGTTCCAAAAATCTGTCATACACCAGTGGGGTGTAAATGCTCACTGCACCCCTTATTACATTCCGTGAGGGGTGTAGTTTCCAAAATGGGGTCACATATGGATATTTATTGTTTTGCGTTTGTCAGAACTGCTGTAACAATCAGCCACCCCTGTGCAAATCGCCTCAAATGTACATGGTGCACTCTCCCTTCTGGGCCTTGTTGTGCGCCCTCAGAGCACTTTGCACCCACATATGGGGTATCTCCGTACTCAGGAGAAATTGCGTTACAAATTTAGAGGGTCTTTTTTCCCTTTTACCTCTTGTGAAAATGAAAAGTATAGGGCAACACCAGCATGTCAGTGTAAAAAATTTATTTTTTTACACTAACATGCTGGTGTAGACCCCAACTTCACCTTTTCATAAGGGGTTAAAGAAGAAAAAGCCCCCCAAAATTTGTAAGGCAATTTCTCCCGAGTATGGCGATACCCCATATGTGTCCCAAAACTGTTGCCCTGAAATACGACAGGGCTCCAAAGTGAGAGAGCGCCATGCGCATTTGAGGCCTGAATTAGGGATTTGCATAGGGGTGGACATAGGGGTATTCTACGCCAGTGATTCCCAAACAGGGTGCCTCCAGCTGTTGCAAAACTCCCAGCATGCCTGGACAGTCAATGGCTGTCCGGCAATACTGGGAGTTATTATTTTGCAACAACTGGAGGCTCCGTTTTGGAAACAGTAGCGTACCAGACGTTTTTCATTTTTTGGGGGGAGGGGGGCTGTGTAGGGGTATGTGTATATGTAGTGTTTTTTACTTTTTATTTTAGGTTAGTGTCAGTGTAGTGTAGTGTTTTTAGGGTACAGTCACATGGGCAGAGGTTCACAGCAAGTTTGCCGCTGGAAGTTTGAGCTGCAGCGCAAAATTTGCGCCATCTCAAACTTGCAGCACTCACTGTAAACCTCCGCCCATGTGAGTGTACCCTGTACATTCACATTGGGGGGAGGGGGCAAACATCCAGCTGTTGCAAACTCCGAGCATGCCCTTTGGCTGCAACAGCTGGAGGAACACTGGTTTGGAAACACTAAGTTAAGTAATAAACTTTCAAGTGTTTTGCAACCAAACTTAGTGTTTCCAAACCAGTGTGCCTCCAGCTGTTGCAAAACTACAACTCCCAGCATGCATGGTCTGTCAGTGCATGCTGGGAGTTATAGTTTTGCAACAATTGCAACAGCTGGAGGCACTGAGGTAGGAAACGGACAATGTTTCCCAACTAGTGTGCCTCCAGATGTTGCAAAACTACAACTCCCAGCATGCCCAGACTGCCAAGGCATGCTGGAAGTTGTAGTTCGGCAATATCTGAAGGATCAGATGTTGCTGAACTACAACTTCCAGCATGCTTGGGCAGTCTGGGCATGCTGGGAGTTGTAGTTTTGCAACATCTGGAGGTCCACAGTTTGGAGACCACTGTATAATGGTCTCCAATCTGTGCTCTTCCAGATGTTAGAGAACTACAACTCCCAGCATGCCTGGACAGACTGAGCATGCTGAGATTTGTAGTTTTGCAACATCTGGAAGAGCACAGATTGGAGACCATTATACAGTGGTCTCCAAACTGTGGACCTCCAGATGTTGCAAAACTACAACTCCCAGCATGCCCAGAAAGCCAAAGGCTGTCTGGGCATGCTGGGAGTTGCAGTTTTGAAACTCTCAGAGGCAGCAGTGAGATCGCTTTACGGCGATCTCACTGCTGCCAATGAAGATGCCGCACTGCTGCCGGAAACTCACCTCCGGGACGCAGCGCAGCCGGGACCGCATGGAGGACGTCGGGACCGCACGGAGGACGCCGGGACCGCTCGGGACACCGCTCCGACGGGTAAGTGACGCCGGGGGACGGGACAGGGACACTTAGCAGAGCGGTGTGTGTCCCGATCCCCGTGATCGGGACTCACACACCGCGCTGCTAAGTATTTTCATAGCGAAACGCTGCTATCAGCTACTCAGATTTGACCAGCTGATAGCAGCGATCGCTGGGGGGGTGGGGGACGAAACCCCCCGTGGTCGCACGGTAAGATGGCTGGCTATCAGTGATAGCCACCATCTTTCCGGGCGCTGCGGGATGCCGCGAGTAGCGGCAGTAATATCCATGACGTACCTGTATGTCATGGGTCGGGAACACCTTGCCACCCATGACGTACAGGTATGTCATAGGTCGGGAAGGGGATATAAAGTTCATAAATTTTCACATATGCGAATTTTCACATATGCGAATGATCGCCTATGCGAATGTTCGCCTATGCGAAAAAAAAACGCAAATATTACGAATATGTAAATTTAGCGAATATATGACGAATATTCATCCATATATTCGTGAAATATCGCAAATTCGAATATGGCCTATGCCGCTCAACACTACTGGCCTCTGAAAACAGGTGTAAATTGTAACTAAAACATACACCAGCTAGAGCTGGCATAGATTTCAGTCTGAGACACACAAGCAGCCCCAGATGCAAATAATTTATTAAAAGGCCTGCATCTATTATAAAATAAATAAGAAGCAGAATACTTCAGAACAGATGAGATAAATATGAAAGGTCACCTCCAGGGTCTATATGGGAAATTTATCAATGTAGGTGTAGGTGGAAGTTTTTTGTAGATCGTTTTTGTTGGTCAAAATTTGGTGCAATTGCAACAAATGTACAATACTTGTCAAACCACATGATACATTTTGTGTAAAGTCCTATGTCTCCACACAGTTCTATTTATAAACGTGAGCTGCACCTCACAGTAAAAGTGGACACAGGGATTTTGTTCTATTGCTTTGAGGCTTGGATTCCATTGAGGTTTTTTGTCCACCATCAAAAACGCCAGAAAAACTGTCACAGCTTTTTCCTGCGTTTTGTCAGTTTTTCTTGCATTTTGGCTGGTGTGTTGACACAGTCATTTTTGTACCCCGTGGCAATTTTTTCACTGCCTTCAGGGTACAACTCCGTGGGTCGGATGTAGAGCGCCCGGACCACGGAGTGTAAGGAGGTAAGGAGTGATTTATAGCATATTTATTCCCACAGCCATGGGATTTGGAAGAGTAGTACCGCAGTGCTGAGGGACAGCATGTGCACAACCTCCGGCTGCGGGACTCTTTTGGGACAATTAGGACTACTACTCCCATCATGGACAGACTCTGTTCATGATGGGAGTTATAGTACAGGGGCTGAGGAACAGATCGCAGATGGTCATTCTCCAGAGACCCGCTGCGATCCGTGTTTATTAACTGTACAAGCCAGCGGCACATGCAGCTCCACTGCGCTCCCCGCCGGCTCCTGTATACAGCTGCCACATTTCATAATCCCCGCCGCCGGAAGATGGGAACTCTGATTGGTGAATAGCTGTTCACCAATCAGAGCTCCCAACTCCCGGCGGCGGGGATTATAAATTGTGACAGCATATACAGTATTCCCCGCTAGGAGCCAGAGGGGAGTGCAGTGGAGCTGCATGTGCCGCAGGCTTGTACAGTTAATAAATGGATATTGCAGTGGGTCTCTGGAGAATAACCCAGTGCAATCTGTCCCTAAGCCCCTGGACTATAACTCCCATCATGGACACAGTCTGTCCATGATGGAAGTAGTAGTCTTAACTGTCCCAAAATAGTCCCGCAGCCAGGGGATGTGCAAGCGCCGTCCCTCAGTGCTGCGGTACTACAACTACTCCCATCATGGGACAGACTCTGTCCAATGATGGGAGTAGTTGTAGTTTAGCAGTGTTGAATGATGGCTCCTGCATCCCCTGGCTGTCTCGGTAGAACATTTTCCTACGTGTCCTTTTTGATGGTGTATTTTTGCTTAAAAAAAACGGATGTGCACAAAAAAAATGTGTCTAAACAAAAAAAATGCACTTGATAAATTAGTATTCACTGCAAAATGCATTCCACAAAACACAAGAAAAAGAGTACTTGCTTTTTGCTCTATAAAAAAAGAGACACAAAAAAGATGTTTTGCGAAAAAAAATACACAAGAAAAAGGGGTAAACTCAATGATAGGTCTCCCCCTATGACCTTGTATACACAAAATCAGGGGCACTAATGCAGATTGGAGAACTCCCAGTGGACCTTTAATATTATAATTGAGCCTATTATGCCTAATAATACACATCTCAGTTGCTACAGAAACCCCTTTTTAACCCCTTAAGGACGATTTTGGCCTTAAGGAATTTTATTTTTACGTTTTTGTTTTTTCCTCCTCGCCTTCTAAAAATCATAACTCTTTTATATTTTCATCCACAGGCGAGTATGAGGGCTTGTTTTTTGCACAACCAGTTTTCCTTTGTAATGATATCACTCATTTTACCATAAAATGTATGGCACAATCAAAAAAATACTATTTGTGTGGGGAAATGCAGCTCTGATCATTCATTTTAGCGACCGCACTGCCGCAGATGCCATGATCTGTATTGATCACGGCATCTGAGGGGTTAATAGCACACATCAGCGCGATCGCTAATGTGCACCGTTACTGGAGGGTCTCTGGCTGCTGTTAGCAGCCGGGACCTGCCGCTCATGACCCGAGCATCAATCCGATGCTCGCGGTCATGTACAGGACGTAAATGTACGTCCTGGTGCATTAAGTACCACCGCACCAGGAGATACATTTACGTCCTGAGTCGTTAAGGGGTTAAATAGTGGGGGTTCTAGTTCACCATTGATTGATTGATATTAAACACCCCAATCTTTTCTACAACTTTTATTTACTGAAATGAATGGATTACATAAATAATAATTATCATGTATGATATCATAAGGCCATATTTAACTGGAACCCTAAAATGTGCTATGACACAACTGCATTACATTACATCATGCATTGCTTTACTTTGAGGCTCCAATAATTACATTTAGGTTAGATTGATCGCATGGAAGCCAGGTTGCAATTGACAGCAGAGCTTCTACTATAATGACTGGAATCAAAGGGTTTTTAGATTTTGCCCATGTAACCCTCCAGATGCCATAGTTTATGTTTACTAGAGCATCTGAGGAGCTGAACAGAGAGAATGGTCTTTCTTTGTAAGCCCATCGGCACCATATGATGCAATCATAGTAGGTATGTTGTATGTTGAATAACCCATGGAAGACTAGAGGCCTTGATATATATATATATATATATATATATATATATATATATATATATATATATATATTTATTTAGTTTTTATGTGGTGACCATGACCAATAAGTAAGCAACCTGCAAAAAACAAGCCTTCATATACATAAAAAAACGTCTGGCTCTTGGAATTGACATGGTTAGAATAATAAATTGTATGTATCCCCAAATGTTGGCAATTGGTTCTTCTCTAGTAGACATGTGCAATTCCTTTCGGAACGAATACTAAACTTAACGAATTTTCCCCCCATATAGTTGTTGTGAGATTATTGAATTTTCATAAATGAACATTCTCTTTATTTTTTCTCTATAGATGCCAGATTAAATCTTAACGGTGTAAGGGGAACCAAGAAGTCTAATCTTGTGATTCATAAGGCCATATAAATGAATGATTGTGATCTTAATAAATCTAAGTATTCATTATAAAGTGTCTGACTCCTGAATTATATTTTGTGTATTATCTAATTTTTATTATCTCACTTGTTGTGTTATTTCGTCAAAGTTGGACGTGAAGATGAAAAATTAGATTTTTGTTCACTAAAATGCTGGTGTTACCAAAAATGTTTCATTTTCACAAGTGGTAATAGGGAAAAAAGCCCCCCAAAATGTGTAATCCAATTTCTTCTGAGGATGGAAATACCCCATATGTGGACATAAAGTTCTCTGCGAGCTCAATACAGGGCTCAGAAGAGAAGGAGCAAAATTTGTTTTTTAGAGAGAGAATTTTGTTGGAATGGTTCTTGGGGGCATGTCGCATTTAGGAAGCCCCCATGGTGCCAAAAGAGAAAAAAAAACACAAGGTACACTATTTGGGAAACTACACCCCTTAAGGATTGTAACAAGAGGAACAGTGAGCCTTAACACCCCACAGGTGTTTGATGACTTTTCGTTAAATTTGGAAGTGAAAATTTAAAATTAAGATTTAAAATGTATGATTTTTTTCACTAAAATGCTGGTGTTATCCCATATTTTTCATTTTTACAGGGGGTAGTCGGAGAAAAGCCCCCCAAAATGTCTAACCCCATTTCTTCTGAGTATGGAAAAAACCCATATGTGGGTGTAAAGTGCTCTGCGGGCACACAACAGGACTCAGAAGAGAAGGAGCACCATTGGGCTTTTGAAGAGAGAATTTGGCTGGAAATGAAGTCGGGGGCCATGTGCGTTTACAAAGCCCCCCATGGTGCCAGAACAGCAAAAAAAAAAAAACATGTGACCCCATTTTGGAAACTACACCCCTCAAAGAATGTAACAAGTGGTGCAGTGAGAATTTAAAACCCACTGGTGTTTGACAGCTTTTTGGAACAGTAGTCTGTGCATATGAAACATTTAATATTTTATTTTAACGGACCACTGTTCAAAAAATCTTTCAGGCACCAGTGAGGTTTCAATGCTCAATGCACCCCTTGTTACATTCCTTGAGGGGTGTAATTTGCAAAATGGGGTCACGTGTTTTTTTTTGTTTTTAGCCTTTATGTCAAAATCTGCGATCAGCGACCTCTGTGCAAATCCCCAATTTAGACCTCAAATGCATGGTGCTCGCTAGACCCTGAACCCTGTTGTCCGCTTGCTGGGCACTTTATTCCCACATATGGGGTATTTCTGTTCTCAGGAAAATTTATAAGTTATAAGTTACTTATTTTGGGGGGCATTTTCTCCTTTTTTCTCTTGTATAAATGAAAAATAAGGGAAAAACCCAGCATGTAAGTGTAAAAAATATTTTTTTTAATGAACATGCTGGTGTAGCCCCAATTTATTTACTTTTAGAAGCGGTAAAAGGAGAAAAAAAATTGTAACACAATTTCTCCCGACTACAGAAATACCCCATATGCGTCCCTAAAACTGTTGCCTTCTAATACGACGGGGATGTGGATTGGTAGAGCTCCATGCAAATTTGAGGCCGAAACTTGTTATTTGCATAAGGGCGGCTGAGGCTATGTTAAAAAATTTTCGCAGAACATGCCAGCGCTATAAGTACTGAGAAGTGCGCTGTCTCATAGACGGCAATGCATTTCTGTGTGGACTTGGCAGAAAGAATAGACATGTCTATGCTTACTGTGGACTCCGGAATTGGAGTTTCCACTGCAGAAACATCTGCCACAGAAATTCTGCCATGTGCACAAGAAAACATCAGGCCGCCATCAAACTGACCTCACTCAAATTGAGTCCTCACTGGAAAAAATAAAAACATAAAGTCCATTTCAGTGAGGACTGTGTGGTCAATTTGGATTCCTAGTAATCAGTGGCTCATATAGGTAACATATTAACACAGTAACATAGTTCATAAGGTTGAAAAAAGACAAAACTCCATCAAGACCTATAACCCTAATGAGTCCCTACTGAGTTGATGCAGAGGAAGGCAAAAAAAAAAATAAAAAATAAAAAACTCATACTCGAGGTAAAAATTCCTTCCTGACTCCAAATATAGCAATCAGAATAGATCCCTGGATCAACCTTCTGTCCCTATAGATCTAGAATCCATAACCTGTAATGTTATTACTCTCCAAAAATGCATCCAGACCCCTTTTAAATTATTTTAACCATGACCACCTCCTCAGGCAGAGAATTCCACAGTCTCACTGCTCTTACAGTAAAGAATCTCTGTCTGTGCTGGTGTAGAAACATTCTTTCCTCTAAAAGTAGAGGATAGATACAGTCTTGGGTACAAATAGATCATGTGAGAGATCTTTGTAAGGTCCCCTGATATATTTATACATAGTTAATTGGTCTCCGCCAAGCCTTCTTTTTCTAAACTAAATAACCCTAATTCTGATAATCTTTCTGGGTACTGTAGTCCTCCCATTCCCCGTATTACCCTGGTTGCCCAACTTTAACCCCTCTCCAGCTCCACTATATCTTTCTTGTACACTGGTGCCCAGTACTGTACACAGTGTTCTATGTATGGTCTGACTAGTGATTTGTACAGTGGTAGAATTATGTCTTTGTTTTTGGCATCTATGCCCCTATTGATGCACCCCATGATTTTGTTTGCCATGGCAGCAGCTGCCCGACACTGATCACTACAGCTAAATTTACTATTGACTAGGACTCCCAAGTCCTTTTCCATGTCAGTCGTCCCAAGTGTTCTCCCATTTAATACATAATCCCAGCCCGAATTTTACTTCCCCATGTGCATAACCTTACATTTATCAGTGTTGAACCTCATCTGCCACTTCCCAAACCAAACCTCCAACCTATCCAGATCCATTTTTAACAGTGCACTGTCCTTTATAGTATTAACTGCTTTACAGAGTTAAGTATCATCGGCAAAGATTGCTATTTTACTATTTAACCCCTCAACAAGGTTATTAATAAATATATTAAATAGAACAGGGCCCAAGACTGACCCCTGTGGTACCCCACCAGTAACAGTCACCCAATCAGAATAAGTACCATTAATAACCACCCTTTGTTTCCTATCACTGAGCCAGGTTCTTACCCACTTGCATGCATTTTCCCCAGTCCAAGCATTCTAATTTTATGCACCAACCTTTTATGTGGCACTGTATCAAATGCTTTGGAAAAATCCAGATATACGACATCCAGCGAATGCCCCTGGTCCAGTCTGGAACTCACCTCCTCATAAAAATCGATTAGGTTAGTTTGACAGGACTGATCCCTCATAAAGCCATGCTGATATGGGGGTCATACATTTATTTTTATCAAGATACTTCAAAAAAGTATCCCTTAGAAAACCCTCAAACAATTTACATACAATGGAGGTTAAACTAACAGGCCTATAATTCCCTGGGTAACCTTTTGACCCCTTTTTAAATATTGGCACTTCATTAGCCATGCGCCAGTCCTGGGGAACAGTCCCTGTTACTCTAGAGTCCTTGAATACTAAAAATAGGGGTCTGTCTATTACATTACTTAATTCCTTTAGAACATGGGGGTGAATACCATCTAGACCTGGCGATTTGTCTATTTTGATTTTTTGTAGGCAGCACTGTACCTCTTCCTGGGTTAGAAAGGTGACCTGTACTGGGGAGTTTACCTTATCTCACTGTATTTCACCTGGCATTTCATTTTCCTCTGTGAATACAGAGGAGAAGAATTTGTTTAATATATTTGCTTTTTCCTGATCCCCATTTATAATTTCTTCTTTATCGTTTTTTAAAGGGCCAACATTTTCATTTTCAAACTTTTTGGCTATTTATATAGTTAAAGAACATTTTGGGGTTAGTTTTACTCTTTGGCAATGAGTTCTTTCTGTCTCTATTTTTGCGGCTTTTATATGTTTTTCACATATTTTACATTTTTCTCTATAGCTTTTTAATGCTTCTTCATTGATGTCCTGTTTTAATAGTTTAAATGCTTTATTTTTGTCGTTTTATGCCCCCTTAACATTTTTATTCATCCATATTGTTTTTTTTATTTTTTATTTCTGACCATTTTATTCCCATAAGGTATATACCTCTTACAGTGAGAATTTAAGATATTTTTCAAAGTCTCCCATTTAGTGTCAGTATTCTTGTTTTTGAGGATATTATCCCAATTTATATTGTTAAGGGCTTCTCTGAGTTGATCAAAACTTGGCCTTCCTAAAGAACTGGGGTCCAAGCGGGGTCTCCTATATGTTGAGACTGGGTGAATTGTATAGAGGACAGGGTTACTAGTATGGAAGGCCTCTAATGGTATTGTTCTGCAGTGCCGCCTTCTAGGGGCTCATCATCACTGGATTATGATGGGGAGGAGAAAAATATGTGGGGTCTTTCTCCTCTCCCTCATTGGCGGACTCGGTGTTGGAGGCAAGTGCATAGTGTATGCCTCCTCCACCGAAAAGCCTTTGGGGTATAATTTATAGGGGGGGCGGGGGGTTGTAAGTGTGTAGATGTAGTGTTTTCACTTTATTTCAGTGTGTAGTGTAGGTGTAGTGTAGTGATTTTTACATTTACTGTAGTCTTTTTTTGCGGTGCAGGTGTCGTTTTTTTTCTGTACTTTTTGGGAGCGTATGCGGTCCTTGCCACCAGTGACTGTTCTGCGCTGTTCGGCCGGATCACAAACTCCCTCAAAAAAAGCAAAAAAATGCCTGTACCCCAAAAAGTGCTGATCAGTAATAATTCTCTGATCAGCAATCAGCGCAGTCTGCACACGGGGTATGGTCTGGCCACACAGCGCAGAACAGTCACTAGTGGCACGGAGTGCATACGCCCTCCCAAAAAAGTGCAAAAAAACCCTGAACACCATTCAAAACTAGGGATAGGAAAATAGGAGATAAAAAATGGAGCACAGTGCCTCGCGTAATTCTGTGGGCTAGGTATGTCCCAAGTGCCCTGGGTTGTATAGTGCTCACCTTAGGCAAACCTTGTTTTCGTGCGTATAACCCTTTAATGCAGGGGTGGCAATCGGTGGTCCTTGGCTGCAGAGTTGACCGTGCTCTTCTCAGGAGTCGGTAGTGGTCCAAGCGTGAGAAATTCAGGAAAAAAACTTGTGGTGGCGCTGCCTCAGAGGATGAAGAATCAGATTCGGATGCGGGATAGGTGGTTACAGCATGTATTTTATTCATACATGTACAGCAAAACACATTTTGACGGTAAATTCCCTCTTTATCAATTGCATCAATTGCATCAATTGCATGCAATTGATAAAGAGGGAATTTATCCTCAAAACGTGTTTTGCTGTACATGTATGAATAAAATACATGCTGTAACCACCTATCCTGCATCCAAATCTGATTCTTCACCCTCCGAGGCAGCGCCACCACAAGTTTTTTTCCCCCTGAATTTCTTAAAGCTAGGGATAGGCAGTTGACCAGTGGTCTACAAATTGTGGTCCAAGAGATGTTGCAAAACTACAATTCCCAGTATGCCCAGACAGGCATTGGCTGTCTGGACGTGCTGGGAGTTGTAGTTTTCCAACATATGGATGGCCATAGTTTAGAGACCACAACACAGTGGTCTCCAAACAGGGGTCCTCCAGATATCGCAAAACTACAACTCCCAGCATGCCCAGACTGTCTTGGCATTATGGGAGTTGCAGTTTTGCTAATTGTAAGGGGAAGCACTCACCCGTCGTATCATTGCCGCCGGACCTCCGGACACCTGCCGCTCCCGCCGCACACCCCTCCCATTCCCGCAGCGCACCCGCCGATTCCACTGCACATGCACACCCGATCGCTGATTGGGTTAATCAAATGGGGTCCCGGGGTGTCAGGCGGGAGTGGTCTTCTGCTGGACCCCCCCGGCACTTTAGCTAATTAAACCAATCAGCGCATATTTAATGAACGCAGTATATATATGGCGGAATGCACGAAGGTATTGTGTCATCCGCTGTATATATACAGCATTCTCCGGGAAGGGGTTAAAGCAATAGGATTTATGTAGGATATGCATCAAAAAGGTATTTAAAGTCTTGATTTCATATTTTTACAATAAAGATTCCATCAAGAAATTAAAACTAGAAACAATTGTTACAAAATAAACAGTAGATATAGGGCCCTATCAGATATGTACAGAGTCTATTAAATGGCTTGGTAATCTTGCTGCACAAATGATTGGTAGATTGATTGGGTTCTTTTTCCTACAATCAATAGTCAGTCAGTGCCGCTCATTTTTTAACAGGTCGAAACAACCCAGTCTGCCAAAGTGTGAGCGTTGTTTGTTTGTCGTCTGACTGCTCACCCTACTAAACAGTTCGATAAGGGCCTTTTGGCAATAATTGCCCTGTGTAATTGCCCACAATGTTGCCGATTTTTGCATGCTTCTGAAACATTCTTTTATGAGTTATGATATGTGGGGAACATCTAAACAAAACTGCCCCCTTTAATGTCTGTCAGCTGTAAAAAGTGCAGTGAATATTCTGAAATTACTAAGTTTTGTATGAAGGTTTCATATGCAGGCCCGTCGCAAGAGGACAGGCAAACCAAGCAATTGCTTGGGGCCCCGAGCTGGCCCGGGGGCCCCGAGCAGAGCCGGTCTCTGCCTGTCCTCCTGCACTATACTGTTCTGCAGGCAGCTCGCCCTGTCGGCCTGCCGGGCCAGCAGTGCGAGACCCTGTCTGGAGCAGGAGGCAGAGACTGAAGTCACTGCCTCTGGCTCCTTTATGTGCCCCGCTCCAGCTCACCTTCAGTCAGTCCAGGATTCATATATTGCGCGTCACCGTCATAACGTCATAATTCAAGGGCTGGCATCCTAACGCCGGCCCTAGAGCGTGACGTGACGTGTCACGTGAACGTGCGCAGTGCGCGAACTCACCCTCGTCACAGGATTACCGCGTTCAGTGCTGCTACATATCTATTTTACAGTGAGTGAATACATTGTTATTTCAAGTTCTGAACTACGTTCTTACTGGGTCTGGGGGAAGGAGGGGAGGGGGGTTAATCTGTGGTACCGATGTACTACCTTCCTGCAGAGGGGGGGGGTTAATCTGGGGGGTACTACCTTCCTACAAGGGGGGGGGGTAATCTGGGGGTGGGGGGTACTGCCTTCCTACTAGAGAGGAGGGGGGTTAATCTGGGGGGTACTGCCTTCCTACAAGGGGGGGGCTAATCTGGGGGTATTACCTTCATAAGGGGGTTGGGAGTTAATCTGGGGTACTACCTTCCTACTGGGGAGCAGGTAGTACCCCCAGATTAACCCCCTCACCCCCAGTAGGAAGGTAGTACCCCCAGATTAACCCCCTCCCCATCAAGCATGTAGTACCCCCAGATTAACCCCCCCCAGTAGGCAGGTAGTGCCCCCCCATGCCGTACAGGGGGTCACTACCTGCCTACTGGGGGGGGTAATTTGGGGGTACCACATGCCTGCTGGGGGAGGGGGTTAATCTGGGGGTACTACATGCCTGCTGGGGGGAGGGGGTTAGTCTTGGGGTACTACCTGCCTACTGGGGGGGGGGGGTGGAGGGGGTAATCTGGGGGTACTACCTGCCTACTGGGAGAGGGTTAATCTGGGGGTACTACCTGCCTACTGGGGGGGTTAATCTGGGGGTACTACATGCCTACTGGGGGAGAGGGTTAATCTGGGGGTACTACCTGCCTACTGGGGGGGGGGTTCTAATATGGGGCTAATACCTGCCTACTGGGGGGGGGGGAAGGGGGTAATCTGGGGGTACTACCTGCCTACTGGGAGAGGGTTAATCTGGGGGAACTACATGCCTGCTGTGGGGAGGGGGTTAGTATGGAGGTACTACCTGCCTACGGGGGGGGGGGTTCTAATATGGGGCTACTACCTGCCTACTGGGGGGGGGAGGGGGTAATCTGGGGGTACTACATGCCTACTGGGGGAGAGGGTAATCTGGGGGCACTACCGGCCTACTTGGGGGGGGGGTTAATCTGGGGGTACTACCTGTCTACTGGGGGGGGGTTCTAATATGGGGCTACTACCTGCCTACTGGGGGGGGAGGGGGGAATCTGGGTAGTACTACCTGCCTACTGGGAGTTAAACTGGGTCCATAATCTCAATCGCACAGTTTCCCCATATCGTGCAGCCCTACTAGCTGGCTACCTAACAACCTACATCAGTGTTTCTTAACCAGGGTGCAAAACTATGACTCCCAGCATGCCCGCAAATCCAGAGGTCATCTGGGTGCTGTAGTTTTGCTACAGCTGGAGGAACCATGGTTGGGGAATGGTGACCTACCTACATATCTGGCAACCTGCTCTGTTACTGAGTGGGACACCAAGGGGGGCATTATTACAGGCCTATAGCTGAGGAGATTGTGTAGTGTTAAGGAGAGCACTGGAAAAAAGCAGAGTCTAAGATCTTTGTTCTGCAGATGAAGAGAGATGAAGTTTTGGCTGGAAGGAGACATCATGGTGGTCTAAGTCTGACGGGGGAAGAAAAGGAAAGAGGACGACGCTGATCAGAAAAGACGTGACCTGTGAGTTCCTTCACGTAGCTGTAATCACTAATATGGGGTATATATCCTGTGTACAGCTGGAATATACCTCTATATGGTCCTGTATATAATCACTATATGGTCCTTCATATAATCACTTATAATGGTATATATCCTGTGCACAGGCTTTGCGTGTGTAATGTGGGGAGGGGTTGGAGGGGGGCCTCCGTGTCTATTTTGCTTGGGGCCCCCAAATTCCTTCAAACGGCCCTGTTCATATGCCATGTTCTTATTGCAAACAAACTAACAATTCTTAGACTATAGAGATTATCAGATCATGATAAGAAAGAAAAAAGAAAAAGAAAAGAAGGCGCTCCTGGTGTACAACCATAAAGATAATACAAAGAGTCTTCATAACAAGTGTAAATGGTTTACAATCAGCATTGGATATACTTGATATATACTTGATAAATACTTTGATATACACAAGACAACATAGGCCTTTTATTCATCAATAGAATAATTGGCATTGCTAGCTGCTAACCATTTTTGTACAATTCCATGTGAACAATGAAAAAAACTGTAGATTTCTGTTTGTAGGAATGCAGAGTTCTTGTAGAAAAGCTGTGTGCTGACTCATTGGAAATGGTAATGATGGGCTCATGATTTGTTTTAGGTGTTTAACCTAAACACAAATAGTTTTAGATGTGGATTAGGTACTGTGTAAGGTTTGGTGACAAGCAAGTTCAAATCATGACAAGTGAAGTGAGGTATAGCTGCCAAAGCGCTTAGATCAAAGTTCAGAGTGTTGGGTTGAACATAGTACACATTACAAACCAAAGCTGTTCACCATATATACAGTTTATCCATTAGAAACATAAATAAACACTGGGTCTTGCCACAAGAGAGCATAAACGTGCTTCCCCTGATGCCCTACTTTTGGTTAGTGTACATCTTAGTGATAGATCGCTGACTGCTTGACATGCCTCTACCACTCACTCAAAGACATTTTGCCCAGTAAGACTTTGAGATGGAGCGCATCAGGATGGTTGACAAATTCCTGGTAACTAGGCCCTTCTGACCAAGGTGTTTAGAGCAGTGGTTATGTGAGGGCACGCACATGCTGTGAACAGGCTCTGATAGGGATGAGTGAATCGAATCTGACGAATCCAAATTTGTTATGAATTTCAGGAAAAATTTTATTTGCAACAAATGGGAATATCCATGCAATTTGATTGCGCAAATCGCTTCATTAAACTCCATTTAGGGCGTTCCAGGCTCCAGGGCATCTAAAATGGCAGATCTACATGTGAGGACATGGGGCAAGGAATCCTGGGAAGGCGGGATTACCCTGAATCACATGCAGCATGCAGCCTATCAGCAGCCAGCCACCCCTGTGATGTCAAAACCCTATATAATCAGCAGCCATCTTGCAACCAGTCACTTCATTGCAGAGAGAGAGAGAGAGAGACAGGGACTGACAGCACTGTGTGTTGCACAGAAAAGCATTATTAAAGCAGCGATTCACCTCCCAGTCACATCAGCATTCTGTTGCAGAGAGAGAGAGGGACAGAGAGCAGTGTGTGTTGCACAGAAAATCATTTTTACAGCAGAGATTCACGTCCCAGTCACATCACATTTAATTACAGGGAGGCAAAGAGAGCAGTGTGTTGCACAGAAAAGCTTTTTTACAGCAGCAATTCACCTCAAGCCCAAATCCAGCCTAGAAGCACTGATAGGGAAGGGAGTGAGATTGAGAGAGAAAGTGCAATTTTGGGTGTAATACACAGTGACTGTGTCCTGCAGCACTGGTGTGTACTGCTGGTGTTGTAGACAAATACTGTTTTAAGCGTACTGGAGCGCATTGCCGTCACCTCATAAGTGAATACCACATACATACATCTAAGTGGTGTACTGTTTTGTTCCTGTTAAAGTCTTAAGGGCCTAGATACTGTAAAAAGACCAGGCAAAAGTACACACCTGCTGGTGTTGTAGACAAATACTGTTTTAAGCATAGTGGAGCACATTGTCCTCCTCTCATAAGTGCATACCACATATGTACATCTCAGTGGTGTACTATTTTGTTCCTGTTAAAGTCTTAAGGGCCTAGATACTGTGAAAGGCCAGCCAAAAGTACACACTTGCTGGTGTTGTAGACAGAGGCCTAAACTCATCAGACAGAGGTCGCAGTAGAATAGGGGCATGTGGCAGCAGGAGTTGCAGCGACAGGCCTGAGCTCCCGGTAACAGCTAGGTGTCGTGTCTCGACCAGCAACCCATCTGCCATCATTGATTGGTTAACACGGTCAGCCACTTCATCACAAGTGACATCTGTCACCCCTAGTCAACAGTCGGTGGGTTCCTCAGACACAAACCTAAGTTGGCATGGCCAGGGAACAGTCCCTGTCCTTCCATTGCCTCTGTCCTATGCTAGTCCCTCCCCCACAGAAGTATCTTATGCTGTGGGTTCAGCTCCACTATTTAGTGAGGACAATCTACTAGAGGACAGTCAGCAGCTACTGCTCAGCCAAGAAGTGGAGGAGACATCCGCTGCTTCCTCCACTAGGCGGGCAAGTAGTGACGAGGAGAGTGGTGTGGGAGGTGGTTTTGCCAGCATTCAGGCTCCTGAAACAGACACTGTTGAGGAAGCTGAGGAGAACATCAGTGACGTTCAGACACAACTATATGATGATGAAGCAGATCGCATTTGGGAGCCGGGTGCAGAAGGGGCTTCATCATCATCAGGAGAAGAGGGTTGCAGGGTGCCCGTTAGGCAGCAGCTGAGCGAGCAAGGTGGTAGCATGGTTGGCAGTCAGCATGGTGGCAGAGATGGAAAGTCTGGAGCAAAACATGCCCGGGGTTGACTACCTGCTTTGTGGCTGCCCACCTTCCTGGGAGGTAGTGGAACAGAGTTTCCTGGAGTCGGCCGCAGTAGCAGTCAATCAGTGAGGACTGTTGGTGGGAAAATCAGCTACTCAATGATGTGGCAGTTTTTCATCAAGCATCCGGAGGAGGTTAACATGGCCACATGTAAGATGTGTCGGCAGAAGGTGAAGCGTGGCCAGGGTCCCAATGTTGGCACCACGGCCCTGCATCAACATATGCAGCATCACCATGAAGCGGCCTGGGAGAACCGTGGCTCCGATGTGGTGGTCCAGCCTGCTGCATCACCCATCGGCACGCCACTCCCTGTTTCAGCCAGCCAAGGCTCCACCACCTCATCCAAAGGGAGCTGTGTGTCATACTCATCTTCTGTCGCTCCAGATGCTTTTGCGCCTCCACCTTTGAGTAAGTCATTCCGCCAGCAATCCATCGGCGAAGCCATGTCCAAGAGACAAGTGTGCACCCACTCATCCAAAGGCGCAGAAGCTGAATGTGCTCCTGTCCAAGTTGCTGGTGCTGCAGTCCCTCCCTTTTCAAGTGGTGGACTCTGCACTTTTCAGAGAACTGATGGCTTGTGCCACGCTGAGGTGGAGAGTTTCAAGCCGTCAGCGCTGACGTGTGGAGCTGTAACTACTGTCAGGGACAATACATGTTCTTTACGGCCCACTGGGTGAATGTGGTTCCTGCACAGCCACAACAGCAACTTGGACAGGTCACACCCCTTCCGCCTCCACGCTCTCAGGCCGTTGGACCTTTGAGTGTGTGCGACTCCGCCTCCTCATTCTTCCCCGTGTCCTCAGCCTCCACTACACGGAAAAGTGTCAGTGCCCCTCCAACATACCCTGTATGCAGGGCACAGCAGTGTCACAATGCTCTTCACATGGTTTGCCTTGGAAAAGGAGTCACACAGGGGAGGAACTGCTAAAAGTCATTCATCAAGAAATCGAATCATGGCTTGCTCCATGAAAACTGGAAATGGGAACCATGGCGACCGACAACGGGAAGAACATCTTGTCTGCGCTGCGACAAGGAAGCCTAAGCCATGTGCCCTGTATGGCACATGTGTTCAATCTGGTTGTCAAGCGGTTGCTGAAGTGTTCCCCCCATCTGCAAGACATCCTAACAATGAGAAGGAAACTTTGCATGCACTTCAGCCACTTGTACACCTCAAAGCACACCCTCCTTGAGCTGCAGCATTAGAACGGCATCCCCCAACATAGTCTGATATGTGACGTTTCCACCCGTTGGAATTCCACCCTCCATATGTTGGACCAACTATATGAACAGTGAAAAGCCATCAACGTTTTCTTGATGATCCAAGCGGATAGGGGTACTTCCCTGTGTACCTTTAATGTCAACCAGTGGCAGATACGTGACAGCTTCCATCGCCAGGATTATGGGATGAACGACGTCATTCACCTGCTTAATTTCCTACAACAGATGGTGAATGCGATGGCTGGTCAGGGCACTGGAGACGTGGTGCCTACATCTCACGGCCACATGAGCCCTGTGGGGGCTGAACTGGAAGAGGGGGAGGAGGGGGGCAGTGGAGCAAAGGCAATCTTTCACGAAATGGGTGGTTTTTATAGTCATCTGACAGGAGAGGAGGAGCAGTAGAAGTCTGTGGAGCTACAAGGTGATGAGGAATACGAGACAGAGGACCCAGACACACCGTGGCACTATGCAGGGGAGATGGAGGCAGGGAGTCCCTCTGAGTCACTTGCACAAATGGCATGATGCATGCTCACTTGCTTGCGTAGTGACAGCCGAATTGTCACCATTAAGCAGCCGGATGACTTCTGGCTCTCTACCTTGTTGGACCCTTTCTACTGGCACAAAATGGGGGCCTTTTTTACACCCACTGAGAGGGAGGATAAACTGACCTACTAAAAGACATCCTATGTAGTCAGTTGGCCTATCTGTGCCATCGTCCATCCTCTCGCAGGTCTGACTCGGGGGGGCCCTCTGTGCTCACCCTCCACTGCCATGGCTGCTGGGGTGGGGTGGCAGTACCAGCTCCATCAGTGGCAGCCTGAGTTTACAGTCGCTGATGAGTAGCTTTCTTCACCCGCATAGTGAAGCAACTCATAAGCAGCAGGTAGACCTGGAGCAGGACCTGAACCAGTAAGTGGTAGCATACCTTGACATGACCATGCCAACACACCTTGAAGATCCGCTGGACTTCTGGGTAGCCAAACTTGATTTGTGGCCGGAACTAACAGAGTTTGCCCTGGAAAAGCTGTCCTGCCCGGCCAGTAGTGTGCCATCAGTGCGGGTGTTTAGTGCAGCTGGGGCCATAGTAACCCCAAGGAAAACTCGTCAGTCCACCAAAAATGTGAAGAGACTGACCTTTGTCAAGATGAATCAGACTTGGATAATCCAGGATTTCCACCCACCAATGCCTGATGCATCAGAGTATATTAACCATGGTGCCACACCAACACTTCACAAATATGGATAGTGCAAAAAAATTATTAAGGTGCTGCTCCCCAGTTACAGAAATTCCTCCTCATCAGACCACAAGTAAGTATTGAGGATATGCATTAGCTAATGAGGAGACCATTTGGCTCTAGGCTCTGTCATTGTTCCGCCATATGATCTTGTTATATTGATCTTGTAGTAGTAATTATACACTATTGGAGCTGGAATTACCAGCGCTACCGAACACATTTAACCCTATATAGGATCAATTTTAACATTACTGCTTGCGCCAAACTAACCATCTGAACTTGTGACTTGTATTATCCAGCATTCATAAGGATAAGATAATCCAGACTATCGCATCGCGCTCACAGTAGTGCAGACTTTGTTTGTCCCATATGTTTTACCAAATGCATAGTTTTTTCAACCATTTGATTCCTGTAACCTATTTTGTGAGTTGTCCGAAGCAAGGGCCCTGCCAAAGACCTCACCTCAGAGTTATTATATTATATCCAATAAATGTAAATTTATTTAGACACAACCTCTTTCTTCTTTCTCTAAATTCTACTTTTCACCTATAGCCTAGTAGGACTGCTTCACTGTTTTAATTTTTAGTCATCAGAGTATATTAACCATGGTGCCACACCAACACTTCACAAATATGGATACTGCAAATAATAATTAAGGTGCTGCTCCCCAGTTACAGAAATTCCTCCACATCAGATCACAAGTAAATATTGAGGATATTCATTAGCTAATGAGGAGACCATTAGGCTCTAGGCTCTGTCATTGTTCTGCCATGTGATCTTGTTATATTGATCTTGTAGTAGTAATTATACACTATTGGAGCTGGAATTACAGCGACTGCTGCTGCCACCTCTAGGCTCTGTCATTGGACCACCATGTGATTTTGTTATATTGATCTTGTAGTAGTAATTATACACTATTGGAGCTGGAATTACAGTGACTACAGCTGCCACCTCTAGGCTCTGTCATTGTGCCACCATGTGATCTTATCCAAATATCCAAACCCCAGGGCCAAGGGTGGGGGAACACCCTTAAAAATGTACTTTTATTGTAATCTCCTAAAATGTTTCCCCAAAGTGAGATTAAAACATATACATGACAGGGATGTGTGTATAATCACATGTAACAGGGATAATTCTCTCCCAATGCCGGTTATATGGCGGCGCTGCAGTCTGCCGCACTTGTCACCTGTCAATGTATATATAAAATTTAACACAACATGCCGACCTCTACACGTTTCACCGTTACGGCTATTTTCTAAGTTCCGCACGGAACTCACAGAGCGTGCGCATTGCACAGTAATGATGTGGATAGCTGCGGCATCCCCGACATGAGGCGAACAGGGCAATGATTACATGCAGTACGTCAGGACCTGCTGATTCTATCATTGGGTGAAGTGTCACCCTCACCTGGATGTGATAGACAGGTGAATGCTGTCAATGGTTAATATACGCTACATGATGAAAGGAGACTTATGAGTGGCTGCATTTGTGCGTCCACTGAGGATGATGTCATAGGATATCATTATAAATCTCCCCCCTCCGCCATTTTGATGCCAACATTGCCATAATATTCCTCTTGAGAATGCCATTGTAACAGCGAAACATGTAGAGGTCGGCATGTTATGTTAAATTTTATATATACATTGACAGGTGACAAGTGCGGCAGACTGCAGCGCCGCCATATAACCGGCATTGGGAGAGAATTATCCCTGTTACATGTGATTATACATACATCCCTGTCATGTATACGTTTTAATCTCATTTTTGGGAAACATTTTAAGAGATTACAATAAAAGTACATTTTTAATGGTGTGCATATAGGGTTTCTTTTACCCCGGGCCTTGGCCCTAGGGTTTGGATATTATTGAATTTTGGCCCCTTACTAACCCTGGGTCCACAGTGTTAGTACCATGTGCTCTTGTTATATTGATCTTGTAGTAGTAATTAGAGATGAGCGAACTTTTCAAAAATTCGATTCGGCCGATTCGCCGAATTTTCTGAAAAAGTTTGTTTCGATTCAAATTTGTTTGCGGCGAATCGATATTAAATAAGGCTATTTCTAGCCTACATACAGCCTCTATAGGGGTATAGAACACTTTGCTGTGTCCTAAAACGCATATGGAGTGTGCTGGGGTAGTGAAATAATGTTGTTATTCAGAATAGCATGCAGATTATCGGCATCGCTCTTAGAATCACTATTGCACAGCAGCACAATGACAGAGCCTGGTGGTGGCATCAGTATATAGAGACCATATAGTGACTGAATGACATAGCGTGGAGGTGTTGGCAGCATAAGGACACCATATAGTGGCAGAATGACACAGCATGGAGGTGTTGGCAGCAAGAGGAGACCATATAGTGGCTGAATGGCACAGCGTGGAGGTGTTGGCAGCATGAGGACACCATATAGTGGCAGAATGACACAGCGTGGAGGTGTTGGCAGCATGAGGACACCATATAGTGGCTGAATGGCACAGCGTGGTGGTGTTGGCAGCATGAGGACGCCATATAGTGGCTGAATGACACAGCGTGGACATGTTGGCCGCAAGAGGATACCATTTAGTGGCTGAATGGCACAGCGGGGAGTTGGCTGATGCACTAGTACACTACACACCAGGGCTTCACAATCCCCCCCCAAAAAAAAAAACAAAAAACAACACAATATGAGAAGTTTTTGGCAAAGATTTCTCATAGGTAGCACCCGCTATCCAAAAAATGTGAAATTCCCAGACCCAGGCCCCACCTCTGCGTCATCAGTAACCCATATATTGCCTGAAGGACACAGCTTGGAGTTGGCTGATGCACCAGTACACACCAGGGCTTCACAATCCCCCCCAAAAAACAAGACATTGAGAAATTTTTCACAAAGATTTCTCATAGATAGCCCCCGCTATCCAAAATGTTAAAAATTCACAGACCCAGGCCCCACCTCTGCAGCATCAGTAAACCATATATTGCCTGAAGGACACAGCCTGGAGTTGGCTGATGCACCAGTACACATCAGGGCTTCACAATCCCCCCTCCAAAAATAACACAATGAGAAATGTTTGTCCAAGATTTCTCATTGGTAGCACCCGCTAATCAAAAATTTGAAATTTCCAGAACCAGGCCCCACCCCTGCGGCATCAGTAACCCATATATTGCCTGAATGACACAGCCTGGAGTTGGCTGATGCAAGAGTACACACCAGGGATTCACAATCCCCACAAAAAAACAACACAATTAGAAATTTATGACCAAGATTTCTCATAGGTAGCACCCGCTATCCAAAAAAATTCTAATTCACAGACCCAGGCACCACCACAGCGGCATCAGTAACCCATATATTGGCTCAAGGACACAGTCTGGAGTTGGCTGATGCACCAGTACACACCAGGGCTTCACAATCCCCCCCAAAAAACAAGACCTTGAGAAATGTTTCACAAAGATTTCTCATAGGTTGCACCCGCTGTCCCAAATTTTTTAATTCACAGACCCAGTCCCCACCTCTGCGGAATCAGTAACCCATATATTGGCTCAAGGACACAGCCTGGAGTTGGCTGATGCACCAGTACACACCAGGGCTTCACAATCCCCCCCAAAAAACAAGACCTTGAGAAATGTTTCACAAAGATTTCTCATAGGTTGCACCCGCTGTCCCAAATTTTTTAATTCACAGACCCAGTCCCCACCTCTGCGGAATCAGTAACCCATATATTGCATGAAGGACGCAGCCTGGAGTTGGCTGATTCAAGAGTACACACCAAGGCTTCACAACTCCCCCCCCCCCCCCCCCAAGAACAACATAATGCTAATTTTTAATTTTTTTTTTTTTATAAAAACAATCTCAAATGAACGAGTTGATGAGGCGCCAAAATTAAGGACGGTGGACCACCAAAAATCATAATTTTCATCAAAAAGGATGAAGAAGCAGAATTAACCCCACTTTGTATTTTTTTAGTAAAATTTTACGTAATAAATTACACGCAACAAGCGTTCCGTTGTGTAATGGTTATCCTTCTGGAAATTTCAAATTTATTACCCTGTTTCCTCAAATGTAGGACATCCTCAGAAGATAAAACTTACTATACCATACCAGGACAAGCTGGCTTGCAATGGCATCTTGCACTTTATCCTTTATTCTGAAACGTGCATCCCTGCAAAAAAGTTTCCAGAGAACGTTTGATGCCTGTCAGAAGATTGGTGTGACAGATGCCCGTCTGAAGCTAGGCATGAAGGATGCCCACGAGAAAATGGTCGCCAAAGATGTACGTTTCAGAATAAAGGGTAAAGTGCAAGATGCCCGAGAGATGTTGAATTCTAAAAAGCAGCAGGTGGGTTTTGCAGTAAAACCGCCAAAATTGGTGGACGCCCGGGAAAATATCAGCCTGAAGAGGAGCGCACCGGCCATCACTATGAACTCCGCCCTGGCTCAATGGTCCCCATCCATAAACATTACCAAGACCATCCAGATTTCACAGCAGAAAACCATTACCCCAGGTCTTAGTAACAGCGTTAATGCAAATAAATGTTGTCAATCATCAACTGAATGGCACAGCGGGGAGGTGCTGGCAGCATGAGGACACCATATAGTGGTTGAATGGCACAGCATGGAGGTGTTGGCAGCATGAGGACACCATATAGTGGCTGAATGGCACAGCGTGGAGTTGGCTGATGCACGAGTACACTACACACCAGGGCTTCACAATCCCCCCCAAAAAAACAACACAAAATGAGAAATGTTTGACAAGATTTCTCATAGGTAGCATCCACTATCCAAAAAATTTTAATTCCCAGACCAAGGCCCCACCTCTGCGGCATCAGGAACCCATATATTGCCTGAAGGACACAGCCTGGAGTTGGCTGATGCACCAGTACACACAGGGCTTCACAATCCGCCCCAAAATCAACAAAATTGTATACATTTAAAAAAAAATATGTATACCTTTGTGTAAGAACAAGCGCATATCCAACATTTCAGAAGACTCTATAATGCAGGACGGTGGACCACCCAAAGACTTTCTTCTCAAAAAAAATAAACCACACAATGTTTGAAATTATTTTAAAAAAATTATTACATATGTGTGTAAGCGCATCTGTCTCCAAAAGATCAGATCACCAAAGGATTTTTTTCGCCAAAAATGATTAAGCAGAGTTAATCCCTCTCCGGATTTTTATTTATTTTTTCATAAAAAAAATCACACGCAACAAGCATTCCGTTGTGTAACGGTTAGCATTCTGCAAATTTCAATTTTATTACTGATAAAATTATCAGTAAATTTAACAATAACACTAACCAAGAGTGTTTAATTACCCCATACATTGCACCAGGAACAGTCAGGAGTAGGCCTCAGCAGTACCCAAGAGGCTTTAATAACCCCTTACCTTGCCCGATCAATTGCGAGATCGAGCAATAACAGGTGTGTTATGGCCTCAGATGTCCTGGGCCGCACTAGCGCTCCACTGAACGGATTAGTGTGTCTCTATTTTTCAAGGACAGGTGCGTGTTACACGCTGAAACCAGTTCGTGATAGGGATCTGGGATTGCAATTATTTACCCTTAAAACGAGGAATTACCAGTAAGTGAGGGTCATAAGCTCACGTTGATTAAGTCCCTGCCCTTTGTACACACCGCCCGTCGCTACAACCGATTGGATTGGCTAGTGAAGTCCTCGGATCGGCCCAGGCGGGGTAGGAGAAGGCCCTGGCAGAGCGCCGAGAATTTAACGATTATTGTTGAAATTTGCATTAAGCATGTATTTAGCTACTGCTAAACATGCAAAAATTTAAAGCCCAAGGCCAGAGGCACCAGGGAGGCAAGTAGTTTGTGAAAGACACAGAATGAGTCTGGAGCAGTCATTTGCAGTACCCAAGAGGGTTTCATAACCCCTTACATTTAAAAATCAATGTTTACATTTGCATTAAGCATGTATTTAGCTACTGCTAAACTTCAAAAAATTATAGGCCCAAGGCCTGAGGCAAGTAGTTTGTGAAAGACACAGAATGAGTCTGGAGCAGTCATTCGCAGTACCCAAGAGTGTTTCATAACCCCTTACATTTAAAGATCAATGTTTACATTTGCATTAAGCATGTATTTAGCTACTGCTAAACTTCAAAAAATTACAGGCCCAAGGCCAGAAGCATCAGTTTCCCCCATATTAGGAGCACAGTTGTCCCCCAGATTAGGAGCATAGATGTCCCCCAGATTAGGCAGCATAGATGTCCCACAGATTAGGAGCATAGATGTCCCCCAGATTAGGCAGCATAGATGTCCCCCAGATTAGGATCATAATTGTCCCCCAGATTAGGAGCATAATTGCCCCCAGATTAGGAGCATAGTTGTCCCCCAGATTAGGAGCATAGTTGTGCCCCAGATTAGGAGCATAGTTGTCCCCCAGATTAGGCAGCATAGTTGTCCCCCAGTCAGCGCGGGCCGGTCAGAGCCAATCAAAGGGCCGTATGTGGCAAGCGGGCCGTACAATGCACAGGTCTGCCCCAGAGGGTTTCATAACCAACCATAATAGAGAAAATATTGTTGTAGGAACATGGTCAATCTACTCAGACCCATCTGTCATTGGTGGCTGGAAATCCTGGCTGATCCATCCGTGATTCATCTTGACAAACGTCAGTCTCTCCACATTTTTAGTGGACAGACGAGTTCGCCTTGGGGTGACTATGGCCCCACTAAACACCCGCTCTGATGGCACACTACTGGCCGGGCAGGACAAGTTTGGCTGCCCAGAAGTCCAGTGGATCTTCAATGGTTGTTGGCACGGCCATGTCAAGGTATGCCACCACCTGCTGGTTCAGGTCCTGCTCCATGTCTATCTGCTGCTGATGAGTTGCTTCACTATGTGGGTGAAGAAAGCTACTCATCAGCGACTGTAGACTCAGGCTGCTGCTGATTGAGCTGGTACTGCTCCTGCCACCCCTCCCCTCCCCAGCAGCCATGGCAGTGGAAGGTGAGCGCAGAGGGCCCCCTGAGTCAGACCTGCGAGTGGATGGACCATATGGCCGATAGGCATCAGCCAACTGACTACGTAGAATCTCTCTGTAGTAGGTCAGTTTGTCCTCCCTCTCAGTGGGTGTAAAAAAGGCCCCCATTTTGGGACGGTAGTGAGGGTCTAATAAGGTGGAGATCCAGAAGTCATACCGCTGACGAATTTTGACAATTCGGGGGTCAGCACGCAAGCAACTTAGCATGCATCATGCCATTTGCGCCAGTGACTCGGAGGGACTACCTGCGTCCATCTCCACTGCATACTGCCACGGTGTGTCTGGGTCCTCTGTCTCAACTTCCTCATAACCCTCCAGCTCCTCTGGCTGCTCCTGCAACACCGACCATCTCATCTAACCTGAACTGTGCTCCGCTCTGCCCCTCATCATCCTCCTCCTCCAGTTCAGCCCCCACAGGGCTCATGTAGCCTTGAGATGTAGGCGCAACGTCTCCATTGCCGTTACCAGCCATGGTTTCAATCATTTGTTGTGGGAAATGTAGGAGTGGAATTACGTCGTTCATTGCGTAATCCAGGCGACCCACAAATAATGTGGCTTCCTCAAAGGGCCTCAGCAAACGGCAGGTGTCACGTATGAGCTGCCACTGGTTCACATTGAAGTTACACAGGGGAGTACTCCTATCTGCTTGGATCATCAAGAAATCGATGATGGCTTTTCTTTGTTCGTATAGTCTGTCCAACATATGGAGGGTGGAATTCCAACGTGTGGCAACATCACAAATAAGACTATGTTGTGGGATACCGTTGTGACGCTGCAGCTCAAGGAACGTGTGCTTGGCGGTGTACGAGTGGCTGAAGTGCATGCACAGTTTCCTTGCCATTTTCAGGATGTTTTGCAAATGGGGTGAAGACTTGAGGAAGTGCTTGACAACCAGATTCAACACGTGTGCCATGCAGGGCGCATGTTTCACACTTCCTTGTCGCAGCGCGGATGTTCTTCCCCTTGTCTGTCACCATGGTTCTCATTTCCAGATTTCGTGGAGTAAGCCATACTCGGATTTATTTACGAATGAGCAGTTCCTCCCCTGTGTGACTCCGTTCACCAAGGCAAACCATGTGAAGAACAGCTTGACACCGCCGTGCCCTACACACATGGTACGATGAATGGCCACCGAGATTTGGACGTGCAGTGGAGGCTGAGGACACGGTGGAGCATGATGAGGTGGCGGCGTCGCACACTGTAACAGGACCAACTGCCTGGGAGCGAGAGCGTGGAGGAGGAAGCAATGTGACCTGTCCAAGTTGCTGTTGTGGCTGTGCAGGAACCACATTTACCCAGTGAGCCGTAAAAGACAAGTATTGTCCCTGCCCGTAGTTACAGCTTCACACGTCGGCGCTGCCGTGCACTTTTGAACACACCGACAGGCTCAAGGACTGGCCCACCTTCTCTTGTACAAACTTATGCAGGGCTGGTACTCCCTTCTTCACAAAGAAATGACGGCTTGGGACTCTCCACCTTGGCTCGGCACAAGCCATCAATTCTCTGAAAGGTGCAGAGTCTTGTTATATTGATCTTGTAGTAGTATATATACAATATTGGAGCTGTAATTACCGCGTCTGCCGACATCTGGTCTCCACTGGCTCATGTCAGTTTTTAAAAGCTATTCGACCCAAATGAATTCAGATCGAACAAAATTTTGGGGGAAAATTTTTCATAAAATTCAATCAACGGTAGTCCTCATATGTTATCTCTGGAATTACCACAATAGTCCAAAGAGACAGGTTGGAGCGAGAAATTTAAACTATAACTGATTAAATGAAAAATTTTAAGTTTCATACTTAGTTTTGCAGTACCAGCTGTGTTTATTTACACGTGCATAGCTTGATATTTTCAACAAGCTTTTGATACTGGCAGGATCTACCCAGTTGCCCTCCCGGGTCTGACCTGCACCACTGAGAGTACAAACTGACACACTACTCTAAAATTGTGCCGCCACCTCCAGACTGTGTCATTGTGCCGCCCTATGGTCTCCTCATACTGTGCTTCCAGATCCAGGCTCTATCATAGTGCCACCCTATGGCCTCCTCATGCTGCTGCCACCTCCAGGCTGTGTCATTCTGCCTCCATTTGGTCTCCACTGGCTCAAGTCAGTTTTTTATAGCTATTCGACCCAAATAAATTCTGATCTTTTTTCAGAAAATTAGGTTAATCAGACAAATCAAATTTTTCATAAAATTCGATCATTGCTAGTCCTCGTATGTTGACAAACCACAAGAGAACAAACTGACACTGTATATAAGTACACACCAGTAATCATTATCAATTATAAGAAATACTTTATTATACATTACATGGACATAGCAAAAAATCATATATAGAATATACAAATGACAGACACATCTTAAGCCAAGTAAAACCTCACACTAGGAGCGACAGCACAACCCTGGGGAGAGGCCATGAACCCTCTTGCCTGGACTGTGACCCTGTCCTACACAGTGGCAATTGCCCACCCACCACCAGATTAAATTTCACTCATCAATATTAAGGACATCCCTGTGTCCCGAAAGATCTTTTCGGGACACAAGGATTCCCCCGTTAATTTTCTGTGGCCCCGCGTTAACTTTAAAAATGCAGGGAGGTAGCACACGCCGGGATGTCACTGACGTCCCGTGCATGTGACCATATGAATGGAGGTGCGGAGGAGCACAGCATCGAGCAGGAGTACGTGCGCTGGCCAGCATATCAAGTTACTAGTGGCACATCAGCTTCAGTGCTCTGACCATTGCTCCTCCGGTCCTGGGACCTACTGCTATGGTAGCGGTGGACTGAGCAATGAAGTGGGGCAGTACACAGACATACAGCCTCCAGCCATACACTGTATATGGCTAGAGGCTGTATGTCTGTGGGGGCCACTGCCAACCTAATGTGGGGGAAGATACTGCCAACCTAATGTGGGGAAACAATACTCCCAACCTAATGTGGGGAAACAATACTGCCAACCTAATGTGGGGAACATACTGCCAACCTAATGTGTGGGAACATACTGCCTACCTAATGTGGGGGAAACTATACTGCCAACCTAATGTGGGGGAACTATACTGCCAACCCAATGTGGAGGAACTATATTGCCAACCTAATCTGGGGGAAACAATACTGCCAACCTAATGTGGGGGAAACAATACTGCCAACCTAATGTGGGGAAACAATACTGCCAATCTAATGTGGGGGAACATACTGCAAACCTAATGTGGAGGAACATACTGCAAACCTAATGTGGGGGAACATACTGCTAACTTAATGTGGGGGAAAAGCAATGCAGTAATGACATGATGGACGGGGCGACACATGAACCCCAGGCATTCCGTTGCCAAGCGTTTTACTCAGGGGTGTTTGTGCTGAATGGTCTCGTCACAGATATATATATACCTCTCAATCAAGTGGAATACCTTTCAGATAGAGATCCCCTGTGCGTCCACATGGCAGCCACTGCCCCTCTACGTCATGTATCTAATTTCCGGCGCATTTGAATACCACTGTTATTACATTGGCGCCCAGATTGCGCGTGGCGTGTGAGCTGTGTCGAGATCTTGCGAGGGCACCCATATGTACCTGTTAGCATTGTATTACAACAGCGCTCAAGTCTCGTAAGGCGCGTGAGTAGTGCCCAGAATTCCCAAGGGCGTATCCTCTTACCATACAATGCCCTACCATTGGTCCAAGCGTCAGGACCACGGAATTAAAATGCGCCTGTGCAGTTATTGTCAGAATATGACACACCACATCTCTATTAGACACATGCGCACCAGATCACCACTATGGAATGCATCACGTGATACAATCATGATACGCAAGGCATGCTGCATCAATGTGCCTCACTATGCGTCTCATTGGAAGATGCCGATCTGTCCCTACCATCTGCGTGCAGCTGCGTTTAGCAGCTGCACAGCAGAGAGAATAAAAGAAGGGGATACTATATAATATATATTCTCAGCACATTCATGTAAGTAATTAGATAGTTAAATAAGTAAGTACATCCAAGGGCATATATATATATATATATATATATATATATATATATATATTAAAAGAGGGGAAGAAAAGAAAAGAAGTAAAAATAAAAATGAATACAAAAGATTAAATTAAAAAATATATTTTTTATATACTTATACATATAGAAAAAACAAGTACATACATATAGATATATCTACATATGTGGATAAAATATCAAATGTGAGAAAAGGAAGAAAAATTTAGTTTTTTACACACACACATATATATATATATATATATATATATATATATATATATATATATATATATATATACATATCAATATATATATATATATATATATATATATATATTATATTAAACATACTGTATCTTAATATCTTATTGTGAATCAAACCCCGACATCTCAACTATGTCACAGTTCAAATATTATATACTAGTGCATATTTGCATACATGCATGTTTACTAATCCACATGCACACATGTGTGTGTCCAGAAATAATTAAACGTGTTACAATCCCCCATATATTTATTTAGGCCACTGATAACTATGGCCCAATTTATAAATATGTGTGCTGACATTAAAGGGTACCTCTCATCAAAAAAACTTTTGATATATTATAGATTAATGTATGCAGAATAACTTTACAATTGCATGTTATTAAAAAAAATATGCTTTCTATTAAATTTTCCACTTTGAAGAAATGACCACTCATGCTGGAGTCCTAAACATTACGAGCTGCCAGTCTGCTTTGTTCACAAAGGAGAACACTCAGAGCTGCCAGCCTGCTTTGTTCACAGCCTGTTTGGCTGTGAACAAAGCAGGCTGGCAGCTCTGAGTGTTTAGGACTCCAGCATGAGTCAGAAATGCTTGCTGACAGAACTGATCAGGAAAAATACAATAGAAAGAAGCAAATTTTTCACTAACATGCTATTGGAAAGTTATTCAACATTCATTAATCTAAAATATATCAAAAGTTTATTTGATGAGAGGTACCCTTTAATATATCCCAATTCCTTGGTCCATATATAGATATAACATCTCCCGTATAATTAAAGAGGTACTCTGGTGGAAAACGTTTTGTTTTTAAATCAACTGGTTCCAGAAAGTTAAACAGATTTGTAAATTACTTCTATTAAACAATCTTAATCCTTCCAGTACTTATTAGCTGCTGAATACTACAGGGGAAATTATTTTCTTTTTGGAACACAGAGCTCTCTGCTGACATCACAAGTACAGTGCTCTGCTGACCTCTCTGTCCATTTTAAGAACTGTCCAGAGTGTGAGAAAATCCCCATAGAAAACATATGCTGCTCTGGAGCACTGAGCATTGGGGGCGGTGGCGCTGAGAGGTAGGGGCTGGGAGAAGCAGTAGCTGGCCTCGCAGTGGAACCGCCAGCTCGATTTTAACATACAAGTACAAGATTTTTCAGTGCAGCAACTTATAGCAGTATGCGCCCACTCATCCAACAGCGCAGAAGCTGAATGTGCTCCTGTCCAAGTTGCTGGTACTGCAGTCCCGCTCTTTTCAAGTGGACACTCAGTCATGCTCAAGTGGACACTCGCTCACTCAGTCAAGTCAAGCTTTTTCACTGCAGCAACGTATACACTCCAGCACCGCGGCTGCTGGCATCAGACTTGCCCTCCAATGGGTCCTCAAAAAAGGATTTAAAGTTTGCTCATTCCAAATGCCAGCCTCTGTCATTGTGCCACTGTGCAGCAGTGATTCTAATAGCGATGCCTGTGATCTGCATGTCATACGAAATTACAGTATTATTTTACAAACACAGCACATCCCTATGCATGTTATGACAAGGCAAAGTGTTCTACACCCCTATTGAGACTCTCTGTAGCCTGGAAATAGCCATTTTAGTAGCAATTCCCCATGAATAAATTCAGATCAAACTGTTTTGTTTTTTTCCGGAAAATTCGGTGAATCGGCTGAATCAAATTTTTCAAAATTTCACTCATCTCTAGCTAGGACCACTCAGAAATTCGCCGTCTCATAGACGGCAATGTATTTCCAAGTGGAATCCACAGAAAAAATAGATTCTTTCTTCAGATGCCCAAATCAGGATTTCCTCTGCAGAAACATCTGCCATGCAAAGTCCGCCATGTGCATGGTGCAGCAGAATCCCATTCAAACCATGATCCGCATATACTCATATTCATATAATACTAATCACTTCATGTATGGTGGGTCCTGATAGAAGCCAGGACCCACCATGCATGAAGTGATCTCAGCTGAAGTTGCATCATCTACAGAAAGTAAATGGTCATTCATGCATTATAATGTACAAAGGCATAAGGGTTAAAGGGTTGATAACAGTTTAAATATATTTTTGGTTTTCAAACATAAAACATTTATATATATGAAGTAACATTTTTGCCTTATATTGCAAATACATTAGTTTTAGGTTTGGACGATAACCACATTGTTGGGCAATAACCACATTGTCTTGATTTATCTCATATGGCAATATGACAGGATATTATAGAAGATAAATATAGAAATCTGAGAATGTCTACAAATAGTACTTGAAGTTGAACTCTTTTTGTCGTCATTACAGTACATACTGTCTAAAGGTAAAACAATACAATTGTTGGGTTGTGTAATGTTTGCAGGCAATTTGAGAATCTACAAATTTCAAAAGTTTAACTTTAGGGAACATTTCACAACCTCCAGTGATCACCAGGTCATGTTTAATGTCAGGGGGGGGGGGGGGGGGGGGGCGGTGATACACACATCATTCTATAGTATAAATACAATAACCCTTAGGGGTATTTCAATAGACGTTCTGGCAGTCTGAATATTTCTTCATAGTAAACTATTTTAGTCGTTACCCAACATGAAGGCTGTAATTGTTTTTCTCTTTGTAGCATTGAGCTGCTTCTTTGGTAAGGCCAAGTGTAAATTCTTATAAATTGTATATTTTAGTAATCTAGTAGAAATATATATCCAATTACTGAAATGTGCTATGAATTCTATGTAAAAATTATTGATTCTAATTCATAGTTAAAAACTATGTTTACAAAGAATTGGCAAAAAAGACACATTTGTTTTGGATTTACAGGTTCTGGAAATAGGTTCTGATTTTGTTACTTCTGGTGGAGATAAATCAGGTAAGTTGCATTTATATCATATGTCTTTTAATACTGCATTTTTTTTTATTTACTTAAGAACCTAAAAAGTGGCATGATGGGTCCATATAACTCCTTACTTTAGTGTCATAGGCCCTGTGTGACACCATACTATAAATCTGTTCACTCATTTATAAGAAGTATTGGTCCTTGTATATCTCTATATCAGAATGTGTATGAATTCAAAACAAAATACCGTACATATCATGTTTCTATTAAATATAAGCATACAGAGGTATCTAGTGGCCCCATAGACATTCATAGGCAGTTTATCATGGCTTTGTACAATATATAACATATGGATCTGTAATATATCAATGTGCATAAACACAGATAACAGCAAAACAAGAATAGTCTCTAAAAAGTATCCTAGAGTATTTTATCAGTTTATTTCTCTTTCAATTTTTTTTTCAATGCAGAGATAATCCCACAGAGTTGCCTGGAAATACTTATTAAGGTAATATTGTAATTATTTAAACAGAAAACATAGATAGATAAATAGATAGATAGATAGATAATGCAGCAGGGAAGCAGCACAATCCAGTATTATAACAATGTTGGTGCACGCAGAGCCAGACCTGGGTCAGGGGTCCATATACAAGTATAAATCAAGGATAAATCCGCAGCGCTCTTGATTCCATAAAAAGAAGTGATATTTATTCCATATTCAACATAGTGTCACAGCAATGTTTCTGCCAGCTCACCTGGCAGAAACCAAGCTTGAGAAAGGCCAGGTGAGCTGGCAGAAACGTTGCTGTGACACTATGTTGAATATGGAATAAATATCACTTCTTTTTATGGAATCAAGAGTGCTGCGGATTTATCCTTGATTTATAGATAGATAGTTTATGCACATTCCCTTTAGAGAAAAATGCTTGAAATCTAGAGACATATGAATGCACAAACTTGTAATTTAACAAATATATAAAGAAGATGTATAAAATAATGTATCTTGGACCACCCTGAATAAGGCTCATGTAAAGATAATTCATATTATAGTATTCATTTTCACTGTTATGAACAGGTCAATGTCCCACAAGATCTTGAAAAATTACAAAAGTTGATATGTTTATACCTGAAAGGAAAGGTATGCATACACTTCCTTTATTTATCTTTTCATATTCCAAAAACATTTGCTAATTATCCCATTATAAAAGCATTGTCTATTTCTTTCATTAAATATGTATTGATGGGCATATGAGGGTGTATCGAGCAGGCTTAGGAGCTGATTCTGTTTTATACATGGCAGGTGTCAATACAAAGCACAATTGATCCTTTAAAAAACAAGTCATATGGCTCTGGTAATGAAAAAATAAAAGAGTTATGACTTTTAGAAACTGAACAGAAATAAAAATAAAACTTTTAATATATTGTTCCTTATATAATTTTCAGACACTTTGCTATTTACTTGCTGTTAAAATTGTCAACCGGTATATGTTTTTAATGTGATTGAAAAACCGTCCACTAGGTGGCTCTGTTCTGTCCCATGCACAAGCCAAACAGTTAGTTTGGTCTCCTCCCAGCCTGGCAGGAGACCAAACTCAGGAAGAGCGTGCAAGGCATGGCAGGGCACAGCTCTCGCAGGCTTCAGTGACGTTGTTCCTACTAGCGAACGCCCACTTTCTCCTGCCGGGAGCTCACACAATGTAAGCAAGGGGAAAGGTATGATACAGAGCTTTTTAAAGCTTGGAAAAATGTTTTAAAGGCAGGAGAGGTGTTAGGAGTAGTTAGGGAATATAATCTGAGTTAGTTTAGAAAATATGGTTTGATGACAGGTACTCTTAAAAGACTGAATTATATTTTTCATATTGCAGAAAGACCATAACGAAGAACTGTACAAGGAATTCCTAAAAGAAGTACATGATACTCTGGTAAATTGAATTGTTTTATACTTTTATTATATTTCTTAAATGCCTTCATTTATTTACGATATGCCATCTTGTTTCATAATAAAACATTTTTTTTTTTATCTTTGTAGAAAAATACAGGCTGCACAGTCGATGAAATCCTGAATACTCCAGAATTTTTGGTAATGAAGATGCAAAGAAATGTAGCAAAATGTATATAAAATATGCATACGGCACTGTGGACGTGGAGAGTTTGTGCAGTCTCTCTGGGCAACGCTCGCACTAGAAGTGCTGTTCTAACAGTGGTGCTCTGCTAATTCAAAGCATTCATTAGTGTCCAACAAGTAGAAAAAATTAAATAATAGCCGGCACTCACCGATCTTCTCAGTCTTCTTATTTTATTATACTCACATATATGATGGGTAGGGAACAGACATAAGGGGGTTACACAGGCAACAAAGCTCCGTTTTGTGCAGCAGGTGCACTTCCTCCGGCCCAAAAATGGCCTGAGGAAGTGCACCTGCTGCACGAAACAGAGCTTTGTTGCCTGTGTAACCCCCTTATGTCTGTTCCCTACCCATCATATATGTGAGTATAATAAAATAAGAAGACTGAGAAGATCAGTGAGTGCCGGCTATTATTTCATTTTTTCTACTTGTTGGACACAAATGTAGCAAAATGATTACTAATAAAATATAAATGTATGTCTACATATTACAACAATATGTACCCTCTGTGCATAAAAGAACATAAATGTTTCCCAGACTTAGAAAAGATCTATTTGACAGCGAAAAGTCTGAAAGTTTTTGTTTTTTTACTAATATGAAGCCAGGATTAAAGGGATTTTCCCCACAAAGCAACATCTAAAACAGGAAATTTTTAGAAATGCTTGTAAATTTAACATATTTTTATTTTCACATAATGTATGAGTTTAGCTTTTTATCATTATGATGAAAGTCTTTTTAATATTTAGAATAAAATCCCCCAAAAAACGATTTATTGTTTGGCTAAAGCTGAACTTACTTTTGTATTCACCTGTTTTTACTTTCTCTCATTACAAGGAGAATGTTGGAAATCAAGTTGGAGAAATAGCAGACAAACTTGGTTTGCAAATTTTAAAAACAGTGGTAAGATTTAAAAAAAAAATGCTTTTGTGTTTTTTCCTCTTTCATTGGTACCAGTGTGTCTTCTCCGTCATGTAGAAAAAAAATGGATGTGCACTGTCTCACTTTTATATTAATTCCTAGAGGGAATCAGGGAATTGAAGGGTTAACTTTTCAGTCAGGGCGTTGAAGGGTTAACGTCTTTCATGGGGTGGTTCCAGAGAGAACCTCTACTTTCAGGGAAGAAGAAAATCTTCTTTTTTTGCTTTTTTAGACCTCAATAAATGTTATAAGGGTCTAAAGTATCTTTCTTCTGTTGGACCAAGGACAATGGAGGAAATGTATCAAAATCTGTGGAGAGGCAAAGTTGCCCTGTTGCCTATAGCAACCAACTATTTCAAAGGCCTTGTTAAGAATGTAAGAAGTAAGCTGATTGGTTGCTATGGGCAATGGGCAACTTTGCATCTCCACAGGTTTTGATAAATCTCCCCCAATATAGCTTATTCCTACTTCTCAGCTGGAAGGGTACCAACATTTTCTCCTAGAGCCCATCCTACTAGTGCTTTCCTTACCTCTTCAGCACAACACTCTCAGATTTGCAGTGCAGCATAAGGGAATGCTCCTTAAAGGGGTATTCCAACTGGCTCCAGAAAGTTAAACAGATTTGTAAATTACTTCTATTACAAAATCTTAGTCCTTCCAATAATTATCAACTGCTGAAGTTAAAGGGGTACTCCGGTGCTAAGACATCTTATCCCCTATCCAAATCGCTAGTAATCAGACCCGGAGCGAGCATGCTCCGGGGGCTGATGCTAACGGGAGCGGCGTGGAAGATCACGGGGGTCCCCCGCGGCGGGACCCCCACGGTCAGGCATCTTATCCCCTATCCTTTGGATAGGGGATAAGATGTCTTAGCGCCGGAGAAACCCTTTAAGTTGTTCTTTTCTGTCTGGCAACAGTGCTCTCTGCTGACATCTCTGCTTGTCTCGGGAACTGCACAAAGTAGAAGAGGTTTGCTATGGGGATTTGCTTCTACACTGGACAGTTCCCGAGACTCGTGTCAGAAAAGAACAACTCAACTTCAGCAGCTCATAAGTACTGAAATAATTTAGATTTTTTAATAGAAGTAATTTACAAATCTGTTTAACTTTCTGGAGCCAGTTGATATATATAAAAAGAAAAAGTGTTTTTTCCTGGATAACCCCTTGAACATCACTCACTATAGAGTCTAGATCTTGGGAAATTATACTTGGTACATTCCTATCATTGTGGAGCTGTAAGTAATGTTCGGGAAGTTTTTGTTTGAAAAATAAATCTGTTTCTCCTAGTCCTGTCAATAGCAGAAGACTCCCTCTCTATCGTTAGACAGTCTATGGTACCATTTATAGGGTATTTGTTTATGAAAAGTTCATTTTTTCCTGATGGCACCCACCATTGTGTCTGCTAAGTGCTGATAGGTAGCAGAGAGAACCTCCCATCTCTATCAAATAAGTACGTTGTAGTTGTCACTAATGATTATGGAATCTGAGGCTTTAAGCTACCAGTTATCTTCTATCCTGTTAGTTGAAGCAGGGTTAGCAGCTGTGTATTATATCCATAGTCCTCTTGCTGATCAGGTGGGCACAGTGACTGTACCATAATGTGGTACTACCAAATGAGTTGTGACTTGTAGAATAAAGTTCATATTTTGTAAATCTCAAGGTGTATGGCACTGCAATAATGCAAAAAAAAAATATTGTTTTTCCAACTTCAACACGAAAAATTAATGAGTGGCATTTTGTCTAAATATTGTTCCATTGGCTTCTAGGCGGATCTTGGACTAAATGATATTGTGCTGAATGCTTTATGTAGCTTATTGGTAAGACATTACATATATGTGATATTATATATTTTAAAAATATTTTGTTCACTACTGCACTTTAAAGGGATTTGTAATGAGACCTATTGTTTCAGTTACGTTTTTATGTTAAACATACGGTATTTTGTAAAAAAAAAAAAAACTTTGGAGATGCTTTTTTTAAATTTTTTTATTTAACTAATAATACTGAAATCTTGCCGTTTTCACTCCTGTTCTATATAGAAAACATTTTATCATTCTTATTATCATCATCAGCAGAATTAAAATGGAGACACCAGTATAAAAATAATATGGGATTACACCATTCACTCTAGATGATGGTCACTGCTCCCCTCCTCCCTCTTCCTGCACAATGACCTCTACACAGGTCAGAAAGCATGTCCAGAAAATGTTTTATATAGAAGTCATACAGTCTTCTCCAGTGTATTCTTTCCTAAGACCATGTACCTACTGTAAAGCATATTTCTAAATTCTGTTATCAGAGCAGAGAAGAAACTCAAGCAATAAATATATACATTTAATAAATAATTTATATTAGGAAAATAAAAAAAGAGCATGTTCATTACATATATTTTTTTTTTTTTTAAAGGAACATTTAAGTATCTGGTCCTAATCATTATTATAAATCTAGGTGACACATTTTCTTAATGTTCTGTGCAAACTGATGATATATGTACATATTAATGTTGTGTATATATTTTGTTATAGGGGGAAACACTTCAAAGCTTAAGTCAGTCATTGGTAAGACTTTCATGTATCTGTCTAAAGTAAAGTGAATGGCAAGCTCCAAGTTCCAAGTTGCATGAAATTATAGAAATCCGTAGGGCAAATATTGTACCACTATGGACAGCTATAGAGACTAAAGATAGGTGAATCGATTGTAAATGAATTAAATGATTGATGCATCATCACTGACTTACTACAATGTATAAAGTTCACACAGAGTCAAAGAGGTCCTATGGCCAAAGAATTGTAGAGTATTTAACTGTGATCCTTTCCTATTTCAAGTTAAACCTGGCTTTGGGATTAACTATTACCAAGTCCTTTATAATAACATTTATTTCAAAAAACATTTCAGTAAATCTTTTCTCCATTAGGGTGGCTTGAATTTAAATCTGAATGGAGCAACACATCTATTAAAAGGATTACCATTGATAGGATGAAGAAAAAACTCATGTAAGTTATAAAAATGTAATTGTAATATTGAGTCACCGGCCCAGATTTACTATTGTTGTCCCCCCCCCCCCCCCCTATGTTTTCAAATCCTATTAACTGTTTTTTTCCCTCCTGGTTTATTAATCTGGTGCATGTCATGGTAAAATTGTGGCACACCAATGAAAAGTGATGCATTGTGATTTATTCAGAGTTTAACAAACCATTGATTTATTTTAAAGTTTTATACTAAAAAAAATGGATAAAAAGGACATATAAAAGAATAAATAGCAAATTATAACAGAAAAATTATTAAAATGCAAATATTTTCCCTGCTTGTTCTATTCTGTTGTATATTTCTGAACACTTTAAGATTAGTAAAAGAAAGGTGCAGTTTTTTTTTAATAATTTTCAATAATAAATCTGTTGGGTTTTGTGGATAACCCATGGGCACAACTGTTTCTCAAAAGCTGAGTCTAAACAGTCAGCATTGGAATAGTAAATCTTGGCGATTGTTGTAATTTTAGTTTTTTTCAACTCTTATGATGTCTTATGATTACTTCTCAGAAAAATGACCATGACCCATGTTTTTTTTTTTTCATAGATGCCAGTCCAAAGTGAAAGACAAATCATAAAATGAACCTCTGTTACTCTTCATAAAAACACTTGAAATGATTGGTCTTTAATAAATAAACTTAGCATTCATCAGAAAGTTTCATGGTCTTTGTTGGCTTGTGTGTGTATATCTTTTGTTTACAAATTGATACGCAAGTTACATTATCCCCTACAAATCCAGACATCCATTTTTTCATATTTGTATTACACCTAACTGGCTCACATTCCTAAACAGTTTTCCATTGATTTTAGATCACCTGAATAAACCAAAAATACTGCTTACCACTAGATTAGCAGTGTTATTTATTACCATGTGAGGCTCTTAACCGTGATTGGACAGACAGATGGGATTTCTGTAAGTAAAGGGAGGCTCTGCCAGCATAAAAGCTTTATTGGACGGACACTTATTGTGGCCATCAACAGAGCTGTACACATGCACCTTAACCCCTTAAAGACCACGGACGTAAATGTACGTCCTGGTGCAGCGGTACTTAGCACACCAGGATGTACATTTACGTCCTGTACATAACTGCGAGCATCAGAGCGATGATTGGGTCATGCGTGGCAGGTCTCGGCTGCTGACAGCAAGAGAACCGCTGGTAATTACCGACATCCGCAATCGTGCGGATATCTGCCATTAACCCCTAAGATGCCATGATCAATGCAGATCACAGCATCTGTGGCAGCACAAATACAATTTATGCTGATCTGATTGCACGCGGCATGTCTAACATGGCGGACAGAGGTCCCTCACCTGCCTCCGCTGCCTTGCCGGTTTCTTCTGCTCTGGTCTGAGATCGAACAGATCAGAGCAGAAGATAGCCGATAGCTCTGAACAGTATTAGCAATCAACGTATTGCCATAAATAGTCCCCTATGGGGACAATTAAAGTGTAAAAAAAAATGTTAAAAAAAGTGAAAAATACCCTTCCCCAATGAAAAAGTAAAATGTCACTCTTCCCCCATTTTTCTCCCAAAAAGTGTAAAAAAAATAATTAATAAACATATTTGGTATACATCTCCTTGTGCAAATGTCCGGACTATTAAAATATAATGTTAATGATTCTGTACGGTGAGCAGTGTGAAAGAAAAAAAAATAATCTGAAATTACAGCTTTTTTGTCACATTTTACTTTAAAAAAATGTAATAAAAAAATTAACAAAAGTTTTATATACACAAATGTGGTATCAATGAAAGGAACAGATCATGGCACAAAAAATGAGTCCTCATATCACTGTTTATACAGAAAAATGAAAAGGTTATAGGTCATCAAATAGAGGGATTTTTAACGTACTAATTTGGTTAAAAAAAGTTTGCGATTTTTTTTAAGCGCAACAATAATAGGAAAGTATGCAATCATGGGTATCATTTTAATCGTATTGACCCACAGAATAAAGAACACATGTTATTTTTACCGTAAATTGTATGGCGTGAACACATACCTTGTGTTCTTTTTAATTTCCCCACACAAATAGTATTTTTTTGGTGGCACCATACATGTTATGGTAAAATGAATAATGTCATTACAAAGGACAACTGCGTGCACAAAAAATAAATCCCCATACTAGTCTGTGGATGAAAATATAAAAGAGTTACGATTTTTAGAAGGCAAGGAGGAAAAAACGAAAAAATGCTAAAATAAAATTGGCCTGGTCCTTAAGGTCAAAATGGTCTTGGTCCTTAACTAGTTAAAGGGGTACTCCGGTGGAAAACTTTTTTTTTAAATCAATTGATGCCAGAAATGTAAACAGATTAGTGAATTATACAAGTAAGAATTTGCTGGTTCTCAAGGACTGTAGAAATATAGTGTCTCAAAATTGAAAATCAGTGTTAATGCAGATATGCGTGAAAGAGTAAATGGAAAGCCGGGGGAGGGGGGCAAAGGAAAAAAACAGTAGTGCCTAAAACATCCAAAAGTACACAGATGTAGAGTTTAAAAATACATTTATTTGCGAATATTAAACATTTGAAATGGCCAGAGTGGATGCTGGCTATCCACCCTTGATAAGACAATATAGTACAATATTAAAGAGTTGATGTAATCAATCAGATAGGTTCATATTCTCCAAGATACTTTCAGTTGCAAGAAACAAAAGTCAGGAGCATTAAAAGCGTAATTGTGCGAACAGAGAAGCTCTGGAGCCCTTATTTTTCCGTGCCCACTGGTGGAGCATGGTATAGTAAAATTTATACTGGGATGTTATGTAGAGCGACTAGGCGGTCCTCTGCATCTCCGCAGTCCTACTAGATGTTTGCAGCTCCTAAACCCATGTGGCAAAGTCTGCCTTGTGAAAGACAAGCCGCACCGACAGGCGGTGTTTGCTGCGCAGGATAACGGATGCTGTGGGTCCTTGTGGAGGAGCGCGCGCTTGGGTGATGCACTGAACCATGTTGTTACGCCGAGCGCTCCGGGTCCCCGCTCCTCCCCGGAGCGCTCGCTTCACTCTCCCCGTGGCAGCGCTCCGGTCACGTCCTCTGACCCGGGGCGCTGCGATTCCGCTGCCAGCCGGGATGCGATTCGCGATGCGGGTAGCGCCCGCTCGCGATGCGCACCCCGGCTCCCCTACCTGACTCGCTCTCCGTCTGTTCTGTCCCGGCGCGCGCGGCCCCGCTCCCTAGGGCGCGCGCGCGCCGGGTCTCTGCGATTTAAAGGGCCACTGCGCCGCTGATTGGCGCAGTGGTTCCAATCAGTGTGTTCACCTGTGCACTTCCCTATATCACCTCACTTCCCCTGCACTCCCTTGCCGGATCTTGTTGCCTTAGTGCCAGTGAAAGCGTTCCTTGTGTGTTCCTTGCCTGTGTTTCCAGACCTTCTGCCGTTGCCCCTGACTACGATCCTTGCTGCCTGCCCCGACCTTCTGCTACGTCCGACCTTGCTTTTGCCTACTCCCTTGTACCGCGCCTATCTTCAGCAGCCAGAGAGGTGAGCCGTTGCTAGTGGATACGACCTGGTCACTACCGCCGCAGCAAGACCATCCCGCTTTGCGGCGGGCTCTGGTGAAAACCAGTAGTGGCTTAGAACCGGTCCACTAGCACGGTCCACGCCAATCCCTCTCTGGCACAGAGGATCCACTACCTGCCAGCCGGCATCGTGACAGTAGATCCGGCCATGGATCCCGCTGAAGTTCCTCTGCCAGTTGTCGCTGACCTCACCACGGTGGTCGCCCAGCAGTCACAACAGATAGCGCAACAAGGCCAACAGCTGTCTCAACTGACCGTTATGCTACAACAGTTACTACCACAGCTTCAGCAGTCATCTCCTCCGCCAGCTCCTGCACCTCCTCCGCAGCGAGTGGCCGCTCCTGGGATACGCTTATCCTTGCCGGATAAATTTGATGGGGACTCTAAGTTTTGCCGTGGCTTTCTTTCCCAATGTTCCCTGCATCTGGAGATGATGTCGGACCTGTTTCCCACTGAAAGGTCTAAGGTGGCTTTCGTAGTCAGCCTTCTGTCCGGAAAAGCCCTGTCATGGGCCACACCGCTCTGGGACCGCAATGACCCCGTCACTGCCTCTGTACACTCCTTCTTCTCGGAAATCCGAAGTGTCTTTGAGGAACCTGCCCGAGCCTCTTCTGCTGAGACTGCCCTGTTGAACCTGGTCCAGGGTAATTCTTCCGTTGGCGAGTATGCCGTACAATTCCGTACTCTTGCTTCAGAATTGTCCTGGAATAATGAGGCCCTCTGCGCGACCTTCAAAAAAGGCCTATCCAGCAACATTAAAGATGTTCTGGCCGCACGAGAAATTCCTGCTAATCTACATGAACTTATTCACCTAGCCACTCGCATTGACATGCGTTTTTCCGAAAGGCGTCAGGAACTCCGCCAAGATATGGACTCTGTTCGCACGAGGCGTTTCTTCTCCTCGGCTCCTCTCTCCTCTGGTCCCCTGCAATCTGTTCCTGTGCCTCCCGCCGTGGAGGCTATGCAGGTCGACCGGTCTCGCCTGACACCTCAAGAGAGGACACGACGCCGTATGGAGAACCTCTGCCTGTACTGTGCTAGTACCGAACACTTCCTGAGAGATTGTCCTATCCGTCCTCCCCGCCTGGAAAGACGTACGCTGACTCCGCACAAAGATGAGACAGTCCTTGATGTCTACTCTGCTTCTCCACGTCTTACTGTGCCTGTGCGGATGTCTGCCTCTGCCTTCTCCTTCTCTACAGTGGCCTTCTTGGACTCTGGATCTGCAGGAAATTTTATTTTGGCCTCTCTCGTCAACAGGTTCAACATCCCGGTGACCAGTCTCGCCAGACCCCTCTACATCAATTGTGTAAATAATGAAAGATTGGACTGTACCATACGTTTCCGCACGGAGCCCCTTCTTATGAGCATCGGATCTCATCATGAGAGGATTGAACTTTTGGTCCTCCCCAATTGCACCTCGGAAATTCTCCTTGGACTTCCCTGGCTTCAACTTCATTCCCCTACCCTGGATTGGTCCACTGGGGAGATCAAGAGTTGGGGGTCCTCTTGTTCCAAGAACTGTCTAAAACCGGTTCCCAGTAACCCTTGCCGTAACTCTGTGGTTCCTCCAGTAACCGGTCTCCCTAAGGCCTATATGGACTTCGCGGATGTTTTCTGCAAAAAACAAGCTGAGACTCTACCTCCTCACAGGCCTTATGATTGCCCTATCGACCTCCTCCCGGGCACTACTCCACCCCGGGGCAGAATTTATCCTCTCTCTGCCCCAGAGACTCTTGCCATGTCCGAATATGTCCAGGAGAATCTAAAAAAGGGCTTTATCCGTAAATCCTCCTCTCCTGCCGGAGCCGGATTTTTCTTTGTGTCCAAAAAAGATGGCTCCCTACGTCCATGCATTGACTACCGCGGTCTTAATAAAATCACGGTTAAGAACCGCTACCCCTTACCCCTCATCTCTGAACTCTTTGATCGCCTCCAAGGTGCCCACATCTTCACTAAATTGGACTTAAGAGGCGCCTATAACCTCATCCGCATCAGAGAGGGGGACGAGTGGAAAACGGCATTTAACACCAGAGATGGACACTTTGAGTATCTGGTCATGCCCTTTGGACTGTGCAACGCCCCTGCCGTCTTCCAAGACTTTGTCAATGAAATTTTTCGTGATCTGTTATACTCCTGTGTTGTTGTATATCTGGACGATATCCTAATTTTTTCTGCCAATCTAGAAGAACACCGCCAGCATGTCCGTATGGTTCTTCAGAGACTTCGTGACAACCAACTCTATGCCAAAATTGAGAAATGTCTGTTTGAATGCCAATCTCTTCCTTTTCTAGGATATTTGGTCTCTGGCCAGGGACTACAGATGGATCCAGACAAACTCTCTGCCGTCTTAGATTGGCCACGCCCCTCCGGACTCCGTGCTATCCAACGCTTTTTGGGGTTCGCCAATTATTACAGGCAATTTATTCCACATTTTTCTACCATTGTGGCTCCTATCGTGGCTTTAACCAAAAAAAATGCTGATCCCAAGTCCTGGCCCCCTCAAGCAGAAGACGCCTTTAAACGACTCAAGTCTGCCTTTTCTTCGGCTCCCGTCCTCTCCAGACCTGACCCTTCCAAACCCTTCCTATTGGAGGTTGATGCCTCCTCAGTGGGAGCTGGAGCTGTTCTTCTACAAAAAAATTCTTCCGGGCATGCTGTCACTTGTGGTTTTTTCTCTAGGACCTTCTCTCCAGCGGAGAGGAACTACTCCATCGGGGATCGAGAGCTTCTAGCCATTAAATTAGCACTTGAGGAATGGAGGCATCTGCTGGAGGGATCAAGTTCTCCTGTTATTATCTACACCGACCACAAGAACCTCTCCTACCTCCAGTCTGCCCAACGGCTGAATCCTCGCCAGGCCCGGTGGTCTCTGTTCTTTGCCCGATTTAATTTTGAGATTCACTTTCGTCCTGCCGATAAGAACATTAGGGCCGATGCTCTCTCTCGTTCCTCGGATGCCTCAGAAGTTGAACTCTCTCCGCAACACATCATTCCACCTGACTGCCTGATCTCCACTTCTCCTGCCTCCATCAGGCAGACTCCTCCAGGAAAGACCTTTGTTTCTCCTCGCCAACGCCTCGGAATCCTCAAATGGGGTCACTCCTCCCATCTCGCAGGTCATGCGGGTATCAAGAAATCTGTGCAACTCATCTCCCGCTTCTATTGGTGGCCGACTCTGGAGACGGATGTTGTGGACTTTGTGCGAGCCTGCACTATCTGTGCCCGGGATAAGACTCCTCGCCAGAAGCCCGCTGGTTTTCTTCATCCTCTGCCTGTCCCCGAACAGCCTTGGTCTCTGATTGGTATGGATTTTATTACTGACTTACCCCCATCCCATGGCAACACTGTTATTTGGGTGGTCGTTGATCGATTCTCCAAAATGGCACATTTCATCCCTCTTCCTGGTCTTCCTTCTGCGCCTCAGTTAGCTAAACAATTTTTTGTACACATTTTTCGTCTTCACGGGTTGCCTACGCAGATTGTCTCGGATAGAGGCGTCCAATTCGTGTCTAAATTCTGGAGGGCTCTCTGTAAACAACTCAAGATTAAATTAAATTTTTCTTCTGCATATCATCCCCAGTCCAATGGACAAGTAGAAAGGATTAACCAGATCTTGGGTGATTATTTGCGACATTTTGTTTCCTCCCGCCAGGATGACTGGGCAGATCTCCTCCCATGGGCCGAATTCTCGTATAACTTCAGGGTCTCTGAGTCTTCCTCCAAATCCCCATTTTTCGTGGTGTACGGCCGTCACCCTCTTCCCCCCCTCCCTACTCCCTTGCCCTCTGGTCTGCCCGCTGTGGATGAAATTTCTCGTGACCTTTCCATCATATGGAGAGAGACCCAAAATTCTCTCTTACAGGCTTCATCACGCATGAAGAAGTTCGCGGATAAGAAAAGAAGAGCTCCCCCCGTTTTTTCCCCTGGAGACAAGGTATGGCTCTCCGCTAAATATGTCCGCTTCCGTGTCCCTAGCTACAAGTTGGGACCACGCTATCTTGGTCCTTTCAAAATTTTGTGTCAAATTAATCCTGTCTCTTATAAACTTCTTCTTCCTCCCTCTCTTCGTATCCCTAATGCCTTTCACGTCTCTCTTCTCAAACCACTCATCCTCAACCGTTTTTCTCCCAAATCTGTTCCTCCCACTCCTGTTTCCGGCTCCTCGGACATCTTCTCGGTCAAAGAAATTTTAGCTGCCAAAAAGGTCAGAGGGAAAAATTTTTTTTTAGTGGACTGGGAGGGTTGTGGTCCTGAAGAGAGATCCTGGGAACCTGAGGACAACAGCCTAGACAAAAGTCTGCTCCTCAGGTTCTCAGGCTCTAAGAAGAGGGGGAGACCCAAGGGGGGGGGTACTGTTACGCCGAGCGCTCCGGGTCCCCGCTCCTCCCCGGAGCGCTCGCTTCACTCTCCCCGCGGCAGCGCTCCGGTCACGTCCTCTGACCCGGGGCGCTGCGATTCCGCTGCCAGCCGGGATGCGATTCGCGATGCGGGTAGCGCCCGCTCGCGATGCGCACCCCGGCTCCCCTACCTGACTCGCTCTCCGTCTGTTCTGTCCCGGCGCGCGCGGCCCCGCTCCCTAGGGCGCGCGCGCGCCGGGTCTCTGCGATTTAAAGGGCCACTGCGCCGCTGATTGGCGCAGTGGTTCCAATCAGTGTGTTCACCTGTGCACTTCCCTATATCACCTCACTTCCCCTGCACTCCCTTGCCGGATCTTGTTGCCTTAGTGCCAGTGAAAGCGTTCCTTGTGTGTTCCTTGCCTGTGTTTCCAGACCTTCTGCCGTTGCCCCTGACTACGATCCTTGCTGCCTGCCCCGACCTTCTGCTACGTCCGACCTTGCTTTTGCCTACTCCCTTGTACCGCGCCTATCTTCAGCAGCCAGAGAGGTGAGCCGTTGCTAGTGGATACGACCTGGTCACTACCGCCGCAGCAAGACCATCCCGCTTTGCGGCGGGCTCTGGTGAAAACCAGTAGTGGCTTAGAACCGGTCCACTAGCACGGTCCACGCCAATCCCTCTCTGGCACAGAGGATCCACTACCTGCCAGCCGGCATCGTGACACATGTACACTAGCATGCTTGAATAAAGTTGTTCAGTCAATAAGTTTCTTTGCATCCTTTTCAGTGGTGGCTTCTGTGATAGTTCCAATGGTCATCAGACACGTTGTGGGCTGTCTTAGCCCTTCCTCAGTGATGCATACAGTTGGAAGGAATACAGAAGGTATTTATAGGGATCTGAGTAGGTGGTAAAACCTAAAATGGACTTCTGCATAGTCGCACTTTTGGTGGCTATAGAGTAAAATGGGGAAATAGATTTCAAAATAATGCAAAAAGAGGAAAATTTGCTTAGCAGCAATAAAGGGAGATCAGTCATGTACATGTATTAATGTTAATAATATATAGGCATGTAGAATGAATGGCATTGTACCCCAAAGTGGTTCTAAATATATTAATATCAATTTTATATTAAAGATTAATAGTATATAAAATGTATAAATGTGCATGTATATATGAAAGAGAGGTAAGCCAATAGAATGTTCATAATACAGTTGCAAGAAAAAGTATATTTACCCTTTGAAATTATATGGATTTCTGCACAAATTGGTCATAAAATGTGATCTGATCTTCATCTAAGTCACAACAATAAACAATCACCGTCTGCTTAAACTAATAACACACAAAGAATTAAATGTTACCATGTTTTTATTGAACACACCATGTAAACATTCACAATCTAGGTGAAAAAAGTATGTAAACCCATGGATTTAATAACTGGTTGAACCTCCTTTGGCAACAATAACTTCAACCAAACATTTCCTGTAGTTGCAGACATGCACAACGGTCTGGAGTAATTATTGACTATTCCTCTTTACAGAACAGTTTCAGTTCAGAAATACTCTTGGGATGTCTGGTGTGAATCGCTTTCTTGAGGTCATGCCCCAACATCTCAATCGAGTTGAGGTCAGGACTCTGACTGGGCCAATTCAGAAGACGTATTTTCTTTTGTTTAAGCCATTCTGTTGTTGGTTTACTTCTATGCTTTGGGTCGTTGTCCTGTCCCAAAACCCATCTTCAGTTGAGCTTCAGCTGGTGGACAGATGGCTTTAAGTTCTCCTGCAAAATGTATTGATAAACCTGGGAATTCATTTTTCCTTTGATGATAGCAATCCGTCCAGGCCCTGATGCAGCAAAGCAGCCCCAAGCCATGATGCCCCCACCACCATATTTCACAGTTGGGATGAGGTTTGGATGTTGGTGTGCTGTGCCTCTTTTTCTCCACACATAATGTTGTGTGTTTCTACCACACAACTCAACTTTGGTTTAATCTGTCCACAGAATATTTTACCAGTACTGCTGTGGAACATCCAGATGCTCTTGTGCAAACTGTAAACGTGTAGCAATGGTTTTTTTGGGGGGATGGCTGTGGCTTCCTTTGTGGTATCCTCCCATAAAATCCATTCTTGTTTAGTGTTTTACATATTGTAGATTCGCTTACAGGGATGTTAGCATATGCCAGAGACTTTTGTAAGTCTTTAGCAGACACTCTAGGATTCTTCTTCACCTCATTGAGCAGTTTGCGCTGTGCTCTTGCAGTCATCTTTACAGGATGGCAACTCCTAGGGAGAGTAGCATCAGTGCTGAACTTTCTCCATTTATAGACAATTTGTCTTACCATTGACTGATGAACAGCAAGGCTTTTGGAGATACTTTTATAACCCTTTATAGCTTTATGCAAGTCAACTATTCTTAATCATAGATCTTCTGAAAGCTATTTTGTGTGAGGCATCACTCACATCAGGCAATGCTTCTTGTGAAAAGCAAACCCAGAACTGGTGGGTGTTTTTTTATAGGGCAGGGCAGCTGTAACCAACACCTCTAATCTCATCTCATTAATTGGACTCCAGTTGGATAACACCTCACTCCAGTCAGCTATTGGAGATGTCATTAGTCTAGGGGTTCACATACTTTTTACACCTGCACTGTGAATGTTTACATGGTGTTTTCAATAAAAAACATGGTAACATTTAATTATTTGTGTGTTATTAGTTTAAGCAGACTGTGATTGTCTATTGTGACTTAGAATATGGATTTCTGCACAAATTGGTGATAAGATGTGATCTGATCTTCTAATTCCAAAGGGTTCACATACTTTTTCTTGCAACTGTAATAGGGATGAAGGTACATAATGTAAAAAAAATGATTATATAAAAGAATTAAAAAAAAATTTGGTAGACACTAAAAATTTTATGAAAAGTATTAAAAAGTGTTTGTGAAAGGTGGTGGAAATTACATCAAAAATCCAAATATTTCCAGTTCGGCATTGAGCCCAGAGGGTGCCAGAGTGTTGAATTCATAAGTTAATTTGCTTCCTTCCCTTGACATTCTAAGAATGTGTTCTCCTCCTCTTCATCTTTTAATTACTGATTTTAGTGCTAAAAGGATAATCCGGATGGGTCAGAACCATGGCATTCTTTAAAGTGCATAGATAAAGAGTGTTTCTCGAATCCCGATCTTATGTTGTACACATGTTTGCTAACTCTTGTCTTGAAACTTCTCTGTTCTGCCAATGTATTGCTTTTTACAAGCGCATGTTATCATGTAAATGACAGAAGTGATATTACGTTTCAAGAACTCCAAATATACTTAACCCTGAGCCTCCAGCCTTACATAGACACTATCTCCTGTCAAATCGGATAGATTACAACTTAAACTGTTTAGGACGTGGGGCGTATGCATGCGCCCTGCAACCAGAGTCCTTAAGGACGTAGGGCATATGAATACGCCCGTGGGGATTCCGGTCCCCGCAGCTAGCTGGTTGGGGACCGGACCGGGATGCCTGCTGGAATCATACAGCAGGCATCCCGGAACATCGCCGAGGGGGGTCCTGAGACCGGCAATCGCAGAAAATCGCATGTCAATTCAGACATGCGATTTTCTGCTATTCTGGGCTGATCGGGTCTCTGGTGACCCGATCCCCCGAAAATAGGGATGATCGGAGCTGTCAGCCCCGATCATCCTGAGGGATAGGAGCGAGGTTGCAGTGCTGCAATCTCCTCCTATCCCCTGCCAATGGTCAGAACTCAATTCTGACCAATGGCAGTGCAGGACAGTGGGGCCCGGCGATCATCAGAGACATCAGCGGAGATCACGGCGCAGGTAGGGAAACGACAGTGGGGGGGGGGGGAAGGGGCATGCTGGGAGTTGTAGTTTTGCAACATTTGAAGGGTCACAGTTTGGAGACCACTGTTACAGTGGTGCCCAAACGGTAGCCCTCCAGATGTTGCCAAACTAATACTCTCAGCATGCCTAGACTGCCCAGGCATGCTGGGAGTTGTAGCTCTGTAACATCTGTCCCTTCAGATTTTGCAATTTTCAAGAAATTTTTGAAAATTGCTGCACTAATTTGAAGCCCTCTGTTTTTTTCAAAAGTAAAAATATGATGCCAACATAAAGGGGACATATTTTATTTGTGAATAAAAATAAAATGTATTTGGAATATCCATTTTCCTTACAAGCAGAGAGCTTCAAAGTTAGAAAAATGCAAAATGTTAAAAATTTTCATGACATTTTGGGATTTTTCACCAAAAAAGGATGCAAGTAGCGACGAAAATTTACCACCAAAATAAAGTAGAATATGTCACGAAAAAACTATCTCAGAATCAGAATAATCGGTAAAAGCGTTTTAGAGTTATTAATGCGTAAAGTGATGGTGGTCAGAATCGCGAAAAAGGGCTCAGTCCTTAAGGTGAAAAAGGGCTGCGTTAAGGACAGTAAATTACCCATAATGGTTCCCTTTAAAAATGTGGACGCCACTGGATATTCTATGACGTATTCCTATAATTGCATTTAGGTTCTATAACCTTACAAATGGCTAATTCTAGGATCTTTCCTCATGCACCAGACACTTTACGACAAATCTCTGAATATAGCCGTGCTCCAACCGGCCACACTCATAATATACTGTACTATTTATCCGTATATTTCCCATCATGCACTGAGCACCTTTCAACAAATTCCAGCTTTATAATTTTGTTGCAGCTGGTTATAATAGCTATATACCATAGATGCCTATATAATCTTTTTGCACGGGACACTTTAAAAATGTTCCAATAATTAGACACTTTTACCCTTGCATCACACATGCTTATACATCCTTTTTGCACAGGACACTTTAAATTTTACAATAAACACCCCTACCTCATCCTCACTTATTGAGGCACATTTACATCACCTTACATCCCCCCCCTACCCAACTTCACCTCAACTCGCCACATTAGAATTTTGTCTCACAGCTTTTTTTGCAGTGTTCTCAACGTGTAGTTGTGGTTGAGCTGTACTATTACACTGCATCACATCTGGGTTCATTATATATGTGCGTGAGAGAAACACATTTTTTTATGTTTTTTCTTTCCATGTAGGGACTGTATTTATACCTCTTCATACAGGTATACAAGATATCACCAGACAATATTGTTTATTATCTATTCACCATATATTCACTTGTCCTCACTTTCACGTGCACTTTTATTTTGACACCTGTCTTGTGTGGTAGTGGCACATCCATGTATTCTATATATTTATATTATAATTTGTTAGGTTAACCATATGGTGCAATATAATTGGCTCTATAGTTGGTCTTTAGCTGCTCATATGGTATTGATCGCATAATAAGCATTTCTATATAGTGACTTGAATGTAAATCTACTAATTTATTGTATACTTACCTGTGTCTATATATTAATGGTATACTGTTACCTATGTGTGGTCAATGTTCTACTTTTTAACATGCTATGTTATATGGGAACCGGAGTGATGTGTCTGTAATCACCCTACATGTTAGAATCTCGTGCCATGTATCAGTATGCAATTCTATCCAGCCTCGGCATCTTTACTTTACATCGCGCACCACGTGCTGCAGTGCTGTACTGGGGTCTAGCGATGCACGAGACTATCCTGTGCGCCAGGAACCAATAGATGGCGCTGTGCTCTCGCGATGCACAGGATTTCCTTGCACTGCGATTGCGCAGACTCCACATTACAGCGCCATAGTCTCGCAATATGCACGAACATGATCGAGGCTACAGCAGTCCGGTACGACACACCGCGTCCCCACAGCACATGCGCCTTCAAGGTAACTACTCCGATATCATGGCACACGCCAGTATAGGCGTGGTTTGATATATCCAAGCACGGTCGGCACTGCACAAGATGGGTGCTCGTGGACAGTAGAATCCAAATATTTTGAAAAGAAGGTCCCGCCACTTCAAATGCTTTTACAATCTCAATGTGTTTATTTCACATGCATAGCATACAGACAGTACGCGTTCGCCTTTCTCAACTGTGTGCAAGTACCTGTTTGGACGCCTTATATGACATCACTCGACTCACAGATCATCATAATTCAATTAAGGAAAAACACATGTGCAAAAAAACCTACAGTACAATTCTTGCTTGTAAGATTTTTTGCGGAGTCTTCCACCTGGATCAAATTAATTCACTCTCTGAAGAAAATGTAAAATTATTAGAATTTTACTTTAAATGACCCAAAAATAAAATGTATATTTTATATTATTGCATATTAGTTCAAGTCAGCAATTGAGATAACTCATATTTGCGGTTTAAACCGCGCGGTTCCAAGGTTCCCAACCTATGTATCCACAGTGCTTCTTTTCGTACAAGTAACTTCTTAATATCGCCACCCCGTCTGGGTGGCGCTATTTCGTCTATGACCTGGTATTGTAAATGTGGGATTGAGTGACCACCATTCTTGAAATGTGCTGGGATGGGAAATAAAAGATTTTGACACCGTATACTTGATTTATGTCGGTTGATGCGGTCTCCTACACGCTGGGTGGTCTCCACAATGTATAGGAGACCGCACGGACATTTTAGGAGATAGACAACATTCCGCGATTGGCAAGTAAAGTATTTCTTGATTGGAAATTTCTTTCCGGTGTGGGGGTGGACAATCTGATCTCCTTTAATAACGTTACTGCACTGGGCACAGTTCAGACATGGAAATGTGCCCAGGGGTTTAGTCCCAAAGAAACTCTGTTTGCTTCGTGATGTGCCTCCTATATCTGCTCGTATTAATGTATCCTTTATGTTTTTGGAATGTTTATTGCATATAAGCGGTGGTGATTTGAATTCGATTTTCCAGGATATGCCAGTAGTTTCTGATTATGTTATCTATTTTCGGTGTTAAAGGATGGTAAGTTCTGATAAAGGAGATAATCTTGCCATCTTTTTCATGAATTGTTTTGTCACATCTTGGAGGATTTAATATGTGTTTAGGGTAACCTCTTTCTGTAAATTTATTTTCAAGTTCTTTTAATCTAACTTCCCTCAGTATTGGATTAGTTACAATTCTTTCTATTATCTTTTTCTGTAATATGGGAATAGATTTTTTTATTGCTGGTGGGTGAGCGCTAGTATAATGAAGCAAGCTATTTTAGTCCGTTGGTTTACGATATAAGTCAGTATAGAGGCCACCTCTCCCATTTTTAAGAATCATGGTATCCAGAAAACTGACCTGTGATTGGTCTGCTGTCATGGTAAATTTTAATTCTGACCTCCCTCCATTGATGTCATCAAATGGCATCCAATGTGGAATGTGGCCCCTCCCAAATGCATACAATGGGGGAGATTTATCAAAACCTGTGCAGAGGAAAAGTTGTCCAGTTGCCCATAGCAACCAATCAGCTCGCTTCTTTCATTTTTAACAAGGCCTTTGCAAAATAAAAGAAGCAATCTGATTGGTTGCTATGGGCAACTGGGCATTTTTTCCTCTGAACAGGTTTTCATAAATCTCCCCCAATGTCATCAATAAATCTGCGCCATAATTTGGCATGTTTCTTGAAGTTTTCATGTGGGTACACATACTGATGTTCAAAGTATGACATGTATGCATTTGCATATGGAGCTGCCACGTTAGCCCCCATCGACGATCCTCTGCGCTGTAGGTAGTATGTGCCTTCAAATAAAAAATTATTCTCTTTTTGCACAATTTCCAGCATATCCAGAACATTTTTTTTTTTTTGCAAATCAGTGTATGTACTGCTATCCAAAATCCATTTCGTGGCTTCATATTCTTTTTCATGTTCTACTGCAGTGTAGAGGTTTACGACATCTATAGTCACTATCCATGTTTCCTCTCGTACATTGTCAATTTTGGACAGAGTTTCTAAAAAATACCCAGTGTCTAATAAAAATGCCGGTGTAGATTTTATCAAAGGTGTTAATGTTTTTTCCAACACTATCAACAGGGGGGAAAGTATTGAATCTATAGAGGAGACAATGGGGCGGCCCGGGGGATTGATCAGGCTCTTATGTATCTTAGGTAAAACATAAAATACAGGTGTAATAGGGTTCTTGCACTGTAAAAAAAATGTCATATTTTTATCTATCACCCAGAGTCCCCTATGTCTCTTAATTCGATCTTTAATCTCCTTTTGTATCTTACAAAGTGGCTTCCCACTCAGTTTCGAGTATGTGTCTGTATCTGACAGCTGCTTACTCACTTCTTTCTTGTATTCACTGGTGTCCATGATAAGGATGGAACCACCTTTATCTCCTGGTTTAATTTTGATATTGCGGTCAGCTGCCAGATCAGACAATGCTCTCTTTTGCAGTATAGAAATATTACCATGTACTTTATGTTCCCCCCTCTGGATCTCTTTCACCAGTTTTTCAATGTCATTCTTTACCAGTTTACAATAGGTTCCAACGGGATGATAGTATTTTGGGGGCATAACATTACTTTTTTGTCTCAAATCAAAGGCCTCTAATTTCAACATGCCTATATCCTGGTACGGTATACGATCTTGTATGGGTCTATCTGTGGAGAAGTGTGCTTTCAATCTAATATTGCGAAAAAAATCGCTCCAAGTCAATGTCTAGTTCAAATGTATCCAGTTTATCAACTGGACAAAACAACAAGCCCTTCTGAAGCACTCCAATCTCCACAGATGACAAACACTTAGAAGAAATATTAATGACAATATTATCAGGGGGTGCTATCGGTTGTGTATTACCTGAGATCTTGTTAGTACCGGTCCCGTAGGTGCGCCGATGATGGCGGCCTCCTCGCCTCCCCGGTGTCCTCGCCTTCGCTGAAAAAAAGGGGGGCGCCGGGGTCGGCATGGCTGAAATTAGTTTCCCGAACTTGATGAGGAAAAAATCGCCCGTTTTGATAAGTTGGTCCTCGCCGCGTGTTTCCAGAGGTATCCCGCCATTTGTAAACCCGTTTGGCTAGGTAATCTTCTGTATATCTCAGAAACTTTTTTCGTTTCCTTTCTTCCAGATCTTTACGTAGTGTTGAAATTTGTGTCTCCAAATCCTCCTTTAATTTAATGAAGTCCTCGGTCTTCAATGTATCCTTAAGTGGTAATTCCGTGACTTCGATCTCTTTCTTTACATCCACAATAGCTCTCTGAAGACGGTCAACTGTTAAAACGATAATGTCCATAGAACACTTGTTCAATATTTTTTTTAAATATCTCCAATACTCTTCTTCTTCAGCGAATAGGGTTGGTCGGAGGTTCACTCGTAGTCCGCGTGGTATCAGCTCCGTACAATAATACTCTGTTAGTGTAGTATTAGGTAACTCATACGAAAGGAGACGGTGGGATTCCCTTTCAAGTGCTCGTCTCCTTAGTTTATGGGTCGGAGTCTGTAGGAAGTCCGCCAATGTGGTTGTCTGTGAGATTATCCTAGAGGCTTCATCCTCGCTGTAAGATAATGAAGACATACATGCGTGCTTGTACCTTATCAAAGTCCAGATATATCCAAGCACGAACGGCACTGTACATTATGGGTGCTCGTGGACAGTAGAATCCAAATATTTCGAAAAGAAGGTCCCGGCACTCTAGGACGCAGCCCAGTGAAGGGACCTCCGTCTGCCGTGCGGTAGCGCTGCGGGCAATCCGATCATCCATTTTAGTGACCGCGATGCTGCAGATGCCATGATCTGTATTGATCACGGCATCTGAGGGGTTAATGGCGGTCATTCACGGGATCGTGGGTGTCCGCCATTACGGGCGGGTCTCTGGCTGCAATTAGCAGCCGGGACCTGCCGCGCATGATCCGGGCATCGCTCCGATGCTCGAGGTTATGCTTAGGACGTAAATGTACGTCCTCGTGCGTTAAGTACCACCTCACCAGGATGTACATTTATGGCGCTCATCGTTAAGGGGTTAAGCATACTGGAGCACATTTTTCTGCCTTAAAAGTGCATACCACATACGTACATCAAAGTGTTGTACCATTTTGTTCCTGATAAAGTCTTAAGGTCCTAGATACTGTAAAAGGGCAACCAAAAGAAATCACCGGCTGGTGTTGTACACAAAAACCTTTTTAAGTGTACTGTAGCGCATTTTTCTGCCCTCATATGTGCATACTACATATCTACATCAAAGTGTTGTACTATTTTGTTCCTGATAAAGTCTTAAGGGCCTAGATAGTGTAAAAGGCTAGCCAAAAGTGCACACCGGCAGCTGTTCTAGACAAATATTGTTTTAAGCATAGTGAAGCGTACTGTACTCCCCTCATATTATACGTACTAAGTATGTCAGGCAGAGAAGTGCCAGGAAGTGCACAGAGGAGTGGCAGAGGCCTAAATTCCTCAGGAGCAGGCAAAGGTCGCAGCAGACATGGGGTGATGGGCAGCAGGAGTCACAGCAAGAGGCCTGATCTCCCAGTATCAGCTAGCGGTCGTGTCTCAACCAGCAACCCATCTGCCATCATTGATTGGTTAAAGGAAATATGTCATCAGAATCACCCGCACTAAACTTGGTACACAGGCTTGTAGTGTGGGTGATCCAGATTAAAACGCTCCTTACCTGGTTAAAAATGGTTCAGTGGTTCTTAAGATATCTATATTTTTAGTTTTCTGTTATTCCCTGGCTTGGGACTCAGTGGGAGGTGTTATCATCTCGGACTCGGCCACACGTCATTCTAGCTGGGCGGAGCTGCCGCCCGGCTCATGAATATTCATGAACTTATCCACACATAAATATCTATATATAACCTGCTTGTTCCTTCAGTTTGTGAATAAAAACACCCTCCGTCCCTCCCTTCCTCCCACCCCTGGCTTTTCACTCATGCAACCCGTCTTCTTACTTGTATAGGGCCGCAGCTCGAGTGAAGCCGGGGGGAGAACGCCGCTTCCGGGTGTACGGAACGCGGCAAATGCGCGGCCCTCCCCACCAGACCGAGAAAAAGGAGTTAGACCACGAGGATAAGTTCATGAATATTCATGAGCCGGGCGGCAGCTCCGCCCAGCTAGAAAGACGTGTGGCCGAGTCCGAGATGAAAACACCTCCCACTGAGTCCCAAGCCAGGGAATAACAGAAAACTAAAAATATAGATATCTTAAGAAGCGCTGAACCATTTTTAACCAGGTAAGGAGTGTTTTAATCAGGATCACCCGCACTACAAGCCTGTGTAACAGGTTTAGTGTGGGTGATTCTGATGACAGATTTCCTTTAACACGGTCATCCACTTCATCACAAATTACATCTGATACTCCCAATCAACAGTCGGTGGGTTCCTCAGACACAACCTCAGTTTGCATGGCCTGGGAGCAGTCCCTGTTGTCCTTTGCCTCTGTCCTTTGCTGTTTCCTCCCCCACAGAAGTATCTTATGCTGTGGGTTCAGCTCCACTATTCAGTGAGGACCATCTAAAAGAGGACAGTCAGCAACTACTGCCCAGCCAAAAAGTGAAGGAGACATCTGCCGCTTACTCCGCTAAGCGGGCAGGTAGTGATGAGGAGAGTGATGTGGAAGGTGGTGTTGCCAGGGCTCAGGGTCCTGAAGGAGACACTGTTGAGGAACCTGAGGAGGACATCAGTGACGTGCAGACACTTGTTGATGATGATGAAGCCGATTGCAATTGGGAGCCGGGTGCAGAAGGGGCTTCATCATCATCATCAGGAGAAGATGGTTGCAGGTTGCCCTTGAGGCAGCAGCTGCGCCAGCAAGGTGGTAGCATGGTTGGCAGTCAGCATGGTGGCAGAAGTGGAAAGTCTGGAACCAAACGTGCCAAGGGGAGACAACCTGCTTCGCGGCAGTCTACATTCCTGAGAGGTAGTGGAACAGTTCCTGGAGACAGCGGCGGTAGCAGTCAATCAGTGCAGACTGTTGGTAGGAAAATCAGCTACTCGGCGGTGTGGCAATTTTTCATCAGGCATGTGGAGGAGGTTAACATGCAAGATGTGTTGGCAGAAGGTGAAGCATGGCCAGGGTCCCAATGTTGGCAAGTCAGCGTCAACATATGCTGCGCCACCATAAAGTGGCGTGGGAGAACTGTGGCTCTGATGAGGTGGTCCTGCATGCTGCATCACCCAGTGGCACGCATCTTCCTCTTTCAGCCAGCCAAGGCTTCACCACTTCAGCCGAAGGGAGCTGTGTGTCATACCCATCTTCTATCACTGCAGATGCTCCTGTTCCTCCTACTTTTATTCAGTCATTCCGCCAGCAATCCATCTGCGAAGCCATTTTCAAGAGACAACAGTATGCGCCCACTCATCCAATGGCGCAGAAGCTGAATATGCTCCTGTCCAAGTTGCTGGTGCTGCAGTCCCTCCCTTTTCAAGTGGTAGACTCTGCACCTTTCAGAGAACTGATGGCTTGTGCCAAGCCGAGGTGGAGAATTCCAAGCCATCATTTGTTTGCGAAGAACGCAGTACCAGCCTTTCACAATTTTGTGGGAGAGAAAGTTGGCCAGTCCTTGAGCCTGTCGGTGTGTACCAAAGTGCACGGCAGTGCCGACGTCTGGAGCTGTAACTATGGTCAGGGACAATACAATCCTTAACGGACCACTGGGTGAATGTAGTTCCGGCACAGCCACAACAGCAACTTGGACAGGTCACGCCGCTTCCTCCTCCACGCTCTCAGGCTGTTGGTCCTGTGACAGTGTGTGACTCCGCCTCCTCATCCTCCACCGTCTCCTCAGCTTCCACTGCACGGACAAATCTCAGCATACCATGTGTGCAGGGCACAGCGGTGTCACACTGTTTTTCCCCAGTCACACAGGGGAGGAACTGCTAAAAGCCATTCATAAAGAAATCGGAGCATGGCTTACTCCACGAAAACTGGAAATGGGAACCATGGTGACTGGCAACGGGAAGAACATCTTGTCTGCGCTGTGACAAGAAAGACTGAGCCATGCACTCTGCATGGCACACGTTTTCAATCTGTGCCCCTCATTTGCAAGACATCCTAACAATGGGAAGGATACTTTGCATGCACTTCAGCCACTCGTACACTGCAAAGCAAACCCTCTTTGAGCTGCAGTGTCAGAACGGTATCCCCCAACATGGTCATATTGGCAACGTTGCCACATGTTGGAATTCCACCCTCCATATGTTGGACCCACTATATGAACAGAGAAAAGTCATCACCGATTTCTTGATGATCCAAGTGGATAGGAGGACTCCCCTGCGTAACTTCAATGTCAACCAGTGGCAGCTCATACGTGACACATGCCATTTGCTCAGGCCCTTGGAGGAAGACACATTATTAGTCAGTCGCCAGGATTACGGGATGAACATCGTCATTCCACAGCTTCATTACCTACAGCACGTGTTGGAAAAGATAGCTGGTCAGGGCACTCAAGACGTGGCGCCTACATCTCACGGCCACATGAGCCTTGTGGGGACTGAACTGGAGGAGGAGGGGGAGGGGCACAGTTTAGGTTTTGCACCAAAATGGGTGGTTTTTCTCGTCATATGACAGGAGAGGAGGAGCAGGAACAGCCAGAGGATCTACAGGTTATGAGGAAGGCAAGACAGAGGACCCAGACACACCGTGGCAGTATGCAGTGTAGATGGAGTCAGGGATTCCCTCTGAGTCACTTGCACAAATGGCACGATGCATGCTCAGTTGCTTGCGTAGTGACCACTGAATTGTCACCATTCCGCAGCGGGATGACTTCTGGCTCTCCACCTTATTGGACCCTCACTTCCGGCACAAGATGGGGGCCTTTTTTACACCCACTGAGAGGGAGGACAAACTGACCTACTACAGAGACATCATATGTAGTCAGTTGGTGGATGCCTATTGGCTCCATCGTCCATCCTCTTGCAGGTCTGACTCGGGGGGCCCCTCTGCGCTTCCTTTCCACTGCCATGGCTGCTGGGGAGGGGTAGGGTGGCAGGAGCAGTACCAGCTCCATCAGCAGCAGCCTGAGTCTACAGTCGATAATGAGTAACTTTGTTCACCCGCAAAGTGAAGCAACTCATCAGCAGCAGGTAGACCTGGAGAAGGGTATACAAAAAAGAAGGTTGCAGCAGCACTCTTGGTCAAAAAATGGAGGCTCTTAGCACACTTTTTTTTTTAATCAAAACGTGTCCCTCATCCACCACGGGGAGGTTTCCTCATTTGGGATGGGACCCTAACACTCATTTCCCTCACCTCTGCTGGGCATATGGCCTCTGGCTGGGTGAAATGCTGGATCCACTATCAATTTAAAACACCTCCTGTGAAATAAGGAGCGTGCACGGCAAAAGAGGGTGCCACTCCCCCCTAATGCGCTGCAGGAGGCATATTACAAACGCGTTGGGGGGTTAGATATATAGGCTATATGTCTGCCCCCCCCCCCGAAGCGCTATATATCTTGCCCCCCACAGCGCTTTTAATATAGATATGGCCCCCCTGCTATTCACAATGTTCATTTTAAATCTCCCGCTGAGAGCCCTGAATGGCTCCCCAGTACTGGCCATTCAGGGCTCCCCGCGGGGGATTCAAAAATGAAAGTTAAAACACAACATACATTGCAGGGTTGCGGAGCATGCCGCCTGCTCCCCTAACTTAAGATCGCATCAGGTCTCAGAAGTGAAACCCGGTGTGATCAATCCCTCAGCCCCTGTACTACAACCCCCATCATGGAATAGACTCTGTTCCATGATGGGGGTAGTAGTACAAACACTAATGTAACCTCCCCAGCTGACTGCAGACTCCCGCAGCCAGGGAATTACTACTCCCATCAAGTCTGTTCCATGATGGGAGTAGTAGAAGTCCCTCAGCACTGCAGGAGTCTGCGATGTCACCTCTTCTGAGCATGCTCAGAAGTAATAACAGATATTATAAACCAGGTGCAAACGGATGACATAAAGGCTCATCCGTTTGCCATAGACTTCAATGTTAAAATAATGGCCGTTAATTTATCCGTTTCTTGTGACGGAACTAAAATTAGTGCATGTTCCGTTAATTCTTCCGTAACAACTAACCGTTAGTCCATTAGTCATGGCGGACTATTACGGGTCATAACGGATAATCAAAAAATCACATAGACTTTAATGGGATTTTGTAACGGATGTTTAACATCTTTTTTTAAACCTTTTCTAACAGACATTTATAACAGATCTTTTAACGGATGAATTTTATAGTGTGAAAGCAGCCTAAATCTGTTGGTGTACATTTTAAACAATGTAGGGCAGATAGAAATGTTGTATTTTGACAATAGATTTTTCTCTGTGGCATTGTTGAAAAAAATGACAATTATTCTTATATTTTCTGGCTGACCTGGTATCTGTACTGATAGCTCTTCCATGCTAATGTGCCAAACACTAATTTCTATTACATTTTAAACACTTCATCTCATTGGCTTATTCTTGAGAAGAACCTTTCCCCTGGTCCTAACCCATTGTTGCCATACATAGACTTGCTACTCATGTTTAGAAGGCCAACAAATGTGTTATTATATTATTGCAGAGACCCACCTGTGGAATAACTCTTGTCTCTCTCTGGTACACAGGTTCTGGGAGAGCTATAACTGTAGGTATCTTCAGTTTTGAGGACTTACAAAACGTAAAAGAAAAAAAAATCTTATTATCGCATATTCTTATGGTGCAGTGTCTTTACCCAGACTTCAATCCCAAGTCACTCTTTAATAGGCATCTGTAAATCCCAAGGTCCTAAAGGCCTGATATTGGTTCTATACACTTATTCAGCCAGTTTTCAAACAGACACTTTACTATATTAAAATATATTTTAATATAATGTACACTGCAATAATCCTTGGTATGAAAAACACATTTGGCAGTGATACTTTTGTTGGCCTTTAAAACTGCAAGACTTTTTGCACTTTTGTGCTTATAACTTAGGTGTATGCAATTATGTGTGTTGCAGGATGAGTTGTGTTTTTAGTGGTAATATTTAGGGGTACAAGGCACAAGTTTTACTAGCTCTTTCTGTGGGGTTATTGCAAAAAATGTAATCCATCCGTTGTGGTTTTTACATTTTGAAGAAAACAAAACAAATGGTGCATTTATGTAATAAAACATGTTACTGAATTCAATCAGCCATAAGACTGCTTTCAAAGAGCCATTTAAAAAGGGCTTGTTTTCTTGTGGAATGCGTCATATTTATAATAGAACCATTGTGGAATACATACAAATGCATGTTTTGCATTTTGTTTAATGCTGTTCATTGTGTAGTTTACCTCCATACATAAGGGTGCTAGCTGTTACCTGCAGGTCCCACCAGCTATTAATGGCCAGTAGTGTTGCTCGCAAATATTCGCAATGCAAATTTTCTTCGCGAATATCGCATATTCGCGAATATTCGCGAATATTTTTTTTATTTTTATTGAAAGCCGAGGTACGTGCTCTCAAATCACCCAAGTGCAAGTAAAAAGTGCAAGTGTTCACACAAAAAAATGTGCACGAGGATGCGGTCTATCGCAACAAATCAAACCCCTCGCCTCCAGGCCAAAAGGCACCTGCGAGGTTCCAGGAACGATGTCCCCTTTCGCCGAAGCTACTCAGGGACCGAAAGTGTTGCCGGCAAAGAACTAGGCGTTAACCAGGTTGTCACCAAGGAACCAGTAAAACCGGTTTGGCATCCTGCCAAAACAGGATGCCACGAGGTATAGCAGGGAGGTGAGGAATCTAATGGCCACACACACCTCCCCTAGACTGGCAGGAGGAACACCCAGAAGGGCTACCACACCCTACCAAATCCTAGTGAACAAACGAACACAAAAAGTGGACACAGTGACAAAAAATAAATAAATTAATAAGTGGATGTGCACAGTGTGTAATACTGCCCGGACATCCGACCGGATCTATAAAAATTCCCCGATCCTAGCCGGAAGGCCGGGATACTAAGGGTGAGTGCCCAGAAGAGTGAGAGAAAAAGTGTGTGCTATGTGCTTTCATTCAAGTGGGGTTGCCAATCCCAAGTGAATTCCGGCACCCTGGGGTCACCACTCCCAGGGCACTTGTGCACCTCGGCCTTCACTCTACCCGGACCTTAAGGCCAGATCCAGCAGGGAACAGGTCTCATCGGGGATGACTGCTGTGCTATACAGCCATCCCTGGTACACCCGTCCTACTGTGTGGTTCCCCATCCTGCCTTGGTGGTCTTCCACACCGCCAACTAACAGGAAAGGTACTACACTTGATCTTAGCCAAAAGGCCGAGAAGCGATTATTCGCGAATATTCGTGAATATAGCACTATATATTCGCAATTATGAATATTCTTATTTTTTTTTTCACAGTACACATCACAGTGATCATCCCTCTCTGCTTCTAGCTTGTGTGATGTAAAGAAGGCTCTAATACTACTGTGTGAGACTGGTGTACGAATTTTCGCATATGTGAAAATTTGCATATGCGAATTTTCGCTTATGCAAATTTCCGCATATGCTAATTTTTGCATATGCAAATTTTTGTATATGCAAAAATATAACGCGAATATTATGAATATGCGAATTTAGCGAATATATGACGAATATTCGTCCATATATTCGCGAAATATCGCAAATTCGAATATGGCCTACGCCGCTCAACACTAATGGCCAGCAATAGAGATAACAAAAGTTGTGAAATAGGAATTTATAATTGCAAAGATCAACACTACAAGAACAAATAATCAGGGGAAAAAATTGATATTTATTGCAAAATCAAGGTATAAAAACCCATACAAAAAAAAATAAAACATAAAAATTGGAGAGAGCTACATCACATTACTGTTGGTAAGTATACGTTATACATAAACTACAAAAGCAGTTGCAAAACAACTAGATATGGAATGTGACTATGCTGAGTTGAATAGTGTATTCAAGGGGAGCTAATAAGCATGGGACTAGTACACCATGTGTCAAAGGCAAGCTACAAGTAACCATAATACCAGCGAACAGCTAAATCCACATCAGTATACTTAAAGCAGAGTAGTACCTGACTCCAACACTGTTTCTCCACAAAGGCTTCATCATGGGGTGTTCAGTTAATAGAAAACTATTTGTTCAAGACAATAAATATCAAACTTGAGAGATCAGCAGATGTTATATGGCATCTGAATGGCAAAGTGGAGTATTGGGCTTAGATCTGCTAAGGAATTGGGGTAATAAGAGTAATTTACATGCTTTGAATTTGTTCGAGTTTATAGAATGCAATGAAAAAATAGATTTGTCTATTTATCATACATTTGCCAAAAGTGAAATCATAAACCTAGTGAATTTACAAGTGTATTAAAATGGACAGTGAATGGGAAAAGCCCAAGTTAGCTGCGTGTATGGGTACAACTGACTCTCTCTATCTCAAGCTGAGATAGAATGTACCTTTTGTTACTGCAGGTCCATAAAACACTGACATCCATCTGATATTGCTTTTAATATAATAACTATAGATGAGCAAATTTCCCAAAATCTATTTCAGGTAGATGTACCCAGAATCTGCCATTAGTTTTGATTCAGATTTAATGGCTAATCTGGATTTGTACCAGGGCATGAACTCTTATACATTGAGAAGGAGTGCATAAAAAGGTCACACAGCTCAGTTAGGCTGGGTTCACATACTATATATCAGACATCCAGCATAGTTTCCCTCCGGTGTGCACCGGAGGTAAACTGATGCTAAGACTGTTCCCATTCATTTGAATTAGACAGTTAATCATCCAGTGTCTCAATTTTGACACCGGATGGTTGGACACGCCTGAGAACACCATCCAGAAACAATAGATCAGTTGTGTAAAGATCTACGCTGAGTTCACGTATGCTGGATGACGGACATATGTTAACCCAGCCTTAATAGGAAGCTATCACCAGTTTTGGCAGGATGCAGTAGAAGGTAAAGACAAGAGCATGAACAGTGCTTCATGCTCTTTACATTTTAGCAAATCCTGCCACTGATTTATACTAAAAAATATTTGTGATATGTTCCCAGTGAATGTTAACCGAGCCCCAAAGCTACAATATCTCCCCCATTACTCAGTAGCACAATACCTACAAAATATATATCATCACTGCTTATCTCTGAGAGGCTCAATACACATTACACTGTGTTTCACTGATTACTGTTGTCCAAAGAGCAAAGCGTTGTCACTTAACTCTTTATACTCAATGGGTCGGATGCTCAAAAATACAAATTGGCTAGTAAATCCAAAATTCATTTGACAGAATTTGAGAAAAAGCTCCCAAATTTTTTTTCAAGAGGTTCACTCATCATTAGCTGTCACCTAATGGGACTCTTTAAAGGGGTATTCCGGGCAAAAACATCTTATCCCCTATCCTAAGGATAGGGGATATGATGTCTGATTGTGGGGGGCCCACCACTGGGACCCCCCGCGATCTCCCTGCAGCAGCCCGCATTCTATGTGTAGCTGCATCTGCTGTTTTGGAAACCGCCAGGCTTCCGAAACGGGGACGTGATGTCACGCCACGCCCACTCCATTCATTTCTATGGGAGGGGGAGTAATGGCCGCAACGCCCCCTCCCACAGAAATCAATGGAGGGGGCGTGGCGTGACGTCACGACCCTGTCTCGGAAGCCCAGCGGTTTCCGAAACTGCAGATACAGTTACACATAGAATACGGGCTGCTGCAGGGAGATCGCGGGGGGTCCAAGTGGTGGGCCCCCCGCAATCATACATCTTATCCCCTATCCTTTCGATAGGGGATAAGGGGGGACATTTATCAATGTTTGCTTATGTATTCCTTTTTTAGTTAGTTTTTTCTTACAATTTTTTTGCTTATGTGCGACTTATTTATCAACTGCTTTTAGCCTGTTTTCTGTCACGTAAGCAATTTTTCTATTTTTGCTTTGGTAGTGGCTTTTTCTGCTCCATGTCTGAGCTGGAGTAAATTTAGCAGCTTTTTTCATGAGATGCGACTTTTTTGCGACTGTTGCTCTTGATAAATCTCTGACCACTGCAAGTCAAAAATCACTTTTTGCTTTGGTAAGCAAGATTAACATTTTTTGCTTAGGACACTAAACAAGCAAAAAGTCGCAGAAAAAATAGCGTAGGCGCACTTGCGACAATTTTGCAAAAAAATTTAAGCAAAAAAATCTACTAAATGCTTTGATAAATGTCCCCCTAGATGTTTTTGCCCAGAATACCCCTTTAAGCAGCCCTTACCATGGACTCTTCCTAAGGCTATGTTCACATGGCGACATTTCTGTGCACTGGAAATTCCACCAACATTTACTGCCCATTTTCTTCAAAGGGATTCAGCTGTCCCATTCACACAGTGGAATTTCCATCACAGAAAATCCGCAATCCACATTCTGCAAAATTTTAAGACCTGTCTTGGGTGAAATCCCATTGAACTCAATGGGGCTTGAATTCTGGCAGAATTCTGTGTTTAAATAACACAGAATTCCACCACTATACTGCTTCAATGTTGGCGGAATTCTGGCAGAATTCCACAATTCCGCAATTTTGTTTAGCAAACTTTGCTGAACGGAATTTGTGCAGAATTGCGGAAATTCTGCTGTGTGAACATGGCCAGAGGATGAAAAGGAAACCTCTTCTCTTCCTTCTCCTTCAAATAAAGAGAAAGGATACTTTCTCTACCTAAAATACCTCCTGTCCTGATTATTACACTCCTTAATTCTACATTGTAGAGGCTTCACTGCTACCGTAATAAATAAAAATTCCTCTATGTATACAGAAATGATGTCACCTTTACCATACAAAGTAATCTTTGTATTATGAGAGCTGGGAGATTATGGATCTTTCTGCATGAGGATATTATAAGTGACTTGTTAAAAGTTTCAAAGTGTACCTGCTGTCAACAAAACTTAATATAATGTAGATAATACCATTATATGTATATTGTAATATACATTGGTTAAAAAAATTTTAATATTTTACGGTGAAAAAATGCTGTCCCTGCAGCTGTTGCCTGTGTGTCTCTATGAGGAGTCCAAATACAGGAAGTGAGGGGAGGACAAGCAGGGCTCTGTGCAGACTCCTGGCTTTTCAATCATCCTTATGTGTGAGACCGTAGCATGTCACAGAGCCTCACTGCACAGAGTCCTGCTTGTCCTCAGTACACAGAGCCCTGCTTGTCCACCCTCACTTCCTGTATTTGGACTCCTCATAGAGACACAAGAAATAGCTGCAAGGACAAAAAATGTACATATTTTTTAACTAATGTATATGACAAATATACATATAATGGTATTATCTACGTTATATAAAGTTTTTGTTGAAGACAGGTACTCTTTAATGTCTGAAAGTATTAATTATACAAGTTAAGGGTACTAGAACTTAACAAACGTGTATTCTTTTTCAATTTTACAATGTATCTTCCAAGATTCCAAGCATTTGCATTTACCAATAGAGCATTCATCATTTTTATTTATGGCTCCTAACAGTGAACGGATCCCACCTGTAAAAGAAACAATTTGAGTAATAAGAACATATAAGGAAATTGCTCATATTCCAGTTACAGTGGAGAGATGATGACTTTATGCATGCAGTGATAATACGTGACAGATACTGCTAAATATTTGAATGTAAGTTGAACCAAAACACACTTCTGTCATCATAATGTATCATTGTTTGGTTTATTTCTACATAGCATGATATTTGAGAATCTCTGAAATTGCAAATTTATGACGGCTGAGAACATTTCACAATTTTCTGGTCATGGTTGATGTCAGTGGGGTGCTGACAAGGGGATCATTCTAAGGTATAAATACAGAGGTGACTTATCATACTTATAGGTAATCTCTTAGCTTCTTTATAACAGAGGGACATTTCCATAGCCTACATCATGAAAATTACAATAGCTTTTCTCTTTGTGGCTCTAAACTGTTACTTTGGTGAGTTTATAGATATTTATCAGATCAAAGTTATCATGATGATAATAACATTTACTTAATTACTATAAAATGATGTGTAGAATTCTATTAAAGGTACAGATACAATGTAGACCAGGAACTGACCTGATGTTTTTAAAGGAGACAATTTCTAAGAAATTTTTCATTCTTTTTAGGGTCTGGAAATACTGGCACCATTGCTACTGGTGGAGTTCAGCCAGGTGAGTGGATAATAAACATTTTTTATAATCGATTCCTTGGGTTTTTAGATAAAAGGGAAAATCTTTATCAGACATTTAAAACAATGGCTGGAAAAATTGGTTCAAAACATTATTATTTAAATAATGTATTAGTATTCAATGCATTTCGTAGTTATTCTAATTTTTATGTTTTAATTGCTCACTGTCCAACTTTGTATTGCATTTGTGCAGATATACCTACCATTCCAAAGAACTGCCTTGAAAAGTTACTTAAGGTAAGATTTGACACTAATATACACAACACCAACATGTATAGATGTCTAAATTAGGGTAGCAAATACGCAGCGGGTTTTCATATTGATAGCTATTATAAACAGCATTGACTTAAGGTTTTGTTAAAGTTCTAAGGTTTTAAGTAACTGTAAGTATCAAAAATAGGTTGATGTTCCTGAGACACTGAAGAAGCTCCAAGAGTTGCTGTGTTTGTACATGAAAGGAAAGGTATGTAAGTTTATATAGAATTAATCCTTGCATTTTTTTCAGTTCTTTCCTAGGTAATTCATAATGGTTAAAACAATTTTTTAGGCCTATATCATTTGTAAAAATGTGTTCTGAAAATCGTGGACAAATTATGTCCACATTTTTAACAATAATGTACTTTGTGTAAGTCTATGGGAAAGTGTCTGTCTGTACACACACATGTAAAAATACAGACACATTTTTTACAGCCACATAAATAAGTGACAATTTTTCTCAATTAAATATGCCAGGGAAAAAACAAACAAACACTCTGTGAACATAGCAGTGACAAATATTTTAATAATACACTAACATCTTTCCAAAAAAAAACAAAAAAAAAAAAACACAATTTTTTTTATAAATTAAAAAAAAAAGTATATGAATGCTTTTAATTTTGAGTCTAAGTTTTTTTTAGCACAAGGGATAGCAAATTGCCCTTTGGAATGAAACACTGTATTTTTAAACAGTGATCCCCTGATCTACGATGGCCCCGACATAAGATAATTTCAACATACGATTACCTCTCAGAGGCCATCGCATGTTGAAGGCAGTATCAACAGATGATGCTTTTGTATGTCGGGGTCATCGCATAAACAGCTATCCGTTAGCGCAGACTGCTTCAGCTGCTACCAGATAGCCGTGTAATGTGCCCTGTGTGGTCGGGTGAGTGTCACTCACCTGTCCCCGACGTTCCAGACCGTCCTCTTTGGGCTCTGCTGCATGGCCGTTGCTCTCCTTTGTTGTCATCACGTTGCCGCGCATGCCATCCCATCATCCAATTGGAGCTGGGTGCGTAGCGACGTGATGACTGTGATGGAGAGCGTCAATCCAGGGCAGCGGTGATGGTCCGGAGCGGCGGGGACACGTGAGTATAACTTTGTATATTATTATTGTACGGATCCCTCAACATACGATGGGTACAAGTAACAATGGTTCATTTGGAACGAATTACCATCGTATGTTGAGGGATCACTGTATATCCTTTTTTTCATATATTTTTTTTAACTAAAAAAACAGCCATTATGGTACAAGAGATGGCCAAAGCTGTCTTTATGTAAAAAAAAATAATAATAAATTACAGAATCTGTGTGTGAACAAAGGCTCAGTATGTTAGGCACATTCAACTCATCAAAACAGATGTAATTATTTCCCGATCCCTTGAATACCTCTAATATTTATTAAATGTTTGAAAACTAATATTGTTAGGAAATTATAAGGTAATAGAGAAGATTCCCTCATTGAGAACTTCCCCTCCCCTTTGTATAATGCTTGATTTCCGCTGTAGGAAAAATTTACACTTGCTGCAAGAAATTTCAGCCTTAGTTCTCTATGAGAAAAATGGATAGACCAAAGCATAACAGTATAACTATATTCAATAAAACATTAGAAAATAGAACCTAAAAACACCGGGCATCATAGTGACATAAAAGTAATACCTAAAAACTGTTACCTTTTTTAAATGTACAGAGCTAATAAATCTAATGACAAATAGTAGCATTTAGACTGTATAATGGAATACATAGACTGTATAATGTCACTATTTTATGATGGATAGTGACAAATCTTCATGGACCCCATTGACTTTTCTAGAGCTACAGTATTTTTGATTGCAAAAAATGTTGATATATTTTTGTGGGTTTGTGGGCCAATAATTAGAGATGAGCGAACTTACAGTAAATTCGATTCGTCACGAACTTCTCGGCTCGGCAGTTGATGACTTATCCTGCATAAATTAGTTCAGCTTTCAGGTGCTCCCGTGGGCTGGAAAAGGTGGATACAGTCCTAGGAGAATCTTTCCTAGGACTGTATCCACCTTTTCCAGCCCACCGGAGCACCTGAAAGCTGAACTAATTTATGCAGGATAAGTCATCAACTGCAGAGCCGAGAAGTTCGTGACGAATCGAATTTACTGTAAGTTCGCTCATCTCTACCAATAATTATTACGCAAGTTTATTGAATTTAACCCCTTAAGGACGCAGGACGTAAATGTACATCCTGGTGCGGTGGTACTTAACGCACCAGGACGTACATTTACGTCCTAAGCATAACCGCGGGCATCGGAGCGATGCCCGTGTCATGCGCGGCTGATCCCGGCTGCTGATCGCAGCCAGGGACCCGCCGGCAATGGCCGACGCCCGCGATCTTGCGGGCGTCCGCCATTAACCCCTCAGGTGCCGGGATCAATACAGATCCCGGCATCTGCGGCAGTGCGCGATTTGAATGAATGATCGGATCGCCCGCAGCGCTGCGGGGATCCGATCATTCATAACGCCGCACGGAGGTCCCCTCTCCTTCCTCCGTGCGGCTCCCGGCGTCGTCTGCTCTGGTCTGTGATCGAGCAGACTAGAGCAGGAGATGACCGATAATACTGATCTGTTCTATGTCCTATACATAGAACAGATCAGTATTAGCAATCATGGTATTGCTATGAATAGTCCCCTATGGGGACTATTCAAGTGTAAAAAAAAATTTAAAAAAATGTAAAAGCAAAAGTAAAAAAAAGTGAAAAATCTCCTCCCCCAATAAAAAAGTAAAACGTCCGTTTTTTCCTATTTTACCCCCAAAAAGCGTAAAAAATTTTTCACAGACATATTTGCTATTGCCGCGTGCGTAAATGTCCGAACTATTAAAATAAAATGTTAATCCTGTACGGTTAACGGCGTGAACGAAAAAAAAAAAAAAGTCCACAATTCCTACTTTTTTAATACATTTTATTAAAAAAAATTATAGAAAATGTATTAAAAGTTTTTTATATGCAAATTTGGTATCAAACAAAATTACAGATCATGGCGCAAAAAATGAGCCCCCATACCGCCACTTATACGGAAAAATAAAAAAGTTAGGGGTCATCAAAATAAAGTGATTATAAACGTACTAATTTGGTTAAAAAGTTTGTGATTTTTTTTAAGCGCAACAATAATATAAAAGTATGTAATAATGGGTATCATTTTAATTGTATTGACCCTCAGAATAAAGAACACACGTCATTTTTACCATAAATTGTACGGCGTGAAAACGAAACCTTCCAAAATTAGCAAAATTGCGTTTTTCGTTTTAATTTCCCCACAAAAATAGTGTTTTTTGGTTGCGCCATACATTTTATGATATAATGAGTTATGTCATTACAAAGGACAACTGGTCGCGCAAAAAACAAGCCCTCATACTACTCTGTGGATGAAAATATAAAAGAGTTATGATTTTTAGAAGGCGAGGAGGAAAAAATGAAAACGTAAAAATTTAATTGTCTGAGTCCTTAAGGCCAAAATGGGCTGAGTCCTTAAGGGGTTAAATTATTATTTATTATCACTGTCCTTGAGGTGTGGGTTTGCCTTTTTTATTCATTTTCTAAAATTCTCCCACCTTGGGTATAGGTGTACTGCTTAATTCACCTCGGCCAGTGTATAATTGTGAGCTGCACCATTGTTCTTATTTTTTATATATATATATATATATATATATATATATATATATATATAAATATATATTTTAAATATTTTTTAATATTTCAGAAAGATCACAATGAGGAACTATACAAACAGTTTTTAGAAGAATTGCATGAGGCTTTGGTAAATATTTTAAAAATTTTTAAAGATTTTTTCCTATAATTTATTTATATAATTTATCATATATTCAAAAGCATATTTGAACAAGTGGAAATATTTACTAGCTATTATTAAATACGTCTATCTATTTATTTATATAAATTTATGTTATAATACAGTCTTTGCTTTATATTTTATGTAGAAAGATGTAGGTTGCACAGTAGATGAAATCCTCAGCACCGAAGACTTTCTGGTAATTGTGTTATAAACTATTATTTATCACTGAGTGGTCTATCTATCTATCTATCTATCTATCTATCTGATAATTATATACCACTGTCATATCAATATTTCTATGTATCTATTTATCTATCTATCTAATAATTATATACCACTGTCATATCAATATTTCTATGTATCTGTCTAACTATCATCTATTGAACTATCTATCTCACATCTATCTATCTCATATCTATCTATCTACTGTATCTATCTGTCTGTCTATCTCCTATCTGTCTGTTTATCTAATCTGTCACCTATCAATCTATCTAATCTGTAATCTATCAATCTATGACATATGTCTGTCGATCTAATCTATCTGACTATCTATCTATCTCTAATCTAATATCTAACTCTTTCTGAGCAAATGAAATCATATTTTTTTAATGTACTTAATTTGTTTGGTTTATAGGAAAAGGTTGGAGACAAAGTTGGAGAGGTAGCTGAAAAGCTTGGATTGGAACTTCTAAAATTAGTGGTAAGTGTTCATTTTATTTACTGATATTACATTATAGGCGTTATCATTATATTTTTATTTTATGCCAAAATTTACAAAAAAAACGCACAATACAAACACAATTCAATAAATTGCTCAAATTCGCTAGGATATTCTCCTAGTCATACTTTTGGTAAATAAAGACCCAAAGAAGAAAGAGGAGGGAGAGAGAAAGAAAGGAAGAGAAAGGGAAGGAAAGAGGGGGGAGGGAATTAATAATAGAGATAGTAATAATTTGATTAATACCTATAATTAATCCATTTACATACTAGTAAACTGTGAGCTCTCCATTGAGTATTTAAAATGGATTGTATTAGTAAGGTTTTGCATATCGGGTATATCTGGGCTTTTCCACTTAGCGGCAACTGCTGTTTTTTGCCACTGTGAGTAAATGCACTATAATGTCAATATCCAGTGGTGGGATTTCATTTAGCCACATTTGGGCCCCAAGGGAGGGGGTAACCTACGATCTGGCATAAAATTGTATAAATGTCTTCCCAAAACAGTCGGATGCGTTCACATCCACACAACACATGTAATAGGGAACCCATTTGTCTGTTACATCTCCAACATTTGCCAGAGAAGCCAGAATAGATCCTCAAGAGTTTGTATGGAGTGTGGTAGCACCTATATAGAATTTTCTGAGCTGTTTCCAGATGTAGAACATTGTGTGACACTTTTGAGCATAAATGAAAGCTAAATTTCCATTGGTCATTGCTAAATTTCTTGCCTAATTCCTGTTCCCATTTGCTACAATAGGAAGGCAGATCAGTAGTGGGCAGAAGGGTTTTATAGGCCCTAGATGTGCCCTTGGAAATTAAACATAGGTTATTAAAAAAGGTACTGTATAGAGTTTTTATTTGAGTATGAAAATTTTAAAGATACAACGTAATGTCTCAGTTGTAAGTATTTGTAAAATTGTGAAGTTGCCAATAAGAATTTTTGAGTGATTTGTTGAAATGATAAGATTCCCTTATCATCTGACAAATCAGAATAAAGAACAATACCCTGTCTTTTTTTCCAAGGAGGAAAATGCAATATTGGGAATTTGCATCTGTACTACATCCAACGGCAGATCCTTTAGGCCCAGTAGTAAAATATAAATTTTAACAGGGGGAAGTTTCCAGATCCAAAAAGCGGGTACCATCGTGGGGCTTATATTAGGTGGGATTTTATTTATTATCCTAGATGCCCAAAGTTCTAAGAAAAGAGAGCCAGAAGGTACAAGGGAAGTCTCTATGGGGGAGATTTATCAAAGCATTTAGTAGATTTTTTCTGCTTAAAATTTGTGACTACTCTCTTTTTTCTGCAACTTTTTGATTGTGAAGTGTCCTAAGCAAAAAATACAAATCTTGCTTACCAAAGCAAAAAGTGATTTATGACTTGCAGTGGTCAGAGATTTATCAAGTGCCAAAGTCGCAAAAAAGTCGCATGGCATGAAAAAACGTACTAAATTTACTCCAGCTCAGACATGGAGGAGAAAAAGCAACTGCCAAAGCAAAAAAAAAAAAAAAAAAATGCTAATGTGAAATAAATTTATCAACAGGCTAAAACCAGTTGATAAATATGTCGCACATAAGCAAAAAAATTATGAGAAAAAAATACTGAAAAAATGAATACATAAGCAAACATTGATAAATGTCCCCCTATATCGACCCACAATCTAGAACGGTCATCTATCCACCATGGGTTAAACTTGTCCAGTAACAAAGCTTAATAGTATCATTGTAGATCAGGACAACCAAGGCCCCCGCTCGTCACCGGAAGGCATAAACACAGTGACACTAGATTTGATTTTTCTATAGAAATTGCATACGTAGTCGCTGAACAGCTTGGATTCTGTGATTAGGGATTAGAATTGGAAGGTTATGGAAGTAATAAAGAATTTTAGACAATAAAAACATTTTAGTAGCTGCAATCCCCCCTACCCACGATGTAGGGAATCTTGAGTAATTAGAGATGTCTCTTGTAAGTGAGGTGATCAAAGCTGTATGGTTAACTGGGGTTATTTTAGACAAAGGAGATGTAAGCATAAGTCCCAAATAGGGAATTATGATATTCATTTATTATTCTAAATTTAGAATGGGTAGCCTTACCAAAACCAGGAGTGGAACCAACATAAAATATACTTAAAGCGTACCTCTCATAGTGCAAAAAAAATAAATATTATGTTGCTCAGTACTTAATCCTGATCGTGTGCATATAATTTTTGTGTCTATGACTTATATATACAGAGAGAAAAGCATTTATGTTACTTTTTCATCTTGTTGTCTGGAGGGGGCATGTCTGTCTGTCTGGAGGGGGCATGTCTGTGATGACTCATCTGCTCTGAGTCTCGGAAGTGAGCCTAGGCAGTCAGCCAATCCCTCCTCTCCATTCTGTAACCCTTTCCTTGCTGGGTATATGTACATTCCTATACAGGTGGTGGTGGTACATTGCACTCTTGTCAGTAGTACAGACTAGGGTGCAATGCTCTGCACCTGTATAGGAATGTACATACACACACACACTGCTATACTCATGGGAGGGCATGTGCAGACTGCATAGCATTGCATCCCAGTGTCTGTAGAAGACCCTAGGGTGCAATGCTCTGCAGTCTGCACAAAACGCCCCCCATGTGTGTAAGTTCTTATACAGGTGGGGGTATGAGCAGATTGCAGAGCATTGCACCCTAGGGTCTGTGGAACACACTAGGGTGCAATGCTCTGCAGTGCACTTAGCCCCATGTGCAGAGGCCCTGGCTGGGAGGATTGCTGAGATGCAGCACGAGCAGTACAGGTACAATCACGATCCTCCAGGGCAGGCTACCCGGGCTCCACAAAATGGCAAGGGGGGGCGACGATGGCAGGGTGAGTAGACATAGGAGGGGCATAATCCCAATGCAGCCCTCTAGTATAGAGCTCTATGCTGATGCAGCACAAGGGACAGACAGCCCAGAGCTCGGCTGCAGACTCCTCCATGCCTAACAGCATGAAAGGTAAGGCCTCGCTCTCTGCTCTACAGGGGCTGAATTACTATGAAACTAACCTTGGTGCATGTCCCGGAGGCAGTGGGGAGGTTTAGACAAAAACTCCAGTAGGGCCAGTAAGTGTTTTCCGCACTGGCTGTGTGTGCACGCTCCCTGTCCTCGTTCACAGGCATTGCGTGCCAGTGCATACACTCGAAATTATACTGCAGGGATCGCCTATACTGGATAGACTTTACGTCCGGTATCCAAGATTTTGCAAAATTTAGACTAGTCTGTCTGGCTAAAAGACAGGCAACCCCTAGTGGCGGCTATTTTGAGTTTTAATTTCTGGTGAAAATTTACATTTTTTTTAACAGTTCTATATATTGTGAATTGGCATATTATAATGAGTCCTGCAATATATCAAAAGTTTTCAACAATGACAGTGCCTCTTTAATATATAATGAAAAAGATTTGTATATTTTTTTGTTGGTTCCACTCCTGGTTTTGGTAAAAATAGTGAGCAAAATAAGGACTGAAATATTGTGTCCGAACTTATCCTAATATAAAGCAAAAAAATTATTATTTTAATGTAATCATTTAATATAATTTATTAGGGGAATGTTAGAAATGCCTGTCAAATGCAATGCTGATCTATTTAAAAATGACTTGTCTTTTCATGAACAATACACTACATAGTTTTCATTATACAAGATAAACATTCCATTCTGTATATCTAAATATTTTTCTACTGCATTTAAGGAGGAACTTGGAGTTAGTGATTTGGTCCTGAATGTTTTATGCCAGTTGCTGGTAAGATAATAAATATATAACTAAAGAATAATGAATTACTCAACTTTTCTTATTTTATTAACTAACAAATAAATTTTTGTATTTAACACCTGTTTATAGGGTGAGACTCTTAAAAGCTTGAGCGAGTCCCTGGTAAGATATTCATCTCATTATATTTAATAAAAGCCTGGACGGATTAGGTGCACAGTAAATTTAGAAAGCATTTTATTTATGGAGGCAGTGTGAACATTCAGTAACTATGTGAAACCTAGAAACTGTGTTTTGCAGCTTGAACCATACATTATTGTATAGAGGCAGCCTGTCAGTATTTCATGCTGTCCAAAAATGTCACTAATGTTTTATTATAACTAGTAAAAATAAATGTTAAATATAAGGCTGGGTTCACACTGCATAAAATGTGGCGGCCATTTTATACACCAATTTGTCCCAAAAATGTCTCCATAATCTGTAAAAATGCAGTCAGAAAATAAAAATGTTAAAAAAATGATGCCACATTTTCTCGGGATAGCTGCATGTAAAATACAATATGCATGGAAAAATTTATGCTATGTGACCCCAGACTAAAGAGATACTCCGGGATACAAAACCATATTCTCTGTCAAACCCTCCGTAAGTGCTCTGGCTCTCCCATAGGGTAAATATTTTTGAATCCCAGAGTACTCCTTTAATTGTTTCATGCTATAATATTATTATATCATCTACAATTATTTTCAGATATCCAGAAAGATATATATATATATATATATATATATATATATATATACATACACACACACACACACATACACAAACACACACTTGTGATCAAAATTAGAGAACACCAATGAAGGTTTCAAGAGTCACCAATCTGTAGAAAGTGTACAGGTCTTTGCCTTTAATGACTTTAGCACATCAGCGCCCCCCACAGGACATCACTAGTCCCTCACGCTGCTCTGGTGTGATTTTGGTCCACTCTTCTTCCAGTCTCTTCCACAGTTCTGTGACTGTTGTGGGTTTCTTGGCTATAACTTTGTCACCAAGGATTTTCCAGAGGTTTTCTATTGGGTTTAGATCAGGACTCTGGGTGGCCATTTCATTGTTTCAATGTTTTCAGTTTAAAGGAACTACTTTACAAGTTTTGCTGTATGACAATTGCTTCTGATTGAGTGATGAGCGCAAGGAAGGAACCATGTGTTGTTGAAGAATGTTCTGATACCTCAATCCAACTCTGCACCAGAAAATATTCCCCAAACCATGACCCTTCCTCCTCCACCTTTCACTGACTCTATACCCACTTTGGGTTCATTTTTTCCCCAGTTTGTTAACGAACATAGGGGGAGATTTATCAAAACCTGTACAGAGGCAAAGTTGCCCATAGCAACCAATCAGATTGGTTGCTTCAATCATTTCTCACAGGCATTGTTAAGAATGTAAGAAGCGATCTGATTGGTTACTATGGGCAACTGGGCAACTTTGACTCTGCACAGGTTTTGATAAATCTCCCCCATAATGTTTCCCATCAGACCCAAATAAATTAGATTTGCTTTCATCACTAAAATTAACTCTGGACCACTTCTCCTCTGTCCAGACAACATACTCTTCAGCAAAGGTAAGTCTAGCCTTTTGATTCTATCTGCTAATGAGAGGTTTGGTCACTGCAGAGTGGGCTTTCAGTCCAAATGCTCTTAAACATCGAGACACTGTAGGACAAGACAGATCCTTACCCTGTTCAGTGCTGAAGTGGCGAGCAATTCCAGCTGCAGTTTAAAACGATTACCCATGGAGATTCTCTGCATTATCCTGTCCTCTCTTGAATTTGTCTTTCGATGGCCACCAGCATTCTTGAATGAGTTTATGATGTTGTAAAGAAGCAATATTCTAGAAATCACAGACTTGGAACAACCAACTTCTCTTGTGATGGCTGATGTTGGTCGTCATGATGGCCTTCATCTGGACAACCTGCTGCCAGAGGGTTTCAGTCACTTTGGAACGGCACTTCAAATAAACGCCACATACAACTTTCTCGTTTTTTCTTAGCTGCTTTAGTGAAAAAATCTTGCATGGATTTACAATTACTTTAGCAAATATTGCAAAAAAGGGGAATACAAAACAGAATAAATCACCGAAGGTGCACTTTCTGTGGACACGCTAGACAATCATCAAGCTGCAGGATATATTCAGCCCATGATCGGGCTATCTTCAGCTAGACAACCTTCCTCTCACGAAGGGGAACAGAGTGGAGTTTGCTTCGACACTTATGACGTTTCGGAGACAACACCTCCTTTTAAAAGGAGGCGTGGTATCCAAAATGTCGTAAGTGTGGACGCAAACTCCACTGTGTTCCCCTTTGTGAGAGGAAGGTTGTCTAGCTGAAGGTATCCCGGACATGGGCTGAATATATCCTGCAGCTTGATGAGTGTCTAGCGTGTTCGCAGAAGGTGCACTTTGGGTGATTTGTTCTATTTTTTATTCCCTTTTTTTGTCAATATTTGTTTAAGGAATTGTAAATCCATGCAAGATTTTTTCACTAAAGTAGCTAAGAAAAACAAGGAAGTTGTATGTGGTGTTTATTTGCATTGCTATATGGACTTTAAGTGAGTTGCAAGCCCTCACTATCAAACGCATTATACCCACCCAGGTGTGAACAGGTGACAATTTTTATTTGTTCATTGGACTTTGGAACTCCACACCATTTTGCCAAAGTCAGTAAAAACTGGAAAATGAGGCTGCCAGTTAAATAGGGTTTGTCAGATCATTAAGGTAATTAGCACCAGTTGCCAGATTAATAGCAATAACTTGCAGGTATCTTAAAGTGTTCTCTAATTTTGATCAGTGTTCTTTTTCAATCATCTCATTTACATTTTTAGTCTGTGTGTTATAATAAATACATTTTATGAAATTAAAATACTGCTATTCTACTCATGTTAGGATGCATTCACATAGCACTACACACATTTATATATATATATATATATATATATATATATATATATATATATATATATACATACATATATTTACCAATCATTGAACTATTAAACGTGCCTTGTTTATTTTCTATACCATGTTCAATTCTCTCACTAGGGTGGCTTGGGTGGAGCAACTAATATTTTGAAAGGATTACCAGTTTTAGGCTGAAGAAAAATTACTCATGTGAGTTATACTTTTTATTATACTAATTATAGCACCAACACATTCTGCATTAGTGCTTTTTCCAGAGCAGATTTTGTGCTTCATTTTCAGTTTCTGGACAATAGCCATTGAAGTCACTTAGGAAACCATATTTATTTTTAGGCTTCTTTTAGAGCTTCTCTGGCCCCTTATAACCTGAAACTCATATTGCCAGTAATAGTTATGGTCACATATATGGTCAAAATATAGTGTGCTATGAACATTAATTCTAAGCTGAAAAATATATTGATTTATTGTTTGTTCTTATTATTTCAGGGACTTCCCATTGAAGCCATCAACATGGAACAATAATCAAATTCTACCAATTCAATTAATATATCTTAAGTGATTTTATATCAATAAATCTGTTGTGCATCATCATCATTGTCTCTGATTATGTTTTTATGCCCTTTTCAACGCACTTTTCACTGAATAATACTGAACTGAATAATAATTTTTAAAAAAGTATATATATATGAGGTTGTCCATTTTGGACAACAACATTTTGTTAGACGGATCCTTATCCGATAGTTTTTATCACAATATAGAGATAATTAGAACTGCCTGTGCCAAAAATCTGGTTCACTATGTTAAAGTGGAAGACATTTATCAAAGTTGGTGTAGATGCACTGATGATATACATAGGTTTTAATGTTGTAGTTCACTTTAGTACACAACTTTGTATGATTTCTTCTCTGTGACTTTTTTGAGAATTTTCTATCTGTGTGACTTTTGTGCAACTTTTTGAAACTGCTGTCTACAGACAGTTTTGTAAGCCAAGTCTGGGCTGTTGTATGTTTGTGATGTCATTGAGGGCTATGCAATAAATCTGCGACTTATTTAGAAAAGTTGCACTTAATAAATCTCTAACCACTGCAAAGTGAAAAGCGAAAGTGTGTACCTGTCATTTTAGTCAAAATCACTTTAGCAAAAAGTTGCACACTTTTTGCGCAAGTGCGACAAATCTGCAACAAGGTTACACAAAAAAAAGCAGTGTAAAAAGCTTGATAAATGTCCCCTTTGTGTTTTAAACATTTTCAGATACTTTTGTTCCTTTTGTGCTTAACATCGGGATATGGCTTACTGGAAAGTGGATATTGGTATCACACATTCAAGGGAATGTGATTAAATTGTTCCAAAAATGCCCCACTTTTTGGCATACATTTTTGTATAAAATACAACTAATAGATGATTCTAACTAAGAAGTGCATCAAATTTGCAAACAGCCTGAGTCACTGTGATAAATCTGGTAGATTCTTACACTATAGTCTGAATATACACTATCTAAGAATTAGACAGTTTTTTGATTATCTACCCCAATGGTTTGTGATGATAGAAAAAACAGCAGGCTGCTGTAATCTGTTGTTGCATAGGGGATAAGTTGTCTTTTACTGGAAAACCCCTTTAAAAAGGAGTACTCTGCCCCTAGACATCTTATCCCCAATCCAAAAAATACATGAAATAAACGGATTTGGTATGACCGAGTGTGTAATTGTCAAACTATTAAATTATTACATTTCTGATCCTGCTCAGTCAATGATGTAAACACAAAAAAATCAAACGCCAAAACTGCAGATTTTTGGTCAAGATACATCCCAGAAAAAATGTAATACAAAATATGAAAAAAAATAGGACTACACAAATGTAGTACCGTTAACAATTACAGCTCATGGTACAAAAAATAAAACACTAACACACAGCTCCGGAGTTGAAATTTTTTTTTTATATGGGTCAGAACATGGCAATAAAAAGTTATTTTTTTCTCAAGTTTTCTATATATTTTTTTTTTACCATAAAGCAAAACATAAACTATCTAAGTTTGATATAATTGGAATCCTACTGACTCAAAGAATAAAGTTATTTTACCGTATTGTGAATTTTGAAAAAGTTATTGCCCAACAAAATTGTGCAAATCTATATTTTTTCCAATTTTGCCCTACATATAATTTTTCTTTGGCTTAGTAATACATTATATGATAAAATAAAGCATGCCAATGAAAAGTACAACTTGTCCCACAAAAAAATACACCCTAATACAACTTTGTCAGGGAAAAAAAGTTATGTGTCTTAGAAGATGAGGAATAAAAAAACATGAGCCAGAAATCAAAATTCTCCAGGTGATGATAGGGTTAACTTTTTGTAGTCCAGTATCTTTGAGCCTTTTTAAGTATTTTTATACTCCAAACATGGTTAGCACATTTAACCCCTCAGGGACCATGGGTTTTTCCGTTTTTGCACCTTCCAAAAATCATAACTTTTCAATTTTGCACCTACAGACTCATATGAGGGCTTATTTTTTGTGCCACCAATTGTACTTTGTAATGACATCAATCATTTCACCACAAAATTTACGATGAACCCAGAAAGAAAATATTTGTGGGGCAAAATAAAAATAAAAAAAAACGACAACACAATTTTGTAACTTTTGGGGGCTTCCGATTCTATGCAGTGGACTTTTTGGCAAAAATGACACCCTGGCCCTCATTTACTAAGAGTGGAGTGTCGGTTTGTGTTTTTGCTCCTTTACTCCTTTTTTTTCTGTTGCTATTTATTAATCTGTGGCCCAATTTCCCTTTCTTTCTGTTGCAGGTTTTTTTTCTGTCGCACAAAATGTATTCTGTGCGACAGAGAAAAGTCTCTGCAAATTCTGACTACATTAGTGCTTGTACTACTACCCCAATCATGGAACAGAGTCTGTTCCATGTTGGGCGTAGTAGTAGAGGGGCTGAGGGATTGATCGCACCGGGTCTCACTTCTGAGACCCGATTCGATCAGATGTTATTAAGCAGGGGATCGGGCGGCATGTTCCGATCCCCTGCAATGTACAGTAAACTTTCATTTTTAAATTCCCCACCAGTCCACTAGGAGCCCTGAATGGCCGGGACCGAGGAGCCAATCAGGGCTCCTGGCAGGGTTTTAATATAGAAGCGCTGTGGTGGGCAAAGATGTATAGAATCGCTGGGGGGATATATATCTGGCCCCTCCAGCGTTTCTATATATCTTTCCCCCTGCTGCGCTATATCAAACTTAGTGCCCGCTGTGCTTGAATAAATGTACTGCCCCCCAGCGCTATAATATATCTATACTGACCCCCGCTGCGCATATACTGACCCCCGCTGTGCATATTAATATTCATATTTTCTCCCTCCCCTGGCTGCCAATGAATGAAAACTCTATTAGCGGCAGAGCGGAAGGCTGCTGCCTGCTCACGCTGCTATGAGTTTGTCATTCATAGCGGACAGCAGCTGCATATCATGCTGTGGGGGTCAGACATATGGATATATGTCTGACCCTCACATTATACATATACAAATGCCGGCTCACCACTATGAATGACAAGTTAAGCAGTGCAGGGAGGCTCGCGCTGCTGCTCCTAATAGCTTACTTGTCATTCATAGCGGTGAGCCGGCATTTGTATATGTACGATGTGAGGGTCAGACATATATCCATATGTCTGACCCCCACAGCATGATATGCAGCCTTCCACTCCGCCACTAATAGAGTTTTCATTCATTGGCAGCCAGGGGAGGGAGAAAATATGAATATTTATATGAGCAGCTGGGGGGGGGGTCAGTATATATATAAATATGCGCAGCGGGGGTCAGTATAGATATATAATAGCGCTGGGGGGGCAGTACATTTATTCAAGCACAGCGGGCACTAAGTTTGATATAGTGCAGCAGGAAAGATATATAGAAACGCTGGAGGGGCCAGATATATACCCCCCCAGCGATTCTATACATCTTTGCCCACCACAGCGCTTCTATATTAAAACCCTGCCAGGAGCCCTGATTGGCTCCTCAGTCCCAGCCATTCAGGGCTCCTGGTGGACTGGTGGGGAATTTAAAAATGAAAGTTTACTGTACATTGCAGGGGATCGGAACATGCCGCCCGCTCCCCTGCTTAATAAAATCTGATCAGATTGGGCCTCAGAAGTGAGACCTGGTGCGATCAATCCCTCAGCCCCTCTACTACTACCCCCAACATGGAACAGACCCTGTTCCATGCTGGGGGTAGCAGTATTCACTCTGTTTTGAGGAATTTACCGACAGCTCTGAGCTGTCGGTTTCTGTGAAGCAAAACTCACAGGTTTTCCTGTGAGTTTTCTTCACACTTGGAGTGCTTTTTCTCTTTTTGTCGGGAACACTCCCCTTTTGTCGGGAAAAACACCCCTTTTGTTGTTTTTTTTTTCACTCTGAGTGATTTTGATTTTGTCGGGTTGTGTACCAGATTCTGGCGCAAATTCTGGCGCAGACAGAATTCTGGCACAAAGCCCGACAAAAAGTGTCGGGATCCTGTTAGTAAATGAGGGCCCATATCTTTATTCTGTAGGTCCATACGGTAACAAGGATGCCTAATTTATATAGGTTTTATTTTATATTACCACTGTGTAAAATTGTCCCCTTCTAACCCTATAACTTTTTATTTTTCCATGTACAGGGATGTATGAGGTCTCATTTTTTGCGACGTGATCTGAAGTTTTTATCGATACCATTTTTGTTTTGCTGGGACTTTTTGATCGCTTTTTATAAAAAAAAAAATTTAGGTAATACAAAGTGGACTTTAGAATTTTTTTTATGTGTATGCCATTGACCGTGAAGTTTAATTAACATTATATTTTTATAGTTCGGACATTTACACACGCGGTGATACCAAATAAGCCTCCCGCTGTCCTCTCTGCTGTTCGAGATGCCGCAATTTCACCCGAGCCCACTGAGCTAACCGGCGATTGTTTTCTCCCGTTTTAGATGCCGTGATCAACTTTGATCGTGGCGTCTAAAGGGTTAATACTGGACATCAGCAAAATCTGCGATGTCTGGTATTAGCCACGGGTCCTGGCTGCTGATAGCAACCTGGAACTACCGGGTATGAAGAGTGCTCAGCTCCTGACCACGCTTCACATAACGGGAGCCGGCCACGAGCATAAATATATGCTCGTGGTCTGTAAAGGGGTTAAAATCTTACAAAAATTCTTAAAAACTGCATCAAAGGGGTTATTCAGGAATAGAAAAAAAAAGCTTCTTTCACAACAGCACCTCACCAGGTTGTGTGTGGTATTACAACTTACTCCATTTACTTCAATGGAACTGAGCTGCAATACCACACACAACCTTAAGGAAAAGTATTATACTGTTTAAAAATGTAACAAACAAAAAAATTGCGTTGATAACCTGCTCAATGGTATGGAGAAACTAACATACTCTCCTACTGACTGTTAACATATGCATACTTTGCAACTTTGTTATATGCAAAAAAAAATAGAAAAATAAAATAGAAACTCCATGTAAATCAAAATAGCATTTTTGTGTCCCTTGGGATAAGTCTAGTAATGTGTAAATGTGAAAAAGGTGAAGGAATAAAGAACATCAAATACTAAGAAGCAAATATTGTATTGGACTCCTTTCTTCATTTTCCATTTAACAAAAATAGTTGGAAAATATTGACAAATGCTATATAAACAAACCTGTGTAAACCTGTGTACGAGCTGCTTAGTCTTTGCTTAGTTTACAAAAAAAAGTTGAAAAAGTGTCCAATCAAAACTCTGACATGTACCGGTAATATAAATAGAAGCATTCATTGATCTACTAGAAGCACTTTTCTTATTTCAAGCCGGCAGACAAAAGGCATTTAACAATGAAAATTGCAACAATATTTCTTTTGGCATCTCTGGCCTCCTGTTTCGGTAATAAGTTTTTTTCTTTGTTTGTAACAATGTCTACTAGTGTTGCTTTTGTTGTTGTGTTTAGTATTTAATGTTGAAATAATTTTCTGCTATTGCTTCAGACATCTGAATGGGGCTTGTAAATCTCCATAGACATGCTGCATCACCATCCATATTCAGATGTTTGGAACAGATTCTCATGTTCAAAAATTACAATAACAAATATGTGAACTTAAACTAGCATTAAGGAAAAATGTATATTGTATTTATTAATGTTATTTTTTGTCATTTAGATTTATCAACGAGTACAATTCAGAATACCTGTCTCCAACAACTGCTTCAAGTATGTACCCCTTATAACCTTCCCTTCATTGGTTTAATGTTGGTTTAATGTTTATCTGGACAATTTTTTTTTTGATTATATATATTTACATTTAGGCTACTGGCTCTGAGCCACATAAACCAATATTACCTTTTTACTTGCAGAATGATGCTCCTCAATTTATCCGGGACCTTGGAAACCTTCTCTGCAAATATCAACTTGCTAAGGTAAAGCGAACTGTTTATCCTAAATATTGGTATTCCTCATATATTAATCTATAAAAAAAGTTAATGTTTTTAGCAAAACTGACAAGCATGTAAACATATTTTAGCAAAAAATAACAAACAAAAAGCATAAAAAGTTATATAATTAGTTCAGTGCTGAGTACCATAGCATTGCACTTTAAAAAATGTCAATCTTAAAGGAGATGTCGGTGCAGACTACTTCTATCCCATCCTGCCTGGGCTGCAAAAAAAGAGAAAACAAACTTTCACTTACCTTCCTATGTTCCCCCGGAGCTCTGCAACAGCTGATCGGTCAGCCGGGCTGTCTGCTTCCTACTTCCTTTAGCTCGGGACGTCACACGTCGCTTCAGCCTATAACTGGCAGAACATCGCTGCGGCCGGTGATAGGCTGAAGCACGGTGTGATTTCCTGGGCTAAAGGAAGTAGGAAGCAGACATAGCGACCAGCCAATCAGCTGTTGCGGAGCTCCGGGGGATCATAGGAAGGTAAGTGAAAGTTTGCTTTCTCTCTTTTTTTTTGCAGCCAAGGCAGGATGGAATAGGAATAGTCCGCACCAGACCTCTCCTTTAAAACTTGACTAACATATTTAGACATTGTAAGGCAATCTTACTAATAAATTAAATTGGATTATTGTATTAGTGCAATGTTTTATTTTTTATTTTATCACATCAGTAATTAAAAATCATGTATACACCTGTCTCAACGAATATAGTTCTTACATATAGCTCTTTATGCATGAGGCTTACATAAAGTTTTCAATATATTTGAGTATATATGCCAGTAACCCTTCCTAATATCAATTATGATGTGCCCATAGTCTTTATAGTCTTTATGGGTCAAATATATGTCAAACAATTTTAATTCAGATATTGCTATTGATTGGTTACTGATCGGTTACTAGGGCAGCCAGAGCCCTTTACTAGGTCTCTGTGCCTGCCATAAAAGAGCTATTTGTACAGGCTGCCTGGGGTAGCAGAGCATAGATCAAACTGATCAATACTATGCAATAGTAAAACATTGATCAGTATAAAGGTATACACAGTAGGGGAGATTTATCAAAACCTGTGTAAAGGTAGAGTGTTCCAGTTGCTAATAGCAACCAATCAGATTGCTTCTTTCATTTTTCAGAGGCCTTTTTAAAAGTGAGAAAAGTAATGGGCAACTGCAACACTCTTACATTACATTACGATGTAATTGCGGGAGTTCTGTGAGCCAAAATGGCGGAGGAGGGTTCCCTGCCTATCTCCTTAGCCAGGCTATATCAATGGATCGCCAATGTTACTGTGTTAAGCTATGACATAGGCATAGCATTATACAGTAAATGTAATCCAATGATTGCATATAAAAGTCCTCTTTGGGAAAAAAAAAGGGTAAAATAAAAAAAGTTTCTGAAATTATATCAAATCCCTCTTATTTTCCCATTTTACAAAAAATATTTAAAAAAATTAACATTTGGTATCGCCGCATGCGTAAATGTCAAAACTATTAAAATGTTATGATCCCATACAGTAAACAGCGTAAACTAAAAAAATACCAAAAAACAAAAATACAGATTTTTTATCACATCATATCTTGGAAATTTTTTTTATAAAAAGCTATCAAAAAGTCCCATCAAAACAATAATGGTACAGATAAAAACTAGTGTTGAGCGGCATAGGCCATATTCGAATTTGCGAAATTTCACGAATATATGGACGAATATTCGTCATATATTCACTAAATTCGCATATTCGTAATATTTGCATTTTATTTTTGCATATACGAAAATTCGCATATGCAAAAATTTGCATATGCGGAAATTAGCATATAAAAAATTAGCATAAGCACAAATTTGCATATGCAAATTTTCGCATATGCGAACATTCGCATGCCAGTCTCACACAGTAGTATTAGAGCCTTCTTTACACCACACAAGCTGGATGATCAATGTAATGTGTACTGTGAAAAGAATAAAAAATAAAATAAACGAATATTCGTAATTGCGAATATATAGTGCTATATTCGCAAATATTCGCAAATATATGCGATATTCGTGAATAAAATTTGCATTGCGAATATTCGCAAGCGACACTAATAAAAACTGCAGATCACAGTGCAAAAGATAAGCCCTATACATCCCTGTATATGAAAAAATAAAAAAAGTTATAGGAGTCTGAAAAGGACAATTTTATGCCTTCCAATTTTGTTAAACAAAAACGTTAAAAAGTTAGCATTTCTTTTTAAATAGTACAATAATAGGAAAACTATATAAATTGGATACCATTTTAATAGCAATTTTTGGAACTATCCAGAGCAGGAGAAAATCCCCATAGCAAACATATGCTGCTCTGGACAGTTCCTAAAATGGACAGCAGAGGTCAGCAGAGAGCACTGTGGTCATGACATCAGAGAAATCCAAAAAGAAAAGCATTTCCTCTATTGTATACAGCCCATAACATGTATTGGAAGGATTAAGATTTTTTAATAGAAGTAATTTACAAATCTGTTTAACTTTCTGGCACCAGTTGATTTAAGGGGTTAAGAAGTGAAAAAGAAAAAAAAAAAAAAAAAAAAAAAAAAAAAAAAGCCCCTTTCCTAATGAAAAATCAAATCACCTCATTTTCCAATTCTCTAAATAAAAAATGGAAAAAACAAACAATTATAAACAAATTTGGTTATTGCCATGTGTGGAATTGTCTGACCTATTCAAACATAACTTTTTAACCCTGCACTGTGAACAATGTAAACAAAGGGGAAGAAAAGGCCCAAACTGATGATTTCTGATCACATCATATTTCAGAAAGAAATTATAAAAAGCAATACAAAAGTCCCACCTAATCGAATTGTGCTACTGCCATTAGAAAGTGCAATTAGTCCCACAAAAAAAAAAAAAAAAGCCCTCACATGGCTCTATAAATGGATACATAAGAAGGTTACGGCTTTTAGAAAGAAAATTGATAATGCAATAATGAAAACTGTCTGTAACATAAAGGGGTTAAGTATTCTGTATAAGGTATTACAAATAGTGACCATGGAATCAATTTATTTAAGTAAAAAAATGTGTTAGGCTGGGTCCACACTACGTTTTGTCCCATACGGGAGCGCATACGGCAGGAGGGAGCTAAAACCTCGCGCTCCCGTATGTGACCGTATGCGCTCCCGTATGCCATTCACTTCAATGAGCCGACCGGAGTGAAACATTCGGTCCGGTCGGCTCATTTTTGCGCCGTATGCGCTTTTACAACCGGACCTAAAACCGTGGTTGACCACGGTCTTAGGTCCAGTTGTAAAAGCGCATACGGCGCAAAAATGAGCCGACTGGACCGAACGTTTCACTCCGGTCGGCTCATTGAAGTGAATGGCATACGGGAGCGCATACGGTCACATACGGGAGCGCGAGGTTTTAGCTCCCTCCTGCCGTATGCGCTCCCGTATGGGACAAAACGTAGTGTGGACCCAGCCTTACTTATTTCCACAAAACAAATATTTGAAATACTAATGATTTAATCATCTTTTTTTATTTTTTATAATAAATGTGTTTTCTTTCTTTTTATTTTTTTTATTGTAGACATCCCAAAACCAAGAATTATTCATGGAATTTCTAACTGGTGTCAACAAACTATTGGTACATTTATTATATTGATTATATAGAAAAAGTATATTTTCTTAGACAAGTGAATTGTTAGTTGTTCCAGTTATTTTTTTGTGATTTATGGTTATAAAAATTAAATGTAAGTTAAGATGTACCTGTCATATCACCAAAAAAAAAAATGTTTATATATGTTACTCACTAGGTCATGCTGATGCTTTACATCTCTTTTTTATGTGTCTAGCTTCTGGGTTTGATCATAAATCCCTTTGTTCTGTTGCTCACTTATGCTGACAGCCACTGCTCAGGAAGAGGCTTGTCCGAGGCAAGCACTGAACCCGCACTCACTCATCTCATGTTTTCATTCCCTCCCTAAGTCTGCTGTGCTGTGTCGGGTCTCTTTATCTAATAACTGCAGGCTGTTCTGTAACCCCCTCCTCTCTGTTTCACACTGCACTCTGATAAACAGGACAGAAGTGAGCCCAGAGGAGTGCTAGCCCCATCCTCACTTCCTGGACTTTGTCCCAGCCTGTTCTTTAGCTGGGACAAAGATGCTGCTGCAGCTGGACAAGATTGTGTTGTGGATTGTATGGGGACCCCTAGTGGTCTTTTTATAAGCCATAATAAGGAGCTAATATTTTTTTTAAGTACATTAGAAAGGTAAATGTTTTGCCAAGATGTACAATATATAAAACATTTTTAATTCTAACATTTAAATATCACTCATAGTAGCAGTCAAATTAATAATAAGGACCTTTACTTAAATTTATCAAATAGATTAAAGATGTCACAAACCAGTGTTACTCTTCAAATCTAACACATCTAGGTGGCTTACCTATAACACTAGAGATAAAAGCAAAAGAATAAATCATATAGTCACAAAAGCAGGCCCCAAACTGTCAGTGCAATCATACTTAACGCCATAGGGACCAAGCCAATTTTGGCCTTAAAGGGGTACTCCGCTGGAAAACATTTTTTTTTTAAATAAACTGGTGTCTGAAAGTTAAACAGATTTGTAAATTACCTCTATAAGTTCTTATCAGCTGCTGTATATTACAGAGGAAGTTCTCTTCTTTTTTGAATTTCCTTTCTGTCTGACTGACACCTCTGTCCATATTTGGAACTGTCCAGAGGAGCAAATCCCCATTGCAAACCTATCCTGCTCTGGACAGTTCCTGACATCGACAGAGGTGTCAGCAGAGAGCACTTGTGGTCAGATAGAAAGGAAATTCAAAAAAGAAAGGAACTTACTCTATAGTAAACAGCAGCTGATAAGTACTGGAAGGATTAAGATTTTTAAATAGAGGTCATTTACTAATCTGTTTAACTTTCTGGTACCAGTTGATTTAAAAAAAATTTTTTTCCAGAGGAGTACCCCTTTAAGAACCAGGACATTTTTATTTTAGCATTTTCGTTCTTTCCTTCTCGCCTTCTAAAAATCATAACTCTTACATTTTCATCCACAGACCGCTATGAGGGCTTGTTTTTTGTATGACCACTTTTACTTTGTAATGACATCACTAATTTTACCATAAAATGTACGGTGCAACCAAAAAATTATTATTTATGTGGGGAAATTGAAAGGAAAATTACGCTGTACACTTTACGGTAAAAAGGACATGTCTTCTTTATTCTGTGGGTCAATACGATTAAAAAGATTCTCATGTTATATGCTTTTCTATAATTGCACCGCTTAAAAAAAAAAAAAAAAAAAAAATCTCAAACTATTTTAACAAAATTAGTATGTTTGAAATTGCCCTCTTTTGAACACCTATAACTTTCAAATTTTTCCGTATATGTAGCGGTATGAGGGCTAATATTTTGCACCATGATCTATAGTTTTTATTGTTACCACTTCTGCTTTTATTTTACTTTTTAATCACTTTTTGTAAAAAAAAGCAGCCATATGGGATAAGTAACATTATATTTTGATTATTCTGAAATTTACGCATGCGGTGATACCATATATGTTTATTTATTTATTTTTTAATGCTTTTTGGGGGTAAAATGGGAAAAGGGGGACGATTTTCATTTTTATTGGGGGAGGGTATTTTTCCAAAAATGTTTTACTATTTTTTTTTACATTTTATGACTTTTGTTTTACACTTTTTACATAGGGGACTATTTCTAGCAATCATTGTATTGCTAATACTGCTCAGTGCTATGCATAGGCATAGCACTGATCTGTGTTATCACTGATCTTCTGCTCTGGTCTGCTCGATCTCAGACCAGAGCAGAAGACCCCAGGAGATGGACGGAGGCAGGTGAGGGGACCTCTTTCCGCATTATAGATGATCCAATCATCCATTTTAAGTACCGCACTGCCGCAGATGCTGTGATCAGTGTTGATCGCGGCATTTGAGGGGTTAATGGCAGACATCAGCGCAATCGCTGATGTCCGCCAGCAACCGGAACCTGCCGTGCATGATGCGCGCACCCCTCCGGTGCTCACAGTCATTTACATGACGCAAATGTACGTCATGGTCTGTTAAGTCCCATTGCACCATGACGAATATTTATGTCCGATGTAGTTAAGGGGTTAATAAAAATTATTTCCTTATCATGACTTATAAAAAAGACTACTAGGGGACCTCACATCATTCAGAACATAATCCTGTCTAGCAGCAGCAACCATTTCTCTCAATAAAGGCCAGGCTATCCTAAGAGAAGGCAAAAGTGATTTATCAAGACTGATCTAGTCTTCTTGATATGTACACAGAGAGTTGGTTATCATGAGCACTTGGCTGCATTAGTGTGGTCCCCTTCCAGCCCAGAAATTTAAAACAGGCTATACATGCATTGCCATACGTGCACCATGTGTTTTCCAATTGTAATAAGTGACAATGATAATATAAACAAGATATTATTGGATAGAATTTAACTATTCCATTTAAATAATGACAAAAGGTAGGGTTGTAAGATACACTATACTCACCTTGCTGAGTCTAGCATTGGCGGTTCAGTTCATTCCATCTGGTGCCTCTTTTTACTTCCCCTGACTGTGTGCTTTCCAGATGACATTCTGAAAACACTGCAGCCACTCACTCTAAGGGTACGTTCCCACACAGCGTATTTTGCTGCGTATTTGCTGCGTATTTGGTGCTGCGTATTTTCCTACCCATTGACTTCAACAGAGAAAATAAAATACGCAGCAGCAAATACGCAGCAAATACGCAGTGTGGGAATGTACCCTAATATATTAAAAACATCATTAGTAGACTAGGATGGCATTAGTGCTGCACACAGCAAGGTCAGTATAGTGTATTTTATTATTTCACTTCCCTAGCATACTAGACAGTTTGAACCTGAGATCCCCTTAAATGGGAAATAACAATTCAACATATTTTGAAGCTATGCCAGACGCATAGTAGTAGTCAAACAAATTGTGAGGACTTTTACTTAGATTGATAAAATAAACAATGCACTCAGAGGCACCGTGTACAATAAAAAACGACTGCCAATGTTAAAACAATTATGATGAAACATAATGATAGCCTTGACCTTTTTATTTTAGAGCAAAGTCAGTTATAATATTTGTACAGTAATGCACATGTGATGTCCTTAGCAATGTGAAAAAGATGGATTTTTTAGCCAACACTCTTACTACCTTGTTTGGCAAAATATGATTATTTAGTAAATAATAACTTTTGATAATTTGCTTACTATCTTGACCTTATTAAAAGTATATTGAATAATTGTAATAATTATAGTATGAAGTTACATACCTATAGATTCTAAGAAAAATATTTCATATTTGATTCTCTAGCCTATACATTAACCCCACCAGGACCAAGGGCATAGAGGTACGCCCTCACATCCTGGGATATAAAGAACAAGGGCGTACCTGTATGCCCTGTCCTATTAACGGGGTTTAAACCATACTCACAAGCAGAGAATGGGTTAAGCCCGGTGGGTCCCGGCTGCTGCAGGCAGCCAGGACCCACAGCTAATGCCGGGCACCGCCAGTCGGTCCGATGCCCGGCATTAACCCTTTAGACGCCTCAATCAAAGTTGATTGTGGCGTCTAAAATGCAGAGTTAATGGTGCTGGTATCTCAGTGGAGCTGATCAGGACATCCTCTGTGACAACGCGGGTCCCAATCAGAGTGAATGACGGGAGGGTCCTCACCTGCCTCCTTGTCGTCCGGTTGGTGATCAGCTGATCCTAGCCGGTAGCAGAGCACCGATAACACTGATCAATGCTATGCTATGGCATAGCATTGATCAGTATATGGGGAAAAAAGTGTAAAAAAATTAGTTAATAAAAGTGAATTAACCCCTTCCCTTTTAAAAGTTTAAATCATCCCCCTTTCCCATTTTTTAAATAAAATAATGAATAAAAAATAAAAATAAGCATATGTGGTACTGCTGCATGCATAAATGTCCAAACTATTAAAATATAAGATTAGCTAAACCTCACGGTCGATGGCGCACATGTAAAAAAATACCAAAGTCCAAAATTGTGCATTTTTGGTCACTTCATACCATACCATACCATAAAAATATACCATAAAATATATACCAAAAATGGTACCAATAAAAACTACAGACCACAGCACAAAAAATCAGCCCTCATATAGTCCCATATGCGGAAAAATAAAAAAGTTATAGGGGTCAGAAAATGACAATTTTAAACATGCTAATTTTGGTGCATGTAGTTATAATTTTTTTAAAGTAGTAAAATAAAATAAAACCTATATAAATTGGATATCCTTGTCACTGTATGGACATACAGAATGAGGACAAGATGTCATTTTTAATGAAAATTGCACTGTTTAGAAACGGAAGCCCCCAAAATTTTGAAAATGTTTTTTTTTTATTTCACCCCACAAATATATAGTTTTTTGTTTTGCAGTAGATTTTGTAATTAAATTGATGTCATCCCAAAGTAAAATTGGTGGCACAAAAAACAAGCCCTTATATGGTTCTGTAGGTGCAAAATGTAAAGCGTTATGAATTTTAGAAGGGGGGAGGAGGAAAAAACAAAAGTACAAAAACAAAAATCGGCCTGGTCCTTAGGGTCAAAATGGGCTTGGTCCTTAACCAGCCCTAATACATCTTATCCCCTATCTAAAAGGATAGGGAATAAGATGTATGATCGCAGGGGTCCCGCCGCTGGGGACCCCTACAATCTGTCATTCCACACTCACCTTTGTGAGCTCTCCACAGCGTTGGAGGCTCTGAGTGTGAAGCGTGATGACCATGGGGCCGCCCTTTCCCATAGATTTGCATTGAGGGGGCTGGGCATGACTTCACTCGGGGGAAGAGTCGTGACGTCACAATACTCCGGCCCCATGGCCATCATGCTTCACACTTGGAGCCTCCAGCGCTGCGGAGAGCTCACAAAGGTGGGTACGGAATGACAGATTGCAGGGGTCTTCATTGGCGGGACCCCCTCGATCATACATCTTATCCCCTATTCATTGGATAGGGAATAAGATGTATTAGGGCTGGAGTACCCCTTTAAAGGACAGACCGATTTTTTACCTTAATGACCAGGCTCTTTTTCTTTTTTATTTGACTGGGTCTCTTTAAATGGTAATAACTTTAGAAAGCTTTATAGAAGTGGTGCATTTTTGTTGACACATGAAGCATTTTTTGTGAAAAACTCCAAAATATTGTGAAAAACTGGAAAATTTCTGGCATTTAAAAAAAAATTTTTTTATGGTGTACACTGTGCGGTAAAAGTGATGTTATATTTATTCTGTGGGTCAGTATGATTATGGCGATACCCATTTTATATAACTTTCTATGCTCGTTTTCCTTTTCTGAGCAAAATTCTTTTTCTGTCATTTTCCAACAGCCGTAGCTTTTTTATTTTTTTTCATCCAATGGCATTGAGTGAAGGCTTTTTTTTGTGGGATAAGCTGGACTTTTTTTGGTATCCTTTTTGCGAAACGCAATACCTTTTGGTGTTTTTAAGTCCGCTATTTGTACCAAAATTGGAGAATTTTGTGCTTTTTTTTTTAAAATTATTACGGTGTTCACCATGCGGGATAATTTACATTATAGTTTTATAGTACACATCATTACAGATGTGGAAATACCTATTATGTATATTATTTGTGGTTTTGATCTTTTTTGATGACAATACAGGGTTTTATTGGGAATGGGGCATTTTTATTTTTTTACACTTCACATATGTATTGAACAACCTTTTATTATTAAATTTTTCACTTTTTTACAGTTTATACTATGCTGCAATGCATTTGTACTACAAAACAGTATAACCTGATCTGCTGCATATACTACAGCCTGTGCGATCCAGACTGTGGCTGGATCTCACAGGCTTCCGTAGCAGGCAGACAGGAGGTCATCATCTGACCTCCTGCTGCCATAGCAACCAACGGCAACCCCGATGGTGAACGGCGATGGTGAACGGCAACCCACAAAGCGCTCTCCCCCTGTCAACACCATAGATGCCGTAATCAGGATAGATCATGGCATCTATGGAGTTAATGCTGCCGGGACCGGTGCAGTCGCAGCCCCGTTTGTGATTGACAGCCGGGTCCTAACGACGATCTCCTGCGCTGCCGGCGGCAGTGCAAGAGATCGCTAGGAGGTATGCATACGTCCCAGCAAGCGAACATGTCAGGTGCTGGGACGTATGCATACGTCCTAAAGCGTGAAGGGGTTAAGGGGTTAAAGAAGTTTTCTGGTGACTTTTTTTGTTATTGCATTAAAGGGGTACTCCGGTGGGGGGGGGGGAAAGTTAGAAAGTTAAACATATTTGTAAATTACTTCTTTAAAAAATCTCTTCTTTCAGTACTTATCAGCTGCTGTATGCTCCAGAGGAAGTTGAGTTGTTCTTTTCTGTCTGACCACAGTGCTCTCTGCTGACACCTCTGTCCATGTCAGGAACTGTCTGGAGCAGGAGAGGCTTGTTATTGGGATTTGCTCCTGCTCTGGACAGTTCCTGACATGGAAAGAGGTGTCAGCAGAGAGCACTGTGGTCTTATCGGGTCGGTCTCAGCGACTAATGGTTGCCAGGACCCGTGGCTAATAACGAACATCACCGATTGCGGTGATGTCTGGTATTAACCCCTTAGACGTGGTGATCAAAGTTGATCACCACATCAAAAATGTTAAAAAAAAAAAACACATTCCAGCAGCACAGGGTCCCTACCTTCCTCCTCCTTGGTGTCCTATCGGCGTTTAATTGCTCCAAACCTTAGATACTGGCTTGAGCATTGATCAGTGCTGGCAATCAGTGTGATGCATGTTATAGTCTTCTATGGGGGCTATAACATTGCAAAAAAAAAGAGAGAGAGAGAGAGGAAAAAAAATTATGATTTAACCCCTTCCCTAATGAAAGTTTGAATCACCCCCTTTTCCCATAAAAAAAAACTGAGTACAAAAACCTTTCCATATGTGGTATTGCAGTGTGCATAAATGTCCGAACTATAAATGTATACTGTTAATTAAACAGCACGGTCAATGGCGTACACGTAAAAAAAAATTCAAAAGTCCAAAATAGCGTATTTTTGGTCACTTTTTATACCATACAATCTAAAAGTCCGATCAAACCAAAAATGGTATCAATAAAAACTTCAGATCACGGCACAAAAAATTAGCCCTCATACATCCCTGTATGCGGAAAAATTAAAAAGTTATAGAGGTCAGAAGAGGACATTTTTAAACGTTTTAATTTTCATGCATGTAGTTATGATTTTTTTCCTGAAGTAAGACAAAATCAAACCTATATAAGCAGGGTATCATTATAATCATATGGACCTACAGAATAAAGCGAAAGTGTCATTTTTACTGCGTAAATATGCACTGCGTAGAATTGGAAGCTCCCAAATTTACAAAATGGCGTGTTTTTTTTTTCAATTTTGTCGCACAATGACTTTTTTTTTATTTCACCATAGATTTGTTGGGTAAAATGACTGATGTCATTATAAAGTAGAATTGGAGGCACAAAAAAAAAAGTCTGTAGGTGCAAAATTGAAAGGGTTATGATTTTTTAAAAAGGTGAGTCCTTAAGGGGTTAATAGAAGTAATTTACAAATCTGTTTAGCTTTCTGGAGCCAGTTGATATGAAAAAATAGTTTTCCATCGGAATACTCCTTTAACATGAAAAGTAAAATAAAATAAATAAACTCTACTGGTCCCCTGACACTGCTGCTTTAGTTCATGCTGGGTTCCAAGCTAGTCTTTTTGGTCATGTGACCATTGCAACCAATCACAATGCTAATTATTAAAATATGTAATGCTATTATTAAAATAATATGATTGCAGATAGAACTAATTAAATATTATGATATATAATACAACGCATGTAATTAATAACTGCTACTCTTTTATAGGAAAATGCAGGCTGCACCCTGGACAGTTTACTTGGAATAAGAGTGGTAAAACCTTCAAAATATTTTATTATGTAAAAAAGATATAAAATATATGTGTTTAGGATAAAGCCTAAGTTAACGGAGTTAAATGAAGTTTTAGGATTTCACCCTGGGGTTAGCTCTGGGATCGTCCTTGACACAGCCACCGGGCACATTTCTACTTCATTTAGTAGACATACAACAGTTCTTTATGCAAGTCTGGCTCCTCGCCAGGATAAATAAGAAACATAACACAGGAACAAACTAAATCCTAGACAGTTCATTCACTGACTACACAACCCAGCATGTCCTGACTATCAACTGGTAAGTTAGTCTCCACCAGCTTAAAACACAAGTTTCCTGCAACCTTTTACTCACTGTTCACACACAGCGTTAGCAGCCTCTTGCTGTGTGTGCTAAGACTCCTTGTCTGTCCACTTTACTGTTGGGTCACTCAACTCCTGGCTGTGGGCTCCTCACAAGGACCCCTGCCACCCCCCCCCCCCCCTTTACAGCCACTTTGCTGTCTTCCGGAAAGAGCCCAGACTATTCTGTTTCCTTTCCTTATATGCAGACTTCTGCTGGCCTCATTATTCAGCCACCTGATGAACCACTCTGCTAGCTCACCTAGGCTAAAGGTCTTGGAAAAACACCCTTTCATTGCCCTGAAACCTGCCTCAGTGTCACAGAAGCTACAAATAAGCTCCATAAGAAGCCTGAAAAGAAATGCAGATTCAAATTGACTCAATGTGGGATGCTTAGAAACAGGGATAAAAATTGTGCAAAAAAACTGCACAAAATAAACACTGTTTCCAGCCCCTTTTTACTTCAATGAGGAATTGAAAAATCAGCCCTGAAAAAAGCCAAACTGAAAAAATTTGTGACTTGTCACTTATTCAAATAGCAATAAACCTAAGAATTATTGTATAACTGAATTATAAACTCCATGCAAACTTCATACTGGATAAAGTTTTCTTTATGATAATTAATACATATGAATCCCTCCATTAAAATGATATGCTAATATGTCTGATCATTCTTGTCAACATAATGTGACCTTTTCTTTATAATTTTATTTTAGGTGCCTACACTTGAAAATTGTGAGCAAATTGCAGATCAAGTTGCTGACATTTTGTTTGGCTTTCTGGTAAATTTTTACTTTAAAGAAAAAATATTGTTACTAGAATTCAAAATGTGTTTGCTGGTTTTGTAGTCATATCAATTAAGGAAACATTCTAGCAATGCCCTCTTTATTCTTGTATGCATAGAAGAGAAAATGCCATAAGAAATGAGGAGTGCAGCTATATAGTATGTAAGTGCCTACATCGAATAGCTGCAGAGTTATATAACTCCCTTGACTCACACTGTTTTTCTTTGCTATCTGCAGAATCTCCTATGTGTTCTATCAGATGTTGCTTCACATTGCTCCTCCCCTACCTCCAGGATAGAACAATCTGAAGCTAAATCTCATAGGGGTCAGAAGTTCTGTGTCATTGATCTATAACTTACTGCTTTCAAGTGACTTCACAAGGCTCTGCTTTTTTTGTCTGCAGTAGGCAACATTTTTTTAGAGGGAAGGAATCAAGATGGCAGCCAACCCATATATAGCAAAACTAAAATTAGTACATACAAGGCATACACAAGAGTCTTTGTGATATTAGTTTCATACTCAAAAAACTGTATATGCTGCTGGGAGCCACATGAAGAAAAAAAAGAAAAACACATACTCCACCTTCCGCTTCCTTGCAGCTTCGCCCACTTCCTACTTCTAGATGAGCTCTTTAGTTCAGGAAAGTTAGAAGTAGATGGAGCTGTGGGGGACTCGATGACATGACAGTGGGCACCCAGGGAACTGAGATAGGTGAGCATGTATTTTTCTTCCATGCCACCCCCAGCAAAATGCTCATTTTCAAGAGTATGCAGATAACCCCTTTATTGTTACTAAACTATTGATAATTTGTAAGCATAATTTTAGTTAAATATTGCCCAAGAACACTTAGTTCGTGTATATATATCCAAAATATGGCTACGCTAGGGCTACACTGTGACCAAACCTGGAATCAAAAAACTGTTTCTTCTTCACTTTTTGGGAGGTCAATTTTGTTGCTACTCCCCAAAATAGAAAATGTATTGTTAAAAGCCATGGATTTCCAGTGACAAAACTTTTTACTCCCGAAAAGGGATAATTTTTGTACCCATTGGAAAAAGCCATTGCTTCATCTTATACCTCCAAGTTCAGCCTGTAGCCTTAATCTTGCATTTCTATCCTTTAAAAATCCTTTGGAACTGTTTGTTAGCTATCAATTACAAAATATTCATTGAGATGTCAGCAAAACCAAGGTAAGACTAGCATACCTGGATATGCTTGATTCAAAAATCTTCATATGCTTTACAGGGCAAGTATCAGGTTAATGCATATATATGGTGGTACACTGTTAGCATACACAGCGACCAATGTTAAAATTGTAGAACAAACTAAAGTCTGCAGCATTTACTATCCAATAGTGTCCTTATTTAAAACTCTAAATCATAAGAGATATACAGACAGCAATCATTTTGTTTATTCAAAACTTCCTTATGGCCTCATTTTTGTTCCTAATTTCTTGCCAAGTTCAGCAAATTGGCCAAACAAAACTTTTGGAAAGTTCACTCATGTCTATTAAAATCAATTAGTAGTGCTACAATAAGTTCTAGCCTAGCCTTAAAGAGGTTATCCACCATAAGGTGATTTTAGTACTTACCTGCCAAACAGTAATGGACATGCTTGTCTTGGGGCTAAATGGAAGGATCAGTGCTTGTCTTGGGAATAAATGGCTATGTTGTCAGATTACCATAATGTTGTGGCTATCTTTTTGTGAAATAGCTATTTCCTGTTGGAAATCCCTCTGTCAAACTACAAGTCCCATAAACCTTGTTTGTAAGTGTGAGGCCATTTTTCTCCCATCAGCCACCCCCACCCATTGAAGCACAGGTGTGCTGCTTTCCATGCTTTGCCGAACAATAGACCAGTGTTCTCTAACCAGAGTGCCTTCAGCTGTTGCAAAACTAAAATTCACTACAGAAGGATCTCCTTCCCACCCAGTGGTTGCTCCACCCATTGAAGCAGATAGACTCCCTATCATCACCTGACTAGTGATGTAATGTCTCGGGCCACACTGCAACCTTGGAAAACCTGAGACAGTAATTTTGTATGTTAAAAATAACTGTGGCAAAGCTCACAGAAGAATTGCTAGACCACCATCACAGACAGATACAGTTACCATATAATGAACTACACTAATTTTACAGCCCCTGTAGCATAATCAAATGAAAAAAAAAAATCCTGGAATACCGTTAATCTTGTAATTCTATCCTATTAAATATAACTTCAAACTGTTAGTCATAATTTACAAAATGTACCTTGAGATGGTCTTCATATTGTTATATGATTGAGCAATTTTTCGTAAGTGTTATGGATTGGATATTGTTTCTATTATATAATTTGTAAGTAGTACAAAAGTAGTCTGCTACATGCATTAGCTATAACATGTCTACTAACTAACTTAGGTTAGTTGTTGAAATTGTGCTGAGAAGCATTAGATTAATGTATTACAAGTAGATGTGCGGCTTTATCTTTCTAAATTTGTGGTAATTTCATTAACTGATTTCTATTTCCCTATTGTAGAATCATATTCTGGGCTTAGTTGCTGATATCGTGGTAAGTACTATATATGTATCATATTATTTACATGAATCCACAAATGTACACAGATTCACCTGTCACTGCCTTGGGACAAGTAATCCTTTAACCACACGGTCATCGAGTCAGTGCTGTTCGCATCTAGCAGACCAGTGGTGGTGCTCATGCTAAATAGTCACTGCAAGCAAACACATAGAAGGAGTTTGAAAGAAAGACGCAAATCACTCTCCACAATTGCAATGCTTTTTTTTCTTTATTCCAAACGGCGCAGGTGGCTCTACATAGATGGATATTATGGCAGGGCAGTAGGGGATTGGGAGCCCTGTCCGGAGCACCCAGAGGACGTAAAATGGCGCCGGCGCAACGGACGGGGCTCCCAACCACCTACTGCCCTGCCATAATATTTGTCTATATATAGCCACCTGCCCAGTTTGGAATAAAAAAAAAAAGCCTTGCAATTGTGGTGAGTGATCTGCGTCTTTCTTTCAAACTCCTACTATGTTATTTAAATGAATACTACCAACTAATTTACAGAATATTTCTAATTAAAGGATATAAACCACCACCTTAAGACCACATATTACCACTGAAGTGACCAATTTACCAACATACTATTGTTAAGTAAAATCCACTATACTCAGATCAATATAACCAATAACACTACTATACAAGGGGCAAATAACATGACCACACCATGACCACTACAATTACCACCACTTAGTGACTGAATATTACCATACTGATACTGAATATAAACCAGTATATACGGCCCAATATTACCCCATACAGTGAACACAGGCACTGTGTGCTGATTCACAAGAAAACTCTTTTTGGAGTTGTTCTCTTTCCCTTCCTTCTCTATCCAACCCAGAATGTCATAAACACGTCTTCCACCTATGGATCTCTTCATCCACGGAATCTGCCAAACAAACATCTTCGGCTCTGCACTTTTCCAGGACCTTCCCCATCATTTCCCTACTCACAGTGCACTAAATAATCCCTCTCTTGCGTCCCTGCATAGTATGAATAGATGTTACAGTTGCGCTCCGGCTGGACTCGCCGGCCATAAGTGCTTTCTGTTCCTGTTGCCGGCGGGGCTGTGATTCGCATCGCGGGATGCGCCCGCATGCGAATCTCAGCCCGTCACTCACCTTCCTGTGTCCTTGCTCCCTGATGTCCCTGCAGCTCCAGAATGTGTGCTTCTGGCCCCTAGGGCACGCCCGTGCTGGAGCTCTGTTACTTGAAGGGCCACTGCCCTATTAGTTTAAGCACCTGCACCTGTCCCCTGGTCCATAAGTATCTGCTCCTCCCTGCTCCCTGGGCCAGATCTTGGTTGTCTGTCCTAGCATAGTCCTTGTTAGTGAGTCCTAGCCCTGTTCCTGAGTCCAACTCCTGTTGCTGGTTCTAGTCCTGTTCCGAGTCAAGTCCTGTTCCCGAGTCTGTGTACCTGTCCCCAGTTCCGGCCTCTCCTGTTTCTGTGTTCTTGCCTTGTCCTTCTGCCCTGCCAGCCACGTCCTGTCTGTATCACGTCACCCCCCAGCGACCTGTGTGGGTGAGTCGTGCCAGGGGTAGCGACCTGGGTGTCACCCCCCGCAGCAAGACCATCCCCCTTTGCGGTGGAATCTGGTAAAGACTGGTGGCAACTTAGACCCCGCTCCCTGGCACGGCTCAAGTCTCTATCCACACAGGCCCAGAGAATCCACTACCTGCTGTACTCCTGCTGTGATTCCTAACAGTGAATTGTAAAAATAGGTAGGTAAGTGGGTAGAGGGAGCTGTATTGGGTAGAGGAGAATAGGTATGTAGCTTTTGTTCAGTTCCCTCTCCCTAATGCTGGCCCTGGATTTGTAAATTACATGCATTTAAAAAAAATTCAAGCCCTTTAGTACTTATCAGCTGATATATGCCCTGGAGGAAGTTGTGAAGTCTTTCCAGTCGGACACATTGCTTTCTGCTGCAACCTCTGTCCATGAACTATCCAGAGCAGTAAGGCTGGGTTCACATATATCAGTTGTCCGTCATAGTTTCCCTCTGGCGTCCTCTGGAAGGAAACTGATGCTAGAACTGATGCCATTCATTTGATTGGGACAGTTCACAATCATCCAGTGTTTCAATTTTGACGCCGGTTGGTTGGACATGCCAGAGGGCACTGGACAGGGGAGCGCAGTAAGCCATGCAGAAACAATGGGCGCTGGATGCCATACAACCAATGACAACTTGTCAACAGTTGTGGCATCAGTTGTATCGAGATCAAGGCTGAGTTCACCTATGCTGGACGCCTGATATATGTGAACCCAGCCTAACTCAGCCTTCCTGCATTGGAATTAATATGTTTGAACACTGCTTAATTTATTAAAACCATTGTATTAACTGAAGGGAAATATATCTTGATTAAAAATAGTAAATATCTTGTTTTAAGTATGTAATATGATTTATAATCTTGTCAAAACCAAATATACTTATTTATCATGTAGTGTTATCAGTACTAATATGAAAACTCAACTGACCCCTTTATTTCTTTTTTAGAACAGCCTCCCTTCCTTAGTGTCAGATATAGTGGTAAGAAGCTATTTATAAAATATCTATTATGAAAACATTTTATTTGACAATATTACCTTTACATAATGTACATAATAAAATAAATGCGGTGGAGGGTGTGGCTAACTGGCCCTACTGGGAACTGCTCAAAGCCTATATTTTTAACTTGCAAGCATATTATGGATGTCAAACTATGTATTCCAAAGCTGAATCTGTTGTGCAAATGTGGTGAATCTTTGTGCAATACTTTCAAAACTTTGGGGTTTTGAAAGTATTGCACATGCTCTGCAATTTCACTATGTCTGGATAACACATCAGTATTTAATACTATAATCTGTAAACCATAAAATAATCAGTTTACATTTCCATACATTTTTATGATCACATTATATATTCAAAGTTTAACATGATTTTGTTATGTTTTCTTTTATTACACTCAGGACACACTTGTACCAGAAATTAGAGCAGTGTTGGTAAGAATATAAATAAATAAATACTTTTATCAGTGTATAGTATTAGGGTGTGTTCACATGTTATGCATTTTTATTGCAATTATGCAATACAAAGCCAAGAATGGATTTACAAAGAGCAGAAGTTTTTCCTTTATAAGTGTTCTCAGTTTATGATTTGTTCCTGGCTTTGTATTAAATTATTACAATTGAAAACTTGAATGTGAGCCTAAGGAGGTAATATAAGGCAACATATAAGCAAAATAAAAAAAAATTACTCTCAATTGTATTTGGATTTGTCAGCTCTTACGATTTTAGGCATAGATCCAGTATACTGTTAAATAAGTTTCTTTATACTCCCTTGTGTTTTATGATTATAAACATAATGCCCAAAGATCGACTACAGATATAGATGTGCTTTAGCAGAATATCATGTATAACGGAGGCAACTAAAACCATGTACCGTATTTATGGGCGTATAACACGCACTTTTTAGGCTAAAATTTTTAGCCTAAAGTCTATGTGCGTGTTATACGCCGATAAGCCGCTGCAGTTCAATGATTTAAAGCGGACGCTTTAAATCAATGAACTGCAGCGGCTTTGCAGGTGCAGAGACAGCCAGCGCTGCCGGCTTCTCTGCCCCTGCCTGCCCTGGGGTCTAGAGCTCTGCTTCCGGCCCTCCCCTCCCTTGCTATCGGCGCCGACAGACTGGGGGAGAGAAGGGGCAGCGGCACCCATTGCCGGCGCCGCTGCCCCGTTGCCTCCCCCCATCCCCGGTTGCATAATGACGTCAGTGTGGCGCGCCGTGCATAGCAATGACGCAGGGGACGCACACCGGAGGCCTGAAGCAGCGCGGACCCGACCCCGGCAACAGGTAATTATGCAACCGGGGATGGGGGGAGGCAACGGGGCAGCGGCGCCTGCAATGGGTGCCGCTGCCCCTTATCTCCCCCTGGCTGTCGGCGCCTCTTCTCTCCCCCTGGCTATCGGCGTCGGCACCGATAGTCAGGGGGAGAGAACGGGCAGCGGCGCAGATAGCCAGCGGGAGAGAAGCGGCGGCAGCAGGGAAAGGCAGGGGGAGAGAAGCGGGCAGCGACGGCTTCTCTCCTCCTGCCTTTCCTGGGGGTGTATCGGGGTATACACGCACACACACACGCACCCTCATTTTACCATGGATATTTGGGTAAAAAACTTTTTTTACCCAAATATCCTTGCTAAAATGAGGGTGCATGTTATAGGCCGGTGCGTGGTATACCCCGATAAATACGGTATATCTATCCTATTAAGTAACAGTTGTATTTTTACATTTATATAATGTGAAATGATTGATTTTATTTTATTTTAGGATATTCTGGGCCACATACAAGATGTTAAGGATTTTTCATGTGATGTATTGGTAAGCAATGTAATACCACAAATTCATAAACATGACATTCATGAAAAATATTTTAAACACACATTTCAAGTAATAATGTTAGACCCTTTAAGCTAGGGGTACATGCCACTTTTGGTCATGTTTGAGTGGTGATTTGGCTATAACAAAACAGTCAAACTAAAGACAGGCCAAAAGCCAGTAATTTCAGAATGCAACACTAAGATGTTTTGTTGACTTACAATCAAAGTGGCAGCTCCATGACATATGGATATGTCATGATAAGCACATGAGTTATAGTCATGCAATGAACAGCAGGAGCCTGATAAGGCTATGTTTGCACTTGTTTTTTTTGGGGGGGGCCAAAAAACCAACAAACAAAAAAACGCCAGAAAAAACGGCACAGCATTTTCCCGAGTTTGGCATTTTTTTTTCTTGCCTTTTCTGCCTTTGTGTGGAAATTGCATTTTTGGTCCCGTTGGTGTTTTTAATAAAATTTTTGGGTACCAAAAAATAAATAAATAAATAAAAGAATGCAGTAAGTAGGGATGGAAAAAATAGTATTTAACAAAATTTATATTTTTTTGAACAACATTTTTAGTAATTTTTAAACAGGGACCAATTTATGAATTAATGATTAATGAATCTGTGAAGTGAAGAGAACTTCACATCACAGAGTACAGTGCAGGGGAACGGAGAAGTGCAGACATGCCACTTCAATAGATTATATAGGAGGATCACAACGGGTGTCAAAAGTGACACCCGGGGCATTCTGTCTATTAGTACAGGTACTACTACTCCCAGCATGGAACAGTCTGTTCCATGCTATGAGTAATAGTAGTACCTAAAAAGTTAAGAAAAGTTAAGTTAAGAAAAAAGTAAAAAACACACACTTTATTAAGCACATAATTAAAATACATTACTAATAAAAAGTTTTAAAAAATTTATAGCAAAAATGTTTATATTTTTACAATTAAATGGCCCTTTTGTACATTTTTAATATTGTTGACTACATTTTAGGTCCCTACCCGCCCACATAAATTGGTCCCTATTTAAAAATTAATAAAAATGTTGTTCTAAAAAATAAAAATGTTGTTAAATACAATTTATCCATCCATACTGTATTTTTTTTTATGGTACCCTGCGAAATGTAATAAAAAATAAGGTATCTCCATCCCTTTTTTGGATCGCTAAAGTCCAAAAAAGAATAAAAACCACTTGCAAAAATTCCAAAGTTAATACCCACCTGCCGTTTTTCTTGGTGTTTTTTCACTTCCATAGACTTCTATGAGAGAAAAACATCACGATTTCAATGAAAAAAACACCACAGTCTCAAGGAGCAGGAAAACGCCAAAAGGATAAAAAAAAATGTCAAACTGAAAAACGGCAAGTAGAAAAGGCATTTTGCGTTTTCCTATTGACTTGCAGCTAACATCTGGCCGAAGTGTTTTTTCACTGAAAAAAATGCCATGCGGCAGATTTGAAAACTTAGCCTTAGGCTGGGTTCACATACATCAGTTGTCCGGCACAGTTTCCCTTCGGCATGCACCAATGCTGATGCTGAACTGATGCTACAACTGATCCCATTCATTTGAATGGGACAGTTTACAATCATCCAGTGTCTCAATTTTGCCGTCTGATGGTTAGACATGCCGGACAGCTTGCTGCGTTCCCCTGTCCGTTGTGCAGAAACAATGGATGCCGGATGCCATACAACTGATGACAACTTGTCATCAGTTGTGGGTTCAGTTGCGTCCAGATCTAGGCTGAGTTCACCTATGCCAGATGCCAGACATATGTGAACTTAGCCTAACTTATTTGGTACCTCTATCTTCATACTGACTGTCAGAATATTGTTTATTTCTTATTTTTTTTTACCACACAGTAAACACTAGGAAAGAAAATAGGGGTAAAAAACAATATTAAAATTGTTTTTTTTTTTTTTTCTGCACCCCTTCCCTTTCACCTAACAAAACAATACTAAAAAGGAATCAATAAATTATATGTACCCCAAAATGATGCCACTGAAAAATACAATACTTTGTTTTTAACCTCTTGGGGATGCATACGCCCTGCATCCCTGATCCTTAAGAACTCAGGGAGTACCTGTACGCCCTGGTGCAGTTTAATGGGTTTAAACTGTTCTCACCGGCGGCGAACTGGTTAAACCCGATGGGTCCCGGTTGCTACAGGCAGCTAGGACCCACAGTTAATGCCAGGCATGGCCGATTGGGCCGCTGCCCAGCATTAACCCTTTAGATGCTACGATCGAAGTTGATTACGGCATCTAAAGCTGAAGTAAAAGAATCCTGGCAGCTCAGTGAAGCTGATCGGGACTATTGCGACAAAATCACGATGTCCCGATCAGCTTACTGGACGACGGGAGAGTCCTCACCTGCCTCTCCGTTGTCCAATTGGTGATCTACTGATCCATGCTTGAGCAGCAGGCTAGAGCAGCAAATTGCCAGTTACACTGATTAGTGCGTTACAATGGCATAGCACTGATCAGTGTATGCAATCAGAATAGTGCATGTTGTAGCCCCCTATGGGGGCTAAAAGAAAAACCTTCCCTATTAAAAGTTTAAATCACCCCCCTTTTCCCATTTTTTCAATAAAATAATTTAATAAAAAATAAAAATAATCATATGTGGTACCGCTGCGTGCATAAATGTCTGAACTATTAAAATATTCGGTTAGCTACACCACATGGCTGATGGCGTACACGTAAAAAAATACCAAAGTACAAAATTGTGCATTTTTGGTCACTTCATATACCATAAAAATATTAATAAAAAGTGATAAAAAAAAGTCCCATCAAAACAAAAATGGTACCGATAAAAACTACAGATGACGGCGCAAAAATTAGCCTTCACATAGCCCCGAGTCAGAAAATAACAATTTTAAACATGGTAATTTTGATGCATGTAGTTTGTAATTTTTTTAAGTATTAAAATAAAACCTATATAAATTGGGTATCCTTGTAACTGTAAGGACCTACAGAATAAAGATAAGGTGTCATTTCTACCGAAATGTGCACTGCGTAGAAACGGGAGCCCCCAAAATGTTCAAAATGGCGTTTTAATTATTTTTTTTTTATTTCACCCCACAAATAATTTTTTGGGGTTTCGCCGCAGGTTAAATTATAAGATAAGTTATGTCATTACAAAGTAAAATTGGTGATGCAAAAAACAAACCCTTATACGGGTCTGTAGGTGCAAAATTGAAAGAGTCCTTAAGGTGAAAATAGGGTCTATAACTAAGGAGTTAAAGGGGTATTCCAGGAAAAAACTTTTTTTTATATATCAACTGGCTCCAGAAAGTTAAACAGATTTGTAAATTACTTTTAAAAAGTTAAACAGATTTGTAAATTACTATTAAAAAATCTTAATCCTTTCAGTACTTATGAGCTTCTGAAGTTAAGGTTGTTCTTTTCTGTCTAAGTGATCTCTGATGACACGTGTCTCGGGAAATGCCCAGTTTAGAAGATGTTTGCTATGGGGATTTGCTTCTAAACTGGGCATTTCCCGAGACACGTGTCATCAGAGAGCACTTAGACAGAAAAGAACAACCTTAACTTCAGAAGCTCATAAGTACTGAAAGGATTAAGATTTTTTAATAGAAGTAATTTACAAATCTGTTTAACTTTCTGGAGCCAGTTGATATATAAAAGAAAGTTTTTTCCTGGATAACCCCTTTAAGTTATGGCCTTTGGAATTTGGGGACATGCCCATGGCGATTGCTGCCAAATATAAAACTCAAAAAATCAATGGCAGAAATGCCTTTTTTTTTTTGCTTGCAAACTTTTCCAAACCTTGATCAAATAAAAGTAAATCATTCTCAGCTGTTTCCTTGACTCTCATGAAAACTAATTTTTGCTATTGCACTCCTTATGGTAAATAAAAAATATTTCTAATGTACTTTGTTTAAATACAAATTCTATGTTTTATTTGTGTTTAAAAAAGCTGCCACTAGATGTCTCCCTACTTGTCCATAGCATATCCCCCCCCCCCCATCTCTTGCACAGACTTTTGACTCCTGCTGGCCTTGCAGAAGTCCAAAATCAGGAAATGCAATCTGGAGTGCTGAGGGGGGGTGTGCAGCCTTAGCCAATCATAGCTCATCTCACACACTGAACTGCTATGGGCTGTGTGTAGCAGAGTGAGGAAGGAAGTTCTTCCCTGTATGGCTTCAGATGATGTCACGCCTGCTGGGTAACACCCCTTCCCAGTCTGTGAATCTGACTGAGCAGAAAATACAGAGCAATATCAAGGTAGAAAACTAACAAATGATTAAAAAAAAAAGGCTGGGAGTGGTTTATCATGATGGGGGCAGTGAACTGAACTAAATTTAAAATGTAATAATTTAAAATTTAACAAGATCATGAGAGGTACTCTTTAAGGCTAAGTTTCCACTTGTTTTTTTTTTTCTGGCAGTTTTTTGAATACTGCCACTGCAGTTTTTGAGCCAAAGTCAGACATGTATTCAAAAGGAATAGGACATTTAAAGGAAGGACTTACATTTCTCCTCCCTTATGGATCCACCTCTGACTTTGGCTCAAAAACTGCAGTGGCAGTATTCCAAAAACTGCCAGAAAAAAAAAAACAAGTGGAAACTTAGCCTAAGGAGTTCAAATTTCGACTGTGTTCCATGTAAACAATAAGCGGTACAATGTAATATGAAGATGTGAATTTCTATTTTATGAAGTTGTATTTATTTCTTGTTGTTGTTTTTTTGTCATGTACAGGAGGATATACTACCAACAGTGGCCAAAATACTGGTAATTGTCATTGATAGATCCTATTGACTTCAATAGGGTCAGTCAGGGTTCTGGTATTCCTGCTCAAATGTACCAGAATGGCTGATGATACCTCTGATTGAGATTCCTAATGCAGATGTGAACAAGGACTAAAATAAGAACCTATTAGAGTTATGGGCTGGGCTAACAAATTATATTGGAAACGTCACTCACTAAAATAGCAATGCAAAAGTAGCAAGTAAAATGTATTGTATTCTTTATGCACTATTTATTAAATAGACTGGGCAAATACAGTGATACAGTTAGCTAAATAGAATTTTATTTTTCTATGTTATATATTTATAACAGAGCATAGGAGGAGATATTTTGGATCACATTTTGGTAAGTATGAATATCTAGGATATTGTAGCTCTAAGGCTTTTTTTATGGAATCCTCACATGGTTCTAATATCATTGCTATTATCTTTGTAGAATGACTTGGGTAGTGAGAAAACTAAACCTGTTATTCCTGTTGCATGAATACTGAAATAGGAGTGAAAAGATTTAAACTTTCTCAAGTAAGTATAGCACACAGACAATAAAGGACAGAAAGCAAGAAACAGAGGCAGAAAGCTCCAGGGTCCAATTGCAGTCCTCCTAATGCTATGGCAAATGTTATAATGCTGTGTGTGTGAATGCCTCCTTAAAGGAAATAGTAATCATTTACAGAGTAAACAATCTATAAATGTATGTCACTGTAGGGGAATCATTCTTATAGTTGTGTCACAGAACCTGCATATAATTGATGAAGCCATATAATAAAGATAATAAGCACTTAATAGATCTGCTCATGGATATTAAATATATTTTACTTTCTTAGCATATGCAATGTTTTTTTATTGGATAGTTGGGGGTGGTGGTGACTGCCTCCATCATGTTCATACACTCCACCAGGGGTGGAACTAAACGGGGTGCAGAGGTAGCTGTCGCACCAGGGCCCTGTGGTTGCGAAGGCTGCATAAGAAGACACCGGTAGTATAAATGGTACATGGTAGGTATGGGCCTAGTTACAGATTTTGCATTGGGGCCCTGAAGCTACAAGTTCCACCTCTGCAGGAGACTGTTTTTTATTTTTTTTAATAAGACCAGAATGGAGCTTGTTGCTATCAACTCTCAATTTGATCAAAATGTGCATTACAATCTTACATATATACAGTAAATCTAGCAAATATAGCAGTAAAGCCATTTAAAATAGCATCTACTGTATGCAGGTATCTAAGAGCTAGTAGAGGACTGCTGTATGGTTTGCTATTAAATATTTTTGGTAATGATTTATGACCATAGTGAAGTAACAGTCTAGGAAAAATATTAACATTTATTTCACAAAACAGTAAAAACAAAACAAGTGCTAAAATAATGCACAATGTTATTACTATGGCTGGTCCATACTTTGGACTGTCCGCTCGGAATTCTCAAAAGGAAATACACAGAATCATAGCCTAATAAGGAATATGCATATGGTGATATAACTGTACATAGAGTATTAATGCAGTGATGTGACAGCCCATGGGTAATAAACAAGGTTATAAAGCTATAATAAGATAATGCACACAGTTATTATACAGTAATAAATAGTAATAAACAGTGTAAAAACAGTGTTAGACACTGGTGCCACATGCTTCTCTTACTTCTCAAACTACAAAATGTATTCCCCTGGCAAAGAAGGAGAAGAGGAAAATGGTAAAATCTTTGATTGCCCTGTCAATTATAGTACATTAATATATAGGACTTTAGATCTAACACATTAGGTTACATATTGTGCAACCACTCCTTTACCTACTTGTACCTCATTTTGTATCTTATTTTCTCTACTGATGAATGCATTATATCTTTTTAGGTGACACATTTACCTGAACTTTTCCATCAGACTTTTCTACATACATGGGCTCTTCCACCATGCTTGTTCTAAAGTACATTTTAAATCCTTTTATGTTACATTAAAATGTGTGAAATTAAAACTATCTAAGTGTTTACTTATTTTGTGACATTGCATTTTAATAAGAATACCTGCCACAACTATGTTGAATAAAATTTATTGTAAACCGACTAAATATAATTTCAAAATTCACAGAATAAACTGAGGATTTGTGCAATTTTTTTTCCCTAGTGTGTGTTATACATGAGTACTGTTATATTATCTGTGCATCCATAATTTGGTCATTCTGCTGCCACTCTATTTTTTACCTGGTAGATGTTATCTTGAGGTGTAGGAGCAAACCCTTCTATAGACAGTAGAGTGGACACTCTGTCTATGGATTTTCTTGCATTGTGGCTCTTTATTTTAATCAGTTTAGAGTAAATGTTAAGTTTTATGCATTTCAAGTACTCCTTTAACCAGCTAGAAATAGCCAAATTGCCTCAAACATTTGGAATGCAGTTGGCATATTCCAAGGCAGATATGTAAATAATACAGGTGAGGTCTGATTAGACAATGGGTCTTAAAAGTAATTCCCTCACTTTTATATTAAAAGGCTACTTAGGGCTACTATAGGGTAGAGTACCTCTTGGTGAGAAATTTCTGACTGCTAGACATACCTCTTTGATGTATTCAAAGCCATTTTGTCCAGTTGACAGACTTTCATTTCATCTGCTGATAAGTATGAGCAGCTCCCAGATTTTTTTGTCCACCATCCAGACACAGGTGCCACCTTAATTTTATACCCCTGTCTCTGCCCAGACCATTTCTAGGCACTTAACAGAAGGAATATTGGTGTCACACATTACATGCCCTTTAACACAATTTGCATAACCCTCTTTGACTTGAATGCAAGTTGTGTAAACAATATAGCACCCCAAGCTATACTGTTTCCGTAAATCTGGAACGGCCAAAGTCGTTCTTAAGAGAGGTGAAAGTTATGATTCTGAAATACAATATGAAAATACTATGACAAACACGACAATGGGGAGAATTTACTAAGACTGGAGTTTCACACTTCGGTCTCTGTAAACCCCCATCATTGTAGAAGCACACTGGGTTAACCAAGAGATGCACACCTTTTGATAAATCCAGAGACATGTGAGGCTGCTCATGCAGCAGCCTCGGAAATCTATGCTAGGTTGGAGCTGGCGTAGATATCCACCATAAGTTATGTTCGTTAACAGGCATAATTCATAATATATTCAGCACAGGGGCAGCCACAATCTCTCTGCATCAAGCCAGCATACTGGGCAAGCGTAGCACAGATCGTCCAAAAATTGCTATATTTTGGGACTTTTGGCAGATTTGGACCAGAGGCAAATAAATTCCCTCCAATGACAGGAAGCAGCCTAAAAGAGATTCAGTTCCAAAAGTAGAATACACAGGGCTAAGAAGACTTACAATTGTCCCCTTGTACATTCTTGGATTGCTACAATCTAGGCTAATTCTGCATGTTGTTTTATTACATCTACAAATTACAAGAACATTATGATTTGATTACAGAAAACAATTCATATGGAAACTTTGTATTTCCCCTTTAAATTGAATCTGTCTGCTTTATTTGCTGCTAAGAGGTGCAGACACTGTTGGATACCCTAGTATAAACACACACAAAATCTTTCCTAGAAGGGATTATGGTTGCAAAACTTATGTGATCACCTTTGTATTACTCAGCCAAGTATCAAGGAGATAGGGCAGGGCTGCTCAAGTGCCAAAGCCTGTCAGGCCTCCTTGCTTGCCCTCACCTCCCTAACCTCCTTGATTGATGTATAGAGGTTACCTTACAATCAATTTAGGGCTGGGAGTTGAAGGCAAGTGAGGAGATGTGCCAGACTGTAGCAATTGAGCAGCTTGGCCCTTGGCACCTTGGCTGAGTAATACATATGCAATTTTATAGGTTTAATAGCCACCATAAACTTCATGGAAGGTATATCCTAAGAGCTATCCAACATAGTCTGAAGTTCTTAGCAGCAAACATGGCTGATAGAATTACTTTAAAGAAACTTCCTGTCTGCTGAATATAGCAAATCCCTGCTGGGATGACATTGTTCCTGTGCTATCTTTCTTGGAAGAAAGTCCTAGAAACCTTCACATTTCACCCACCCATCAAATCAAACAACCCAAAGAGAGGGTATCATACAAAGAGCAAGGTCCTTCAAAAAGGTCTTAAAGGGTTTTTTCCATTTACTGAAAAGGTGGCTTTCCGGCCATCTCCTGCCCACTTTAGCTGTCTGAGTTGGTTGGAAAGCAGAAAAAGAGCCAGAAAGCTGCGTTAAGCAATTAGCATAACTTTAATTGACATCAATGGGTGGTGTGCAAATGGCACACCCCGAGAGCTGTGACTTTTCTGTAACTGTGGGAGTTATGTAAACAGCACAGCTTGTGGGGCTACACCACTTGCACAACTTACATTAATGTCAATAGGAGTTACACAAATTTCATAAGACTGCCAGTTCATCTGTTCTTGGCTTCCTGACTAGAGATGAGTGAATTTTTGAAAAATTCGATCTGGCCGATTCACCAAATTTTCCGAAAAAATTTAGTTTGGTCTGAATTTATTTGCGGTGAAAAAACAGCAATTTCTGGCCTACAGAGAGCCTCAATAGGGCTGTAGAACACTTTGCCTTGCCGTAACATGCGTAGGGAGTGTGCTGTGTTAGTGAAATAATAAAGTAATTCAGTATGCAGAATAGAGGCGTCGCTATTAGAATCACTGTCACAGAGTGGCACAATGACAGAGCCCGGAGGAAGCATCAGTATGAGGAGACCATATAGTGGCTGAATGCCACAGCCTGGAGTTGGCGGAAGCATGAGGAGACCAGATAGTGGCTGAATGACACAGCCTGGAGTTGGCGGCAGTAAGAGGAAACCATATAGTGGCTGAAAGAAACAGCCTGGAATTGGCAGAAGCATGAGTAGACCATATGGTGGCAGAATGAGACTTCTTGGAGGTGGTATCAGCATGAGAAGAACATATGGTGGCAGTATGAGACAGCCTAGAGCTGGCATCAGCATGAGGAGAACATAAGGTGGCAAAATGAGACAGTCTGGAGCTGGCATCAGCATGAAGAGAACATATGGTGGTCGAATGAGATAGCCTGGAGCTGGCATCAGCATGAGGAGAACATATGGTGGTAGAATAAGACAGCCTGGAGGGAGCATCAGCATGAGGAGAACATATGGCGGCAGTATGAAACAGCCTGGAGCTGGCATCAGCATGTGAACATAGGGTGGCAGTATGAGACAGCCTGGAGCTGGCATCAGAATGAGGAGAACATATGGTGGCAGAATGAGTGGGTGGCAATACCAGTACCCGGTGACGAAGATGGGTGAAAAAAGGAGAACTTGGCATCAGATGTGTGGCATCAGACGGGTGGCAGGATCAAAATAGTAGCTGAGGCATTCAGGCAGAAGAAAACGGTCTCTTTTGTAAAAGTGTTAGTGTGCACAAGTAAGTATTGAGGCTATGCATTACGTGAAACTTAACTTTTAATAATATTCTTAGGATTAAATATATGTACCCCAAATTTTTATTTAACAAAAGGTTAAAGAAGGAAAGGTGTGCAAAAAAACACCATGTGCCACCTACACCACCAAGTATTGATGTGATGCAAAAACCTCTAAAAGGTGGAAGGAAACAACGTATGGTCCATAGTAACCAGTTGAGGAAAAAACTTCCCCTGTAAGGCCCTACTCTCGCACTATTAATTCCCTTCTTGGCAAGTGTTACTCGCCCTAAAAGGGCAGCCCCACACAGGAACCTCTCCCTATTTCCATCTACAAACACTGCCATTTCCCAGGATCTTTAGGTGGAAATAGGGAGAGGTTCCTGTGTGGGGCCGTCCTTTTTAGGATGAGTAGCACTAACACTAGCAGTAACAACGTATTGTCCATTGTAGCAGGTGGGGGTAAAAACTTCCCTTGTAAGGCCCTACTCTCGCCCTATTAATTCCCTTCTTGGCAAGTGTTACTAACCCTGAAATGGACAGCCCCACACAGGAAACTCTCTCTATTTAGGAGAGTGGCAGTGTTTGTAGCGGGAAATAGGGAGAGGTTCCTGTGTGGGGCCGCCCTTTTTAGGGCGAGTAACACTTGCCAAGAAGGGAAGTAATAGTGCGAGAGTAGGGCCTTAAAGAGGAAGTTTTTACCCCCACAGAGGAAGTTTTTACCCCCACTGTTTACAGTGGACCATACGTTGTTCCCTTCCACCTTTTAGAAGTCTTTGCATCACATCAATACTTGGTGGTGTAGGTGGCACATAGTGTTTTTTGCACACCTTTACTTTTCTTAGATATCAAAAAATTGGGGTCCATATATTTATCATAAGAAAAGTTAAGTTTTAGCTAATGCATATCCTCAATACTTAATTGTGGTCTGATGTGGAGGAATTTCTATAACAGGGGAGCAGCACCTTAATTTTTTTTAGCACTATCCATATTTGTGAAGTGTTGTGGCACCATAGTCAATCTACTCTGATGCATCAGGCATTGGTGGGTGGAAATCCTGGCTGATCCATCCCTCATACATCTTCACAAAGGTCAGTCTCTCCAAATTTTTGGTGGACAGACGAGTTCTCCCTGGGGTTACTATGGCCCCCGCCACACTAAACACCCTCTCTGATGGCACACTACTGGCTGGGCAGGACAGCTTTTCCAGGGCAAACTCTGCTAGTTGCGGCCACAAATCAAGTTTGGCTGCCCAGAAGTCCAGTGGATCTTCAAGGTGTGTTGGCATGGTCTTGTCAAGGTATGCCACAAACTGCTGGGTCAGGTCCTGCTCAAGGTCTACCTGCTGCTGATGAGTGGGTTCACTATGTGGGTGAAGAAAGCTACTCATCAGCGACTGTAGACTCAGGCTTCTGCTGATGGAGCTGGTAATGCTCCTGCCACCCCACCCCTCCCCAGCAGCCATGGCAGTGGAAGGTGAGCGTAGAGGGCCCCCCAAGTCCGACCTGCGAGAGGATGGACGATGGCGCAGATAGGCATCAGCCAACTGACTACATAGGATGTCTCTGTAGTAGGTCAGTTTGTCCTCCGTCTCAGTGGATGTAAAAAAGGCCCCCATTTTGTGCTGGTAGCGGTAGAGAGCTAGAAGTCTTCCCGCTACCGAATGGTGACAATTCGGTGGTCACTATGCAAATAAGTGAGCATGCATCGTGCCATTTGTGCAAGTGACTAGGAGGAGCTCCCTGCCTCCACCTCAACTGCATACTGCCATGGTGTGTCACGGACCTCTGTCTCATCTTCCTCATAACCCTCTAGCTCCTCTGGCTGCTCCTGCTCCTCCTCTCCTGTCAGATGACCATAAAAACCGCCCATTTTGCGAAACCTAAGCTGTGCTCCACTGTCCCCCTCCCCTCCTTTTCCAGTTCAGCCCCCACAGGGCTCATGTGGCCGTGAGATGTAGGCACCACGCCTCCAGTGCCCTGACCAGCCATCGTTTCCAACACGTGTTGTAGTAAATGAAGCAGTGGAATGACATCATTCATCCCGTAATCCTGGCAACTGACTAATAATGTGGCTTCCTCAAAGGGCCTGAGCAAACGGCAGGTGTCACGTATGAGCTGGGAATTTCAGGTGGAATTCCAATGTGTGGAAACGTTGCAAATTAGACCATGTTGGGGAATACCGTTCTGACGCTGCAGCTCAAGGAGGGTGTACGAGTGGCTGAAGTGCATGCAAAGTTTCCTTCCCATTGTTAGGATGCCTTGCAGATGGAGGGAACATTTCAGGAACCACTTGACAACCAGATTGAACAAGTGTGCCATGCAGGGTGCATGGCTCAGGCTTCCTTGCCGCAACATGTGAAGAACAGTGTGACACCACCGTGCCCAGCACACATGGTGTGCTGGAAGAGCACTGAGACTTGTCCGTGCACTGGAGCCTGAGAACAAGGTGGAGGATGAGGAGGCAGAGTCGCACACTGTCAACGGACCAACGGCCTGAGAATGTGGAGGCGGAAGCGACATGACCTGTCCAAGTTGCTGTTGTGGCTGTGCTGGAACCACATTTACTCAGTGGGCCGTAAAGGACATGTATTGTCTCTGACCGTAGTTACAGCTCCACACGTCGATGCTGCCGTGCACTTTGGTACACACCGACAGGCTTAAGGACTGGCCCACTTTCTGTTCCACAAAATTGTGCAGGGCTGGTACTGCCTTTTTTCCTAAAGAAATGACGGCTTGGGACTCTCCACCTTGGCTCAGCACAAGCCATCAGTTCTCTGAAAGGTGCAAAGTCCATCACTTGAAATAGGAGGGACTGCAGCACCAGCAACTTGGACAGAAGCACATTCAACTTCTGCGCCATTGGATGAGTGGGCGCATACTGTTTTTTCTTGGTCTTGGACATGGCTTCGCCAATGGATTGCTGGCGAAATGACTGACTCGAAATAGGAGGAGCAGAAACATCTGGAGCGACAGAAGATGGGTATGACACACAGCTCCCTTTGGTTGAGGTGGTGGAGCCTTGGCTGGCTAAAACAGGGAGCGGCATGCCACTGGGTTTTGCAGCAGGCCGGACCACCGCATCAGGCCCTGCCTATGTTGACGCAGGGCTGTGGTGCCAACATTGGGATCCTGTCCACGCTTCACCTTTTGCAGACACATCTTGCATGTGGCCAGGTTAATATCTTCCAGATGCTTGATGAAAAACTGCCAGCTTACATTGACGTGGTCTGAAATGGCAGGAGGTACTCAACCCCAAGTGCAGTTGTGCACTTACGCTGGGGTGGAGGTATTGCACTTGTGGTCCGTTGCTATGGGCGATTCCCAGCATAATATGCATACAATGGAGGATACCTGCAGATGGTCACAAGTACCACAATGACATCCTACAATAGATGAACCTGTGGATGCGTAACACTCATAATTTAAACATTGAACAACTAAATTGACGTGGTGTGAAATGGCAGGAGGTGTTCAACCCCAAGTGCAGTTGTGCACCTACGCTGGGGTAGAGTTCCTGCACTTGTGGTTTGCTGCTATGGGCAATCCCCAGCATAATGTGCATACAATGGAGGATGCCTGCAGACGGTCACAAGTACCACAATATAGGTTCACTGCTGTGGTAGATGTAAACAATGACATTAGCTAACCCTCAAAACTGATGTAAAATTGAGACATTAGCCAGTATATCCTTATATGAAGGACTTACCTGAGCCTGCACACCAACGCCAAGGTTTCTCAAGTGGTACAGGACCTGACACTAACCTACCTGTGCCGGATAAGCAAAACCAGGAACCAAATTACAGCAGCATTAGGTCTGACTTGCAGACTGTTCCCCGGTTACCTCCAGTGTGGCTATGCACACATACAATGGGAGGGGAGAGACAGGCTACAAGCCCCACCCTGGGTGGCTAATTCTGTATAGTGTCAGCTTCACAGGTGAAACCTTAATGCTACCCAATGTGATAAAAGGGGTGCATTAGTATCGTATTTCCCCGCAACAGTCTGCACTGATTGACTGATACTGCCACCAACTCCAGGAACCCCTGTACCTCCCACGTTACTCTCCTCATCACTACTTGCCCGCCTAGCGGTTGAAATGGCGCATGTCTCCTCCACTTCTTGGCTGGGCAGTAGCTGCTGACTGTCCTCTAGTAGATCGTCCTCACTAAATAGTGGAGCTGAACCCACAGCATACGATACTTTTGTGGGGGAGGGAACACCATAGGACAGAGGCAATGGGAGGACAGGGACTGCTCCCGGGCCATGACAACTGAGGGTTGTGTCTGAGGAACCCACCGACTGTTGACTGGGGTGTCAGATGTCACTTGTGATGAAATGGATGACCGAGTTAACCAATCAATGACAGAAGATGAGTTGCAAGTCGAGACACGACCGCTAGCTGATACCGGGAGCTCAGGCCTCTCGCTGCGACTCCTGCTGCCACTCGACCCTAGTCTGCTGCGACCTCTGCCTGTGCCTGATGAATTTAGGCCTCTGCCACTCCTCTGTGCATGTCCTGGCATTTCTCTGCCTGACATAATTAGTGTGTATATGAGGGGAGGACAATACGCTCCACTATGCTTAAAACAGTATTTGTCTAGAACAGCAGTAGGTGTGTACTTTTGGCTGGCCTTTCACAGTAACTAGGCCCTTAAGATTTTAACAGGAACAAAATGGTACACCACGTAGATGTATGTATGTGGTATGCACTTATGAGGGGAGGACAATAAGCTCCAATACACTTAAAACAGTATTTGTCTCTATCAACACCATGTGTGTACTTTTGGCTGGCCTTTCACAGTATCTAGGCCCTTAAGACTTTAACAGGAACAAAATGGTACACCACCTATGTACGCACAGGTTACACTTCATAGATGACAATACGCTCCGCTACTCAACCTGTATTAGGCACTAATAGCAGGTGATTATGGCTTTTAGTGCTCTGCTCACCCTAACTGGCTGGCTATTATTAGCCTTTCAGTTGTTGTACACACCAGTGCTGCAGCACACAGTCACTGTGTAGCACACCCAAAATTGAACTTTCTCTCTCTCTCTCTCTCTCTCTCTCTCTCATTTCTGAGCAACACACACTGCTCTCTGTTCCTCTCTCTCTCTGAAATCAAACGCTGATGTGACTGGCTGCAAAATGGCTCCCAATTATATAGGGCTGTGACATCACAGGGGTGGCTGGCTGCTGATAGGCTGCATGCTGCATGTGATTCAGGATCATCCCGTCTACTTGTCTTCCCAGAGTTCCTTGCCCAATGTCCTGACATGTGGAGCTGCCATCCTAGATGCCCTGGAGCCTGTACCGCACTAAATGGAGTTTAATGAAGCGATTTGTGCGATATTCGGATTCAATGCAAATTGAATTTTTTCTGAAATTTGTAACGAATTCGCATTCGTCAGATTTGATTCGCTCATCCCTATTTCTGACCATCTCTGGCAGCTGCAAGCAGGCCAGTAATAGCCGGAAGAAATTTTTTTGTATATGGGAAAACCCCTTTAACCCCTTAAGGACCGGGGGTTTTTACGTTTTTGCATTTTCGTTTTTTGCTCCTTGCCTTCAAAAAATCATATCTCTTTCAATTTTGCACCTAAAAATCCATATGATGGCTTATTTTTTTGCGCCACCAATTCTACTTTGTAAAGACGTCAGTCATTTTGCCCAAAAATCTACGGTGAAACGGGGAAAAAAATCATTGTGCGACAAAATTGCTGTTTTGTATCTTTTGGGGGCTTCCGTTTCTACGTAGTACATTTTTCGGTAAAAATGACAGTTGATATTTATTCTGTAGGTCCATACGATTAAAATGATACCCTACTTATATAGGTTTGATTTTGTCGGACTTCTGGAAAAAATCATAACTACATGCAGGAAAATTAATACGTTTAAAATTGTCATCTTCTGACCCCTATAACTTTTTTATTTTTCCGTGTATGGGGCGGTATGAGGGCTCATTTTTTGCGCCGTGATCTGAAGTTTTGCATTGATAGGACTTATTGATCGCTTTTTATTCATTTTTAAATGATATAAAAAGTGACCAAAAATGCACTATTTTGGACTTTGGAATTTTTTTGCGCGCACGCCATTGACCGAGCAGTTTAATTAATGATATCTTTTTATAATTCGGACATTTCCGCACGCGGTGATACCACATATGTTTATTTTTATTTTTATTTACACTGTGTTTTTTTTTATTGGAAAAGGGGGTGATTCAAACTTTTAATAGGGGAGGAGTTAAATGATCTTTATTCACTTTTTTTTTCACTTTTTTTTGCAGTGTTATAGGTCCCATAGGGACCTATAACACTGCACACACTGATCTTCATCAATGATCACTGGTTTCTCATAAGAAACCAGTGATCAACGATTCTGCCGCATGACTGCTCATGCCTGGATTCGGCGATCGGACAGCGAGGAGGCAGGTAGGGGCCCTCCCGCTGTCCTGTCAGCTGTTCGGGATGCCGCGATTAGCCGCGGCTATCCCGAACAGCCCGACTGAGCTAGCCGGCCACTTTCACTTTCACTTTTAGCCGCGCAGCTCAGCTCTGAGCGGGCGGCTAAAGGGTTAATAGCGCGCAGCGCCGCGATCGGTGCTGCGCGCTGTTAGAGGCGGGTCCCGGCTTCACTATGACGCCGGGCCCGCCGTGATATGACGTGGGGTTACTGTGTAACCCCGCGTTATATCATGAGAGCAGGACCAAGGGCGTACCTGTACGCCCTTGGTCCTTAAGGGGTTAAGTTACACTAATATCTATTCCTGCACCAACCATTTCATTTATATCTGCCAATATTACTTATTAGGGACGAGCGAATCGAATCTGACAAATCCGAATTTGTTAAGAATTTCCGGAAAAATTAGATTCGCAACAAATGCTAATATCGCCACAATTCGAATGCCTGAATCACATCATTAAACTCCATTTAGTGCGGTCCAGGCTCCAGGGCATCTAAAATGGCGGATCCACATGTGAGGACATGGGGGCAAGCAAGGCGGGAAAGCGGGTAGGCATTATAACCCTTAATTGCATGCAGCCTATCAGCAGCCAGCCACCCCTGTGATGTCATAGCCCTATATAATCGGCAGCCATTTTGCAGCCAGTCACTTCAGTCTTTTATTGCACAGAGAGAGGGACAGACAACAGTGTGTGTTGCACATAAAATAATTTTTACAGCAGAGATTCAGCTCCCAGTCACATAATTGTTCTATTGCAGAGAGAGGGACAGAGAGCAGTGTGTTTTGGACAGAAAAGCTTTTTTACAGCAGCGATTTACCTCAAGCCCAAATCCAGCCTAGAAGCACTGATAGGGAAGGGAGTAACAGGGGTTCCTGGAGTCGGCAGCAGTAGCAGTCAATCAGTGCGGACTGTTGGTGTAAAAATCAGCTACTTGGCGGTGTGGCAGTTTTTTATCAAGCATCCGGAGGATGTTAACCCCTTTCCGCTACAAGACATATGCATATGTCCTGTGTGGGCTCCAGCGATATAACGCAGGGTCAGGCGCTGACCCCACGTCATATCGTGTCGTTCCCAGCACCCATCAACGGCCGGGACTTGCGGCTTATACTGGACATCACTGATCAAAGTTGATTGCCGCGTCTAAAGTGAAAGTAAACATTGCCGGTTAGCTCAGGGCAATCGGGCATTCTGAACAGCTTGCAGGACAGCAGGAGCATCCCTAACTGCCTCCTTGCTATCCGATCGCCAAATGACTGCTCCGTGTCTGAGATCCAGGCAGGAGCAGTCGAGCGGCGACAACATTGATCATTGCCAGGCTGTTGCCTGGCAGTGATCAGTGTAGGAAATCACTGTGTGCAATGTTATAGCCCCCTATGAATATAAACTGTTAATCTATGTGATTTAACCCCTTCCCTAATAAATGTCAGATTCACCCCCCTTTTACCATAATAAAAATCTATGTAAATAAAACTAAATATAAACATATGTGGTATCGCCGCATGCCTAAATGTCCGAACTATAAAAATATATTGTAAATTGAACCACTCGGTCAATGGCGTACACGTAAAAAAAGGCCAAAATAGCGTATTTTTGGTCACTTTTTAAACCATTAAAAAAATGAATAAAAAGCGATCAAAAAGTCCAATCAAAGCAAAAATGGTACCGATACAAACTTCAGATCACAGCGTAAAAAAATAGTCTTTATAAATGCCCATATGCGGAAAAATAAAAAAGTTATAGGGGTCAGAAGAGGACATTTTTAAACGTATATATTTTCCTGCATGTAGTTATGATTTTTTCTAGAAATAAGTCTAAATCAAACCTATATAAGTAGGGTATCATTTTAACCATATGGACCTACAGAATAAAGATAAGGTGTCATTTTTACCGAAAAAAGGAACTGCGTGCAAACAGAAGCCCCCAGAATTAACAAAAAGGCATTTCTTTCTACAATTTTGTCCCACAATGATTTTTTTCAGTTTTGCAGTGGATGTTTGGGTAAAATTACTAATGTCACTGCAAAGTAGAATTGGTGGTGCAAAAAATAAGCCATAATATGGATTTTTAGGTGGAAAATTGAAAGGGTTATGATTTTTAAAAAGTAAGGTGGAAAAAAAGAAAGTGCAAAAACGGAAAAACGCTGTCTTTAAGGGGTTTACCTGGCCACATCCAAGATGTGTCAGCAGAAGGTGAAGCATGGACAGGCTCCAAATGTTGGCAACACGGCCCTGCGTCAAAATATGCAGCATCACCATGAAGCGTGACCGACAATGGGAAGAATATCTTGTCTGCGCTGCGACAAGGACGCCTGAGACATGCGCCCTGCATGGCACACATGTTAAATCTGGTTGTCAAACAGTTCCTGTAGTGTTCCCCCCAATCTGCAAGACATCCTAACAGTGGGAAAGAAACTTTGCATGCATTTCAGCCACTCATAGAATGCAAAGCACACCCTCCTTGAGCTACAGCGTCAGAACGGCATCCCCCAACATAGTCTAATTTGCTACGTTTCCACACGTTGAAATTCCACCCTCCATATGTTGGACTGACTATGCGAACAGAGAAAAGCCATCACCAATTTCTTGATGATCCAAGCAGATAGGGGGACTCCCCTGTGTAACTCATGTCATCCAGTGGCAGCTCATACGTCACACCTGCCGTCAGTCGCCAGGATTACGGGATGAATAACGTCATTCCACTGCTTCATCTACTACAACACGTGTTGGAAACAATGGCTGCTCAGGGCACTTTAGATGTGGCGCCTACATCTCACGGCCATATGAGCCCTGTGGGGGCTGAACTGCACCATCGCTACTGGCACAAAATGGGGGCCTTTTTTACACCCACTGAGAGGGAGAACAAACCAACCTACTACAGAGACATCCTACATAGTCAGTTGGCCAATGCCTATCTGCGCCATCGTCCATCCTTTTGTAGGTCTGACTCAGGGGGCCCTCTGCGCTCACCTTCCACTGCCACGGCTGCTGGGGAGGGGTGGGGTGGCAGGAGCAATACCAGCTCCACAGCAGGCAGCAACCTGAGTCTACAGTTGCTGATGAGTAGCTTTCTTCACCCGCATAGTGAAGCAACACATCAGCAGCAGGTAGACCTGGAGAAGGACCTGAACCAGCATGTGGTGGCATAGCTTGACATGACCATGCCAGCACACCTTGAAGATCCGCTGAACTTCTATATATATATATATGCTAAACTAGGTCAAGAAATTTATATACATAATAACTAATACTCATAAATTAGACTGAATCTGGAACGTACAGGAAAGCCGAAAACTCATTACGTTCATTCAGACCAATTGCACCAGTTGATTCTAGCTCCACTATCCAGCGGACCTCTCTCTGTAGCAGTGTTCTATGTCTGTCTCCCCCTCTTTCGTTAAGATCTACTCTTTCAAGACTAGCAAATCTTATGTGTTTTATATCTCTTCCATGTATATCTTTTATATGTGTGATAAATCTAGTAGCTCCTTGCCCTGTTTTTATCGACCTCACATGCTCTCTTATTCTTTCAAACAACCTGTGTTTTGTCTTTCTGACATAATAGTAGCCACATGGACATATCAGACAGTAGACCACAAAGGTCGTATTACATGTGATAATGTGTTTGACCTTGACTATTTTTGGTCCTAGACTGAATACTCTCTTGCATAGGTTTAATTCGCACATGGAACAATTACCACATTTAAAATTCCACTGCGTTTTTTTTTATCTGTCAGCCAATCTGTTTTCTTTTTAGTTCTCTTTTTGACTGTACTTTTAATGAAATCTCCAATTGTCTTGTTACATTTAAATGTAAAAACGGGTCTATTTTCTGTTATCTTTTTAAAGTTTTGATCCTGTTCTAAAATAATCCAATTATTGTGGATGATGCTTACTAAATTTTTATTCATTGGGGAATTGCAAAATGAAATGAAGAATTTTTCCTTTTTCTTTTTTATTTCCTTGTTCTTTTACAATAGTTTATTCCTGGTTTTCTGCTCTGCTTTATGAAAAGCTTTTTCTATAACACTAATGGGGTAACCTCTGACTTGTAGCCGTTTTTTTTTAAATCATCTGCTTGTTGTATATAAGTTTTCCTACTAGAATTAATCCTCTTCAATCCGAAGAATTGGCTGTATGGGACACCATCTTTCATATTTTTTGGATTGGAGCTGGAATAGTGTAGTAATGCCTTTTTAGCTATTCCTTTTCTGATGCCTTTTGTTTCCACTTGACAGTTTTTTGTGAATATCTCAATATTCAAAGAATCCAGAGAACCATCACCAAATTGGTATGTGAATGTCATGTTTGCCGTGTTGGCTTGGTTGAGATATTCACCAAAATCACAAAGTGACTCGTAAGTACTTTCCCACACTACTATGATGTCATCCAAAAAGATTTTAAACAATTTTATATTTCTTATATATGGATTGCTTGTGGTGAGAACCAAATCTCTTTCCAGTACAGACAAAAACAGGTTGGCAAAAGTGCAGGAGACCGGGGTCCCCATATCCGTACCCTGTCTCTGTCTGTACCAGGTACCCTCAAACTGGAATGCATTATTTTCTAAGATGAATCTTAATGATTCATCTATGAATTGGATGAAGTCTTGTCACGATGCCGGCTGGCAGGTAGTGGACCCTCTGTGCCAGAGAGGGATTGGCGTGGACCGTGCTAGTGGACCGGTTCTAAGCCACTACTGGTTTTCACCAGAGCCCGCCGCAAAGCGGGATGGTCTTGCTGCGGCGGTAGTGACCAGGTCGTATCCACTAGCAACGGCTCACCTCTCTGGCTGCTGAAGATAGGCGCGGTACAAGGGAGTAGGCAGAAGCAAGGTCGGACGTAGCAGAAGGTCGGGGCAGGCAGCAAGGATCGTAGTCAGGGGCAACGGCAGAAGGTCTGGAAACACTGGCAAGGGACACACAAGGAACGCTTTCACTGGCACTAAGGCAACAAGATCCGGCAAGGGAGTGCAAGGGAAGTGAGGTAATATAGGGAAGTGCACAGGTGATAACCCTAATTGGAACCACTGCGCCAATCAGCGGCGCAGTGGCCCTTTAAATCGCAGAGACCCGGCGCGCGCGCGCCCTAGGGAGCGGGGCCGCGCGCGCCGGGACAGAACAGACGGGGAGCGAGTCAGGTAGGGGAGCCGGGGTGCGCATCGCGAGCGGGCGCTACCCGCATCGCGAATCGCATCCCGGCTGGCAGCAGGATCGCAGCGCCCCGGGTCAGAGGACGTGACCGGAGCGCTGCAGCGGAGGGGGAGAAGCGAGCGCTCCGGGGAGGAGCGGGAACCCGGAGCGCTCGGCGTAACAGTACCCCCCCCCTTGGGTCTCCCCCTCTTCTTGGAGCCTGAGAACCTGAGGAGCAGACTTTTGTCAAGGATGTTGTCCTCAGGTTCCCAGGATCTCTCTTCAGGACCACAACCCTCCCAGTCTACCAAAAAGAAATTTTTCCCTCTGACCTTTTTGGCAGCCAAAATCTCCTTGACCGAGAAGACGTCCGAGGAGCCGGAAACAGGAGTGGGAGGAACAGATTTGGGAGAAAAACGGTTGAGGATGAGTGGTTTGAGAAGAGAGACGTGAAAGGCATTAGGGATACGAAGAGAAGGAGGAAGAAGAAGTTTATAAGAGACAGGATTAATTTGACACAAAACTTTGAAAGGACCAAGATAGCGTGGTCCCAACTTGTAGCTAGGGACACGGAAGCGGACATATTTAGCGGAGAGCCATACCTTGTCTCCAGGGGAAAAAACGGGGGGAGCTCTTCTTTTCTTATCCGCGAATCTCTTCATGCGTGAAGAAGCCTGTAAGAGAGAATTTTGGGTCTCTCTCCATATAATGGAAAGGTCACGAGAAATTTCATCCACAGCGGGCAGACCAGAGGGCAAGGGGGTAGGGAGGGGGGGAAGAGGGTGACGGCCGTACACCACGAAAAATGGGGATTTGGAGGAAGATTCAGAGACCCTGAAGTTATACGAGAATTCGGCCCATGGAAGGAGATCTGCCCAGTCATCCTGGCGGGAGGAAACAAAATGTCGCAAATAATCACCCAGGATCTGGTTAATTCTTTCTACTTGTCCATTGGACTGGGGATGATATGCAGAGGAAAAATTTAATTTAATCTTGAGTTGTTTACAGAGAGCTCTCCAGAATTTAGACACGAATTGGACCCCTCTATCCGAGACAATCTGCGTAGGCAACCCGTGAAGACGAAAAATGTGTACAAAAAATTGTTTAGCCAACTGAGGCGCAGAAGGAAGACCAGGAAGAGGGATGAAATGTGCCATTTTGGAGAATCGATCAACGACCACCCAAATAACGGTGTTGCCACGGGAAGGGGGTAAATCAGTAATAAAATCCATACCAATCAGAGACCAAGGCTGTTCGGGGACAGGCAGAGGATGAAGAAAACCAGCGGGCTTCTGGCGAGGAGTCTTATCCCGGGCACAGATAGTGCAGGCTCGCACAAAGTCCCCAACATCCGTCTCCAGAGTCGGCCACCAATAGAAGCGGGAGATGAGTTGCACAGATTTCTTGATGCCCGCATGACCTGCGAGATGGGAGGAGTGACCCCATTTGAGGATTCCGAGGCGTTGGCGTGGAGAAACAAAGGTCTTTCCTGGAGGAGTCTGCCTGATGGAGGCAGGAGAAGTGGAGATCAGGCAGTCAGGTGGAATGATGTGTTGCGGAGGGAGATCAACTTCTGAGGCATCCGAGGAACGAGAGAGAGCATCGGCCCTAATGTTCTTATCGGCAGGACGAAAGTGAATCTCAAAATTAAATCGGGCAAAGAACAGAGACCACCGGGCCTGGCGAGGATTCAGCCGTTGGGCCGACTGGAGGTAGGAGAGGTTCTTGTGGTCGGTGTAGATAATAACAGGAAATCTTGATCCCTCCAGCAGATGCCTCCATTCCTCAAGTGCTAATTTAATGGCTAGAAGCTCTCGATCCCCGATGGAGTAGTTCCTCTCCGCTGGAGAGAAGGTCCTAGAGAAAAAACCACAAGTGACAGCATGCCCGGAAGAATTTTTTTGTAGAAGAACAGCTCCAGCTCCTACTGAGGAGGCATCAACCTCCAATAGGAAGGGTTTGGAAGGGTCAGGTCTGGAGAGCACGGGAGCCGAAGAAAAGGCAGACTTGAGTCGTTTAAAGGAGTCCTCTGCTTGAGGAGGCCAAGCCTTGGGATCAGCATTTTTCTTGGTTAAAGCCACGATAGGAGCCACAATGGTAGAAAAATGTGGAATAAATTGCCTGTAATAATTGGCGAACCCCAAAAAGCGTTGGATAGCACGGAGACCGGAGGGGCGTGGCCAATTTAAGACGGCAGAGAGTTTGTCTGGATCCATCTGTAGTCCCTGGCCAGAGACCAAATATCCTAGAAAAGGAAGAGATTGGCATTCAAACAGACATTTCTCAATTTTAGCATAGAGTTGGTTGTCACGAAGTCTCTGAAGAACCATACGGACATGCTGGCGGTGTTCTTCTAGATTGGCAGAAAAAATTAGGATATCGTCCAGATATACCACAACACAGGAGTATAACAGATCACGAAAAATTTCATTGACAAAGTCTTGGAAGACGGCAGGGGCATTGCACAGTCCAAAGGGCATGACCAGATACTCAAAGTGTCCATCTCTGGTGTTAAATGCCGTTTTCCACTCGTCCCCCTCTCTGATGCGGATGAGGTTATAGGCGCCTCTTAAGTCCAATTTAGTGAAGACGTGGGCACCTTGGAGGCGATCAAAGAGTTCAGAGATGAGGGGTAAGGGGTAGCGGTTCTTAACCGTGATTTTATTAAGACCGCGGTAGTCAATGCAAGGACGTAGGGAGCCATCTTTTTTGGACACAAAGAAAAATCCGGCTCCGGCAGGAGAGGAGGATTTACGGATAAAGCCCTTTTTTAGATTCTCCTGGACGTATTCGGACATGGCAAGAGTCTCTGGGGCAGAGAGAGGATAAATTCTGCCCCGGGGTGGAGTAGTACCCGGGAGGAGGTCGATAGGGCAATCATAAGGCCTGTGAGGAGGTAGAGTCTCGGCTTGTTTTTTGCAGAAAACATCCGCGAAGTCCATATAGGCCTTAGGGAGACCGGTTACTGGAGGAACCACAGAGTTACGGCAAGGGTTACTGGGAACCGGTTTTAGACAGTTCTTGGAACAAGAGGACCCCCAACTCTTGATCTCCCCAGTGGACCAATCCAGGGTTGGGGAATGAAGTTGAAGCCAGGGAAGTCCAAGGAGAATCTCCGAGGTGCAATTGGGGAGGACCAAAAGTTCAATCCTCTCATGATGAGATCCGATGCTCATAAGAAGGGGCTCCGTGCGGAAACGTATGGCACAGTCCAATCTTTCATTATTTACACAATTGATGTAGAGGGGTCTGGCGAGACTGGTCACTGGGATGTTGAACCTGTTGACGAGAGAGGCCAAAATAAAATTTCCTGCAGATCCAGAGTCCAAGAAGGCCACTGTAGAGAAGGAGAAGGCAGAGGCAGACATCCGCACAGGCACAGTAAGACGTGGAGAAGCAGAGTAGACATCAAGGACTGTCTCACCTTTGTGCGGAGTCAGCGTACGTCTTTCCAGGCGGGGAGGACGGATAGGACAATCCCTTAGGAAGTGTTCGGTACTAGCACAGTACAGGCAGAGGTTCTCCATACGGCGTCGTGTCCTCTCTTGAGGTGTCAGGCGAGACCGGTCGACCTGCATAGCCTCCACGGCGGGAGGCACAGGAACAGATTGCAGGGTACCAGAGGAGAGAGGAGCCGAGGAGACGAAACGCCTCGTGCGAACAGAGTCCATATCTTGACGGAGTTCCTGACGCCTTTCAGAAAAACGCATGTCAATGCGAGTGGCTAGGTGAATAAGTTCATGTAGATTAGCAGGAATTTCTCGTGCGGCCAGAACATCTTTAATGTTGCTGGATAGGCCTTTTTTGAAGGTCGCGCAGAGGGCCTCATTATTCCAGGACAATTCTGAAGCAAGTGTACGGAATTGTACGGCATACTCGCCAACGGAAGAATTACCCTGGACCAGGTTCAACAGGGCAGTCTCAGCAGAAGAGGCTCGGGCAGGTTCCTCAAAGACACTTCGGATTTCCGAGAAGAAGGAGTGTATAGAGGCAGTGACGGGGTCATTGCGGTCCCAGAGCGGTGTGGCCCATGACAGGGCTTTTCCGGACAGAAGACTGACTACGAAAGCCACCTTAGACCTTTCAGTGGGAAACAGGTCCGACATCATCTCCAGATGCAGGGAACATTGGGAAAGGAAGCCACGGCAAAACTTAGAGTCCCCATCAAATTTATCCGGCAAGGATAAGCGTATCCCAGGAGCGGCCACTCGCTGCGGAGGAGGTGCAGGAGCTGGCGGAGGAGATGACTGCTGAAGCTGTGGTAGCAACTGTTGTAGCATGACGGTCAGTTGAGACAGCTGTTGGCCTTGTTGCGCAATCTGTTGTGACTGCTGGGCGACCACCGTGGTGAGGTCAGCGACAACTGGCAGAGGAACTTCAGCGGGATCCATGGCCGGATCTACTGTCACGATGCCGGCTGGCAGGTAGTGGACCCTCTGTGCCAGAGAGGGATTGGCGTGGACCGTGCTAGTGGACCGGTTCTAAGCCACTACTGGTTTTCACCAGAGCCCGCCGCAAAGCGGGATGGTCTTGCTGCGGCGGTAGTGACCAGGTCGTATCCACTAGCAACGGCTCACCTCTCTGGCTGCTGAAGATAGGCGCGGTACAAGGGAGTAGGCAGAAGCAAGGTCGGACGTAGCAGAAGGTCGGGGCAGGCAGCAAGGATCGTAGTCAGGGGCAACGGCAGAAGGTCTGGAAACACTGGCAAGGGACACACAAGGAACGCTTTCACTGGCACTAAGGCAACAAGATCCGGCAAGGGAGTGCAAGGGAAGTGAGGTAATATAGGGAAGTGCACAGGTGATAACCCTAATTGGAACCACTGCGCCAATCAGCGGCGCAGTGGCCCTTTAAATCGCAGAGACCCGGCGCGCGCGCGCCCTAGGGAGCGGGGCCGCGCGCGCCGGGACAGAACAGACGGGGAGCGAGTCAGGTAGGGGAGCCGGGGTGCGCATCGCGAGCGGGCGCTACCCGCATCGCGAATCGCATCCCGGCTGGCAGCAGGATCGCAGCGCCCCGGGTCAGAGGACGTGACCGGAGCGCTGCAGCGGAGGGGGAGAAGCGAGCGCTCCGGGGAGGAGCGGGAACCCGGAGCGCTCGGCGTAACAAGTCTGTTGACTTGTCTTGACCATCCAATACCTCTCGGATAGCCTGTACACCTGCATCGTGTTGGATGCGGGTGTACATGCTCTCCACATCTATAGAGACAAGATGATAGCCCTCCTGCCAGGTAAAATCACCTAGGATCTCAAACAGATCTCCTCTATCTTTAAGATATGTTGGCATTTTTGCTAGCATTGGGGAAAGAAGCCAATCCAGAAAACTGGAAATTGCCTCAGTCACCGAGCCAATCCCAGCCACAATTGGGCGGCAGGGGGTTGGCTCAGTAACTTGTGCACTTTGGGTAAGATGTACCAATGAGGGTGCTGTGGATATCCTGGTAAAAGTTTATTAGCTGTGGTATCTGAGAGGATTCCAGTTAATGTGAATCCCCTTATGTGTGTTTTCCCATTTTTTCTTTTATTTTAAATGTTGGGTCATTTTTTAGTTTTTTGTATACCATAAAATTATCCAATTGTAGGTTGGCATCAGTCTCATAATCCTTTCTGTACCACACGATGACTGCACCTCCCTTATCGGCTTTTGAGACTACTATGTCGTCATTGTTGGTCAGCCATTTTAGAGCATCCAATTCTTTTATTTTATTTTTCTGGTATATTAGGCTTTGGCTGCGGATAATGGAGTTCTCGTGTGTCTTTTAGTACTGTTTTGTAAAAAAAAAAAAAATCGACTGCATTGCCTCCAACAATTGGGGGGTTAAACTTTGATTTATTCCCTTTTGTGAAGGGTTTCACTGTTATGGTTTCCTTATCTATTCAGGATTGGGATTTGTTTCACCACTGGCTAAATAATGCAGCATCTGCACCAATTCCATCTCAACTGAATTGAAATCTTTAATCACAGAAAAACCCAATTTTCCAACAACACATGGTACATCTCATTCCTTTGTTGCTTTCTCTGCTGCTAAATTAATTTTATTGGAGCCTGAAAAAAACGTTTTGAGATTGATCTTTCTGATGACCTTGTAAAGATCAATCTCAAATTGCACAGGATCAAATGCTTCTCTCAGTCCAAAATTCAGTCATTTACTAAGGGCATTAACACAGTCCTCAGAGAGATCTACTTTGGTAAGGTTTACTACAATATTGTTAGTTCCTATTTACTGGGGTGCTCGCTTCAGGTCACATTCTTCGTTTTTCTTGCTTTCCTCCACATATTTTTTTCTCCTTCCCCCTTCCTTGTCTGCCTCCTCTTCTGATTTTTTTCCTAAAGGGACAGCAGAGATTACTTGGGGAGGTTGGGGTAACGGACTTGATGCCCCTACCTCCATAGATTCATCTGATGCGGAGGACTCAGTTTCTGTTTTCATAAAGTGTGTTGGTATAATTTTTCTTTATCTGTTGAATCTGGTGTTTCTCTTTGGATATTTTCCTTGGTTTTTATTCCAAGTAAAAAGCATATTATTTTTAAAATCCTTTTTTATCTCATAGGTACTTATCTTTTTGGTTACTTTTAATGTGGTTTGTAGGAACAACATTTTCTTTTCCAGAATTTTAATGAATGAAGTGTATTGAGTTTCTGGCAATCTAATTTGCAACTCAGCTTTTGCTTTGTTCAACTACACAGCAATACTGTCATAATTTTTTTCACATGAAAAGTTAATATAGCACTCTCTGGTATGTGATGAAAGGTGCCCCAGTAGGATCCCACTCCTCAATATACAAGATGAATAAACGCGGCACTCTTAGATTTGAATAATGTGAATTTTATTCCATATATTTAGCAATTCAGACAGATTATATGACGTTTTGACCCATATAAGGGCCTTCATCAGATATCTTAGATTGCTGCGGAGGATAGTGCAGTGAAGAACGGCCTTGCGCTGGGAAAAGTGGAAAGCTGAGTTGCGGTCTCTTTCACATTTATCCAGGACAATTTGTTGGAGTCTAAAGGAGTGTTTAGATGGGCATCGTCCTATGCTGTGAGAAAATCGATATCATCCGTGACCGTGAACTTTCATAAATATTCTTAGGATAAAATATATGTACCCAAATTTTTTTTTTATTCAATCAAAAAGAAAGGTGTGCAAAAAACACCATGTGCCACCTACATCACCAAGTATTGATGTAATGCAAAGACCTCTAAAAGGTGGAAGGGAACAACGAACCTCTCCCGATTTCCCCCTACAAACACTGCCATTTTCCAGGGTTTTTAGGTGGAAACAGAGAGAGTTTTGTCACGATGCCGGCTGGCAGGTAGTGGATCCTCTGTGCCAGAGAGGGATGGGGAGGACCGCGCTAGTGGACCGGTTCTAAGCCACTACAGGTTTTCACCAGAGCCCGCCGCAAAGCGGGATGGTCTTGCTGCGGCGGTAGTGACCAGGTCGTATCCACTAGCAACGGCTCACCTCTCTGACTGCTGAAGATAGGCGAGGTACAAGGGAGTAGGCAGAAGCAAAGTCGGACGTAGCAGAAGGTCGGGGGCAGGCGGCAAGGTTCGTAGTCAGGGGAGATAGCAGAAGTTCTGGTACACAGGCTATAAACTCACAAAACGCTTTCACTAGGCACAAGGGCAACAAGATCCGGCAAGGGAGTGCAAGGGAGGAGACTAGATATAGCCAGGGAACAGGTGGGGGCCAATTAAGCTAATTGGGCCAGGCACCAATCATTGGTGCACTGGCCCTTTAAGTCTCAGGGAGCTGGCGCGCGCGCGCCCTAGAGAGCAGAGCCGCGCGCGCCAGCACATGACAGCAGGGGACGGGAACGGGTAAGTGACCTGGGATGCGATTCGCGAGCGGGCGCGTCCCGCTGTGCGAATCGCATCCCCAACGGCCATGACAGAGCAGCGCTCCCGGTCAGCGGGACTGACCGGGGAGCTGCAGGGAGAAAGACGCCGTGAGCGCTCCGGGGAGGAGCGGGGGCCCGGAGCACTAGGCGTAACAGTACCCCCCCCCTTAGGTCTCCCCTTCTCTTTGTCCGGTAACTGCCTCCCCTGGGATGAGGACACCGGGAAAGGATGGAGGGATTCCTCAACGGCAGGCAGAACAGCAGGAGTAGGAATGGGGAGAGAGGGCAGAGGGCGAGACCTGGCACAGGGCAGTGTGACACCAGGACGAGGGCCATGAGGGGACACAGAGGCTTGCCTGATGGGACTGGGAGGGGGGGAGAGGCATTTCCTGTGGCAGGCAGAGTCCTTAATGACCTTAGGGGGACCGGATACAGGAGGAACCACAGGATCACGGCAGGGAGTACTGGGAACCGGTTGAAGGCAGTCCTTGGAACAAGAGGGACCCCAACTCTTGATCTCCCCAGTGGACCAATCCAGGGTTGGGGAATGGTGTTGAAGCCAGGGTAGTCCAAGGAGAATTTCGGAAGTGCAATTAGGAAGGACAAAAAATACAATTTCCTCGTGATGAGGTCCGATGCACATTAGGAGGGGCTCCGTGCGGTAACGCACGGTGCAATCCAACCTGGCTCCGTTGACCGCGGAAATTTGGAGTGGCTTGACAAGACGGGTCACCGGAATGCGGAATTTATTCACTAAGGACTCCCGAATAAAATTCCCAGAAGCTCCAGAGTCCAGGCAGGCCACGGCTGAGAGGGGAGAGCTGGCTGAAGTAGAAATCCGAACAGGCACCGTGAGACGTGGAGAAGCCGACTTAGCATCAAGAGACGCCACACCCACGAGAGCTGGGTGCGAGCGTGCGTTTCCCAGACGTGGAGGACGGATTGGGCAATCCACCAAAAAATGTTCAGTACTGGCACAGTACAGACAAAGATTCTCTTCCTTACGGCGATTCCTCTCTTCCAGGGTCAGGCGAGACCGATCCACTTGCATGGCCTCCTCGGCGGGAGGCCTAGGCGCAGATTGCAGTGGAGACTGTGGGAGAGGTGTCCAGAGATCTAAGTCTTTTTCCTGGCGGAGCTCTTGATGCCTCTCAGAAAAACGCATGTCAATGCGAGTGGCTAGATGAATGAGTTCATGCAGGTTAGCAGGAGTCTCTCGTGCGGCCAGAACATCTTTAATGTTGCTGGATAGGCCTTTTTTAAAGGTCGCGCAGAGAGCCTCATTATTCCAGGAAAGTTCAGAAGCAAGGGTACGGAATTGTATGGCGTACTCGCCAACGGAGGAATTACCCTGGACCAGGTTCAGCAGGGCAGTCTCAGCAGAAGAGGCTCGGGCAGGTTCCTCAAAGACACTTCGAATTTCCGAGAAGAAGGAGTGTACAGAGGCAGTGACGGGGTCATTGCGGTCCCAGAGCGGTGTGGCCCATGACAGGGCTTTTCCAGACAGAAGGCTGACTACGAAAGCCACCTTAGACCTTTCAGTAGGAAACTGGTCCGACATCATCTCCATGTGCAGGGAACATTGCGAAAGAAAGCCACGGCAAAACTTAGAGTCCCCATTAAATTTGTCCGGCAAGGACAGGCGGAGGCTAGGAGTGGCCACTCGCTGCGGAGGGGGTGCAGGAGCTGGCGGAGGAGATGATTGCTGCTGAAGTTGCGACTGAAGTTGGCGCACAATGGTGGACATTTCCGACAGCTGGTGGGTTAGATGGGCGATCTGTCGGGATTGCTGGGCGATCACCGTGGTGATATCCGAGATATAAGGCAGAGGGACCTCAGCGGGATCCATGGCCGGATCTACTGTCACGATGCCGGCTGGCAGGTAGTGGATCCTCTGTGCCAGAGAGGGATGGGGAGGACCGCGCTAGTGGACCGGTTCTAAGCCACTACAGGTTTTCACCAGAGCCCGCCGCAAAGCGGGATGGTCTTGCTGCGGCGGTAGTGACCAGGTCGTATCCACTAGCAACGGCTCACCTCTCTGACTGCTGAAGATAGGCGAGGTACAAGGGAGTAGGCAGAAGCAAAGTCGGACGTAGCAGAAGGTCGGGGGCAGGCGGCAAGGTTCGTAGTCAGGGGAGATAGCAGAAGTTCTGGTACACAGGCTATAAACTCACAAAACGCTTTCACTAGGCACAAGGGCAACAAGATCCGGCAAGGGAGTGCAAGGGAGGAGACTAGATATAGCCAGGGAACAGGTGGGGGCCAATTAAGCTAATTGGGCCAGGCACCAATCATTGGTGCACTGGCCCTTTAAGTCTCAGGGAGCTGGCGCGCGCGCGCCCTAGAGAGCGGAGCCGCGCGCGCCAGCACATGACAGCAGGGGACGGGAACGGGTAAGTGACCTGGGATGCGATTCGCGAGCGGGCGCGTCCCGCTGTGCGAATCGCATCCCCAACGGCCATGACAGAGCAGCGCTCCCGGTCAGCGGGACTGACCGGGGAGCTGCAGGGAGAAAGACGCCGTGAGCGCTCCGGGGAGGAGCGGGGGCCCGGAGCGCTAGGCGTAACAAGTTTCCTGTGTAGGGCCACCCTTTTTAGGGTGAGTAACACTTGCCAAGAAGGGAATTAATAGGAAGAGAGTAGGGCCTTACAGGGGAAGTTTTTACCCCCACCTGCTACAATGGACAATACGTTGTTTCCTTCCACCTTTTTGAGGAAAGTGTTACTCGTCTTAAAAAGGGCGGCATGACACAGGAACCAATTCCTACTTCCACTAAAAACCCTGGAAAATGGCAGTGTCTATAGGTGAAATAGGGAGAGGTTCCTGTGTGGGACCGCCCTTTTTAGGGCAAGTAACACTTCTTAAGAAGGGAATTAATAATGCGAGAGTAGGGCCTTACAGGGCAAGTTTTTACCCCCATCGGTTACTATTCTGATCCTGCCACCTGTCTGATGCCACACATCTGATGCCAAGTTCTCCTTTTTTCACCCACTTTCGTCACCAGGTACTGGAATTGTTACCCCCGCACCCCTCTGTCACCCGGTCACTTTCAGGATGCCCGATGCTGCCACCTCCAGGCTGTCTCATTCTGCCACCATATGTTCTCCTTGTGCTGATGCCACCTCGTGGCTGTCTCATTCTGCCACCATATGTTCTCTTGATACTGATGCCAGCTCCATGTAATCTCATTCTGCCACCATATGCTCTCCTCATACTGATGCCACCTCCAGGCTGTGTCATTCAGCCACTATATGTTCTCCTCATGTTGCCACAAACTGCAGGCTGTGTTATTTAGCCACTATATGCTGCCGCCAACTCCAGGCTGTGTCATTCAGCCACTTTGTGGTCTCCTCATGCTTCCGCCACTATATGATCTCCTCATGCTGCCGCCACCTCCGCGCTTGTGTCAGTCAGCCATTATATGGTCTCCTCATGCTTCCGCCACCTCCAGGCTGTGTCATTAAGCCACAATATGTTCTCCACATGGTGCCGCAAACTCCAGGCTGTGTCATTCAGCCACTAAATGCTGCCGCCAACTCCAGGCTGTGACTTTCAGCCACTATGTGGTCTCCTCATGCTGCCGCCAATTCCAGACTTTGTCATTCAGCCACTCTATGGTCTCCTCATGCTGATGCCATCTCCAGGCTGTCTCATACTGCCACCATATGTTCTCCTCATGCTGATGTCAGGTCCAGGCGGCCTCATTCGGCTACCATATGTTCTCCTTATGCTGATGCAAGCTCCAGGCTGTCTCATTCTGCCTTTATATGTTCTCCTCATGCTGATGCCAACTCCATGCTGTCTCATTCTGCCACCATATGTTCTCCTCATGCTGATGCCAGTTCCAAGTTGTCTCATACTGCCACCATATGTTCTCCTGATGCTGCTGCCTCCTCCAGGCTGTGTCATTCAGCCACTATATGTTCTCTTCATGATGCCATAAACTCCAGGCTGTGTCATTCAGCCACTATGTGGTCTCCTCATGCTGCCGCCAACTCCAGGCTGTGTCATTCGGGCACTATATGTTCTCCAGGTTGTGTCATTCAGACACTTTATGGTCTCCTCATGCTGCCGTCACCTCCACGCTGTTAAATTCAGGCACTGTATGGTCTCCTCATGCTTCTGCCACCTCCAGGCTATGTCATTCAGCCACTATATGTTCTCCTCATGCTGCCGCAAACTCCAGGCTGTGTCAGTCAGCCACTATATGCTGCAGCCAACTCCATGCTGTGTCATTCAGCCATTATGTGGTCTCCTCATGCTGCTGCCAACTCCACGCTGTGTCATTCAGGCACTGTATGGTCTCCTCATGCTTCTGCCACCTCCAGGCTGTGTCATTCAGCCTCCATTTGGTCTCCTCATGCTGACTCCACCTCCACGCTGTGTCATTCAGGCACTGTATGGTCTCCTCATGCTTCTGCCACCTCCAGGCTATGTCATTCAGCCACTATATGTTCTCCTCATGCTGCCGCAAACTCCAGGCTGTGTCAGTCAGCCACTATATGCTGCAGCCAACTCCATGCTGTGTCATTCAGCCATTATGTGGTCTCCTCATGCTGCTGCCAACTCCACGCTGTGTCATTCAGGCACTGTATGGTCTCCTCATGCTTCTGCCACCTCCAGGCTGTGTCATTCAGCCTCCATTTGGTCTCCTCATGCTGACTCCACCTCCACGCTGTGTCATTCAGGCACTGTATGGTCTCCTCATGCTTCTGCCACCTCCAGGCTGTGTCATTCAGCCACTATATGTTCTCCTCATGCTGCCACAAACTCCAGGCTGTGTCAGTCACCCACTATATGCTGCCACCACCTCCGAGCTGTGTCATTCAACCACTATATGGTCTCCTCATGCTTCAGCCACCTCCAGGATGTGTCATTCAGCCACTTCATGTTCTCCTCATGCTGTCGCTAATTCCAGGCTGTGTCATTCAGCCACTAAATGCTGCCACCAATTTCATGCTGTGTCTTTCAGCCACTATGTGGTCTTCTCATGCTGCTGCCAACTCCAGACTGTGTTATTCAGCAACTATATGGTCTCCTCGTGCTGCCGCCACCTCCACGCTGTGTCATTCAGGCACTATATGTTCTCCTCATGCTGCTGCAAACTCCAGGCTCTGTCATTCTGCCGCTAAATGCTGCTGCCAACTCTAGGCTGTGTCTTTCAGCCACTCTGTGGTCTCCTCATGCTGCCGCCAACTCCAGGCTGTCTCATTCAGCCACTATATGGCCTCCTCATGCTGCTGCCAACTCCAGGCTGTGTCATTGTGCTGCTCTGCGACAGTGATTTTAATAATGATGCCTCTGATCTGCATGTTATACTGAATAACAGTATTATTTCACTCACCCAGCAAACACCCTATGCGTTTTACAGCAAGGCAAGGTGCTCTACACCCCTATTGAGGCTCTCTGTAGGCCAGAAATAGTCTGTTTTTAATACCGCAAATAAATTCGGACCAAAACAAATTTTTGGGGAAAATTCTGAATCGAAGTTTTCAAAAAATTCACTCATCTCTACTACTTATCAAGCCCAAATCATCCACAGTAAACAAAATTCCTATGTACAAATAGGCAGGTAACAGTAACCTGACCCAGGCATGTTTAATCCATGCAGCAATCCCTTCACCACTAGCAATTTGACATGTTTTGCCATTGTATTTAACTGCATTTGCTTCCAAAAGAGGAGAACCATTACACCAGGCCAAAAATGAGGGCTTTTGTCCTAGATGCCTGGTGTTGGCAAAGCTTTTGCTGTAAGAAAGGACAAGCAGTGAACCAGTGTCAGGATCAGGGGTGTTCAGGGTATTTTGTTGCAAATGGGCAACAAGAGATAATACTCCTGATGTCACAGAAGCACTACTGAAAAATATAAAGGGGTTACCCAGCAAATATGATTTTAGTAAAAAAAAAATATATACTTTCCTCTTACATTATCACCGTGTCCTCCGGTATCGTTGCTCCAGTTTTCACCTAGCTCCACTTCCTAGTGACAGAGGTCAAAACATCAAAGTGCCACACAAAGTAATGGGACACATTGGGCCTTAGCACCAAGAAATTAAGTTCACTGTAGACCTGGTTTACACGAGACTTTGACACTCAACCATTCATTGTCGGCAGTGGTGTACAGCCTTAGCCTGTGGCACACTGATGTATTGACACCCAGCACCAGTAAGTGGAGCACAGCAGACACCAGAGCAGCACTAACAGCAGCTATGGGGACCAAGTAAGAGGCAAGTATAATTTTCTTGATTTTTTTTTCCTGCATGGCCATATTTTTACAAATATTTTTTCACTGAATAAACCCTTTAATGCTGGATGAGATAGAAAGAAGAATACATAGTGCAGTACAACTTGTTGTTTATAGGGCTATGTACCTGCAGAATAATCCAAGGGCCCATGCTGTCCACCACCCAAAGCATCTACAATGGGAACATGAGCATCTTAACTGGACCATGGAGCAACTGAAGGAGATAACCTGACCTGATTAATCAATTTTTATTAATATCATGGAAATGGCCTTGGTCCATGTGGTTCACTTAACTATAAAAATTACAACACCAGAATGTACTATGGAAAGAAAGGTTGCAGCGGCAATGTTCTGCTGGAAAACTTTGGAATCCAGCATTCATGTAGCTGTTACTTGAACACACAAATGTATAAAAAAAAATGTATAAAAAATGTACTAAAAGCTTTATATATGCAAATGTGGTATCAATAAAAAGTACAGATCACGTTACAAAAAATAAGCCCTCATACCGCCACTTATACAGAAAAATTAAAAAGTTTGAGGTCGTCAAAATAGAGGGATTTTAAACATACTAATTTGGTTAAAAAGTTTGAAATTTTTTCAAAGCTGTACAATAATATAAAAGTATGTAATCATGGGTACCATTTTAATCGTATTGACCCACAGAATAAAGATAACATGTCCTTTTTACTGTAAATTGTACAGCGTGAAGACGAAACCTTCCAAAATTTGCAAAATTGTGGTTTTCTTTTCAATTTCCCCACACAAATAGTATTTTTTTGGGCATACATTTTATGGTAAAATAAGTGATGACTTTACAAGGGACAACTGGTTGCGCAAAAAAAAAAAGCTCATACTCCTCTGTGGATAAAAATATAAAAGAGTTACGATATTAAAGAATCCTTAGAGTCCTTAAGGGGTTAATCCAATTAAAGGGGTTATCCAGAAATAGAAAAACTGAGCTGATTTCTTAAAAAAACAGAACCCCACCTGTCCTCGGTTAGTGTGCAGTATTGCAGCCCAGTTTCATTAAAGAGAATGTTGTAATACCACACAAGTTATAAAACCACACACAAACTGTGGACAGGTGTGGTGCTGTTTTTGGAAGAAATATGCTCTGTGTTTCTATCGATGCATAACCCTTCTAAATCTAGTCTCAAAAAAGTATCCCCTATCTGCAGGTTGCAGCTTTGTTGCCTTGTGCTGAATGGTTGTAGCTGAAACTCCCACTAAAGTTGTGGGGGCTGCAGGTGGTTGTGTGTTCTGATCAGAGGCCAGAGCCTAACTGAACATGTGCTTTAGGATCCTACACCTGTCCCTGGGGACTGGGGTGGAGACAGGACAGCCCTTTGCCCCTAATTGTCTGAGGACATGTGACATATTATCAGTTCTTCTCTTAGACTACATTTAGGCTCAGTGCATGCCAAAAATATAGGACATAGAAAAACACATGCGCATTATAATACATTTAAAACGGTACTTGGCCCCTCTCATGCCCTATCCCAGTGGCCGAACCCCCTGCTATCTCTGGGACGGCACCGCAGCATTCGGAACACAGAAGACATTCATGTCTATGGGAGGGGACATGACAGCTGTGTACTAGAGCTGCATACATTTGAAGCTGTAACCACCCAAACAGTGTTCAGGGTATCAAAAGGTGACCCTGCTTCAGAACACTACAAGATGGTTTTAATGTTATGGCTAATCAATGTGAATATCTTCCACTTTCAAAGGTGCATTAAAGTTCAATTAACTTGATCAAGCAATATACAGATGAAATATGATAAGAAATGACTGCGAAGGTATGAGATAAATCCCTGAAACAAAGCCTACGAGTGCATTAATAAAATAATCTCTAACAAATATTTATTTAGATAATATTTTATTAACTTGGCAGATGTCATTGATTCAAAATCACATAGCACCACATAATAAATTACATGATCGGTCAGGAAAGAAGATTGTTAAAAGACATTTTTGAAAATGTAAACTTCTAAGAAAAACAAGGGGAGGAATATTATATAAAATGTCAGTTATTCTTTAAGAATACAAAAATGTTTAAAAAGCTAAATTACAGTACACATGTAATGGCATCACAGTAAACATGTACAGGGAGGGTAGATAAATCATTATTAGCTTAGTGTGGTAAAAATAACTATAAATGCATGGTGTGATCAAATAGTATGCACATAAAATTAAATACAATGGGACATTTGATACCTAGAATAAAGTTTCGAAGGGGCAAATGGAAAACACACGACATAAAAAAATTGAAATTAAAGAAAACCACACAACGCAACGCCTGGTACCTGCCATGTACAGCACCCTATAACAGTACATACATCACCCAACATATGTTTCACTTTGTTGGGTTTCATCAGGGGGAGTGACCCAGATTTGTAAAATTTTCAGAGACAAAAATGTGTCTCATTTGCCCATTACAACCAATCATTGCTCATCTGTAACATCTAAAATAAAAGTTGAGCTTTGAGGTTACTATGGGCAAATCAGACAGTTTTTTTCTCAGTTTGTTAAATATTTCCTATATTTTAATCTACAAATTGCCTTAACTGAGTGAATATATGTATATATATAATATAAACTTATGGAAGAACTATTAAATAACTGAAGAATAAATATTAAAGTGGACATAATATATAATCATAGCATGAAAGTCGTTTCTTATCATGTGCCTACATGGAAACATAAATGAGATGAAAAGATGAAATAACTATTATCACACAGTAAAAAAAGAAAATTTACAGATAAGGAAATGATAATGACATTTTGGCACAACCACCATGTCCTTTTCACCTTGCTCCAGTATAAAGCTGGGAGCTCACAGGCTATCATTTGCACAGTTCTTGCTTTTGGTGCTGTTATTCACGACTTGTTACCTAGAACTATACCACCATGAAGATCGCAATCGGTTTCCTCCTGTTGTCTTTAAGCTGCTGCTTTACTTTACCAGTTGACAAAAAAGGTTGGTATGTGTGGATTAGTACAGAAATTATATGCCATGTATTATACTTTCATTTTATTAATATGCGTTTTTGTAGATGAACCAGCCGCACCTGTGCCAAAACCGGTAGTAAAGCCTGAACCAAAAGTTCCAGAAACCAAACCAAAACCAGTTCCCAAAGAACAAAAGCCCATTCCAAAAGAACAGAAGCCTGTTCCAAAAGAACCACAGCCTGTTCCCAAGCAACCACAGCCTGTTCCCAAGCAACCACAGCCTGTTCCCAAGCAAGAGCAGCCTGTTCCTAAGCAACCACAGCCTGTTCCCAAGCAACCACAACCTGTCCCCAAGCAACCACAGCCTGTTCCTCAGCAACCACAGCCTGTTCCCAAGCAACAACAGCCTATTCCCCAGCAACCACAGCCTGTACCCAAGCAACAACAGCCTGTTCCCCAGCAACCACAGCCTGTTCCCAAGCCTGCTCCAAAACCAGTCCCAAAAATCGACTGCCTTGTCCAGCTCTTGAAGGTATACTTTATAAAAATTCATACATTGGTTTCTACAATGATTTACATTGATAAGCGGGAGACTCACCAAAGGGTTTAATGCTCTGTGTATATATATATATATATATATATATATATATATATATATATATATATATATATATGTATATATAGATATATATATATATATATATATATATATATATATATATATATATAGATATGTATGCATCACGTCCAAACGGCTAAAGATATTAACATGAAGATTGGTACACATGTTGCTAATATGTCAACAAAAACTTGGGTTAGGTAATTTAACCCTCACTCACCCCCCCATTTGCCAGGGACGGGGTTTTTGTTTAAAGTCCCATACAAGTCTGTGGGAAATATATGTTACTACATAACTTCCAAACAGCTGGAGATATTTTGATAATAATTGGTCACATGTTATTTATGTGTCTACTAAAAAGAAAGGAAAGTTAATTTAACCCTTAACTACCACCATTTGTGAAGGTCGGGGGTTATTGTTTAAAGTCTCATGCAAATCTATGAAAAATGTATGTTCCTGTATATATACAGTGGTCCCTCAACATACGATAGTAATTCGTTCCAAACGACCCATCGTTTGTCGAATTCATCGTATGTTGAGCGATCCGTGCAATGCAAAGTATAGGAAGTTATACTCACCTGTCCCCGCCGCTCCGGTCCGCATCCTCACTGCTCCCGATGCTGTCCCAGGGGCTCCCGATGCTGTCCCGCTGCTCCGGCGTCTTCTTCGGGATCCTCCGGCTTCTTCTGCATCTTCTGCAGGGTCCGGGCCTCGCTTTCTGGTGACGTTATTACGCTGCTGCGTCGGCACGGCGTGCGTACTGACGTAATAACGACGCCGGGAAGCGAGCCCCGGACCCTGGAGAAGATGCGGAAGACGCCGGAGGATCGCAAAGTGGACCCGGAGCAGCGGGGATAGGTGAGTGAACCTGTCCGGGATGCTTAAACTGCTATCCGACAGCAGCTTAAGCATTTTGCGCTGTTGGATAGCAGTTAATGCGATGGCCCCGACATATAAAAGCATCCTATGTCGATGCTGACATCGACTTGCGATGGCCTCTGAGAGGCCATCGCATGTCGATTTCATCATATGTCGGGGCCATCGTAGGTCGGGGGGTTACTGTAATGGAATGGCCTTGGTTCCTGCTTGTTCAGAGGAAAAGTTGACCAGTTGCCCATAGCAACCAATCAGATTGGTTCTTTTATCTTTCAGAGGCATTTAAAAAAATTAAATGTGCAATCAGATTGGTTGCTATGGGAAACTGGGCATCCCTTACTTTGCACATGTTTCAGAAAAAATGCAGGTATAGCCATGGCAGACAAAAAAGATAAAAGGTCAACAACATCTGCAGTGTATTTTTCTACTGCAGAAAATCTGCTGCAGTGAAACCTACAGCTTTTCCCCAGCGTGAAACTCACAGAGAATCTGCCCTTATGAATGTACCCTGAGGCAGACTTTATTTCACAGCAAAGGGAACCTTTTTACAGCTGGAATGGTAACTGCTATTCTGTATGATAATCAACATTTTTTGGAATTTTACATGCCCGATTAACACTTTGGAGAAATTTTATCAAAACCTATGTAAGAAAGAGTGGTGCAGTTCCACATAGCAACCAATCAGTTTGATACTTTCATTTTTTCAGAAGCCTATTTACAAATTAAATCTTATTGGTTGCTATGGGCAACTGCACAACTCTTCCTCAACACAGGTTTTGATAACTCTCTCCTTCATCTTCTGCAATCTGTTCTAAACAAATACTCTATCAGCCTCATTTATCTGCATTTAACGTACATGGGAAAATAAAAATATCCAATGACTGTTAATCATGTTAGATGTGTACATTTACTGGGGTAGGGCCTAAATGCAGGTACATAATATAATAGTACAGAATCTAAAGCATATTGGGGGAGATTTATCAAAACCTGTCCAGAGGAAAGGTTGCTGAGTTGCCCATAGCAACCAATCAGATTGCTTCTTTTATTTTTCAGAGGCCTTTTCAAAAATGAAGGAAGCTATCTGATTGGTTGCTATGGGCAACTCAGCAACCTTTCCTCTGGACAGGTTTTGATAAATCTCCCCCATTGAATCGAAGTGCCAAGGCTAATTTAGGCTGAGTTCACATATGTCCGGCATCTGGCATAGGTGAACTCAGCCTAGATCTGGACGCAACTGATGCCACAAGTGATGACAAGTTGTCATCAGTTTTATGTCATCCGGCGTCTATTGCTTCCCCTGTTCGGTGCTTTCCGGCGTGTCCAACCATCCAGCGTCAAAATTGAGACACTGGTTGATTGTGAACTGTCCCATTCAAATGGGATAGGAATGGGATCAGTTTCCCTCCAGTGCACGCCGGAGGAAAACTATGCCAGACACCTGATATATGTAAACCCAGCCTTATACAGAGCACTGAGGAAGATTGCAGGTTACAGACTGATGTGAACTTTTGACATATCGATCCCTTTATACAATGTATTATTATTTAAACAAATTTACATTGAAATACTTAATCACACTTTATCTTTTATAAACCTATTACAGAAAGACGCTCCAGCACTGCTGAAGAATTATGGAACCCTTCTATGTCAATTCCAAGTTGCACAGGTAAGGATTAAAAATTTTTACAGTCTTCAAGGGTACTACTTTCATTTGTTTGGCACATTTGGTTGGCAATGAAGATGAGCAGACCTCTCATGATGTGTTGAAAGAGATTTCACTTGAATTGGCCCTACACTCCCCTCAGCCCATGAATTGTAGGGCTATGTTCACACAGGATAATTTCCAAGCAGAATTCCATGGTAGATGCCTGACCACTGACCACTCAGTAAGTACAGGAGCAGGAAGTTGTGTCTTTATCAGGAATTCCTACCCCTGTGCTAGAATTACTAAAGTAAATCACAAGTTTTTGGTAAAATTCCCAACAAATCTGATTTGTCCAAATTCACTCCTTACTAGTTGGCACAGATTCTTTCTAGTATATGCTTTAGGAATCCAGATTAGTCCAAAAGGATTTTTAGAAAATCATGAACTTACTGTATGTATAAAAGAAAATAAAAAAACTACAGGCCATTACTTTGAAAACATGCAAAAAAAAATCAATTAACCTGGATATACCAAATCCCTCTATCACAGGTGATATGATAATAGTTACATATCGTTCCTCCTGGACTTTGTTCACACTGTTAAATGATGCCTAAGAATGTAGTAGAAGATAAAAGGCCCATAAAATGATTGATGATTTTATGTTGTGGAGTGGAATAAAATGTTTCTATAAAGTACATCACTTTGAAGAAGAGTGTTATGATTTTTATATTATTGCCTTTAATAATTCTTAAACTATTCAGTATTATTATGTTTTTTGCATTTATTAATATGAAAAACATAATTTTTCTTTGTTCTTAGAGACAACAAAATGTTGCTAATTTCATTGCCTTCTTGGAAGAAGTAGACAATATTCTGGTAAGATAATTTAATTATACTTAAGAGTTAAAGTGGGTACAAAGGCAGCACTCATACCTATCTGAGAATGGGGAGTGGGCACAAGCCATGCCTGAGAATTAGACATCAGTATTTATAGGAAAACAAGCTGCAGTGTGATCACAGAACAGGTCTCTAGTATAGCTGGTACTCCAGCTACATGTCACCACCACCTTCTTAGTTCTCCTGATCATTATACACATTGAACTAAAAACATCCTCTTACATAGATTTTCCCATTAACAAGATTTGTCACATATTCACAGGACACTTATATGAACGCTAAATTGCTGTACATTGGGATTCCCATGTTCCCCACTATTCTTCCGTACCTAAATATCTATTGTGAAGAGGGAGTAGGGATACTTGTGTACTCATACTTAACTACAGACATTTGTAGGGGTTGCAGCAATGTTCCCTCTATAATCTAAAGGCCCTCACAGGGGAGTTGCGGTCCGACTGCTGAGACCCTCTGCAATCTCTAGAATGGGGCTCTTCTCTTACTTTGGAGCACTCCCCCCACGTTCCGAGACAAACTGGTCTTGGGAGTGAAGGCCTGGTGCCCCAATCACTGGCCACAACAATGTCCCGCCTCATCTTGTAAATGGCAGAGCGGGTCATCACTCCTGAGACAAGTTCATCTTGAAAGGTGGGAACTAGAGCGCACTGAGGTAAGAGACAGGCCAAGTTCTGGAGATCATGGGGGTGCCAGCAGTCAAACAAACCAACAATCAGGCACTTATTCACTCTCCTGTGCATAAGGGATAAGTTTTACATACCCTGACAATCCTTTTAATTTTATCTGTCAAAAAATACTAAATAGAAACAGTAAAGCAAAGTAATTTAAAATTGAAATTATTAATAGGCCTGTAGTACTATAATATATTGTATTCAAAACAAATAGATACATATGCAGCAAACCAATGAACAGCAGCGTTCTTTATTCACATAACGTGCACAGGGGACGTTTCGGCTGGCTCACCCAGCCATTATCAAGCAAAGATAGATATGAGATAGGATAGATAGATAAACATGAGATAGGATGGATAGATTAGATAGATGGATAGATATGACATAGGATAGATAGTTATGAGATAGGATAGATAGATAGATAGATAGATGGACCTGAGATCAGATAGATAGATAGATAGATAGATAGATATGAGATGATATATAGACAGATAAATAGATAGATAGATATGAGGTAGGATAGATAGAAATGAGATAGGATAGATAGATATGTGGTGGCCCGGCACAGAAGTTGTACCCCTGTACCCTAGCTTCCCTGTCAGGCAGCCTCCCTGCAGTATCCCCTGGGCCACCTACACCTGTTCCCCTTGTATAGTTATCTTTATGCTGTGTATTGTATATAAAAGTGTTATGTCTTTAAGAACAGTTGACATGTGATTAACTAGTGTCATGTGATTGCAACCCAGTGAGGTATCAGTGACTAGTGTTGGGCATGAATATTCGCATTTCGAATTTTTATCGCAAATTCGCGAATACTGCGAATATATTCGCTATATATTCGAAATTACGAATATTCACTTTTTTCCGCATATGTGCATATTCGCATATTCCTTCTTTTCACTTGTGGGCCAATTAGAATTAAGCAAATACACTTGTCAGAGGTTATCAACAACATCCCTAGCAACCAATAGTAATGTTGCCCACCCCCTCACTGTTTTCATCCTCAAATACGCGAATATGCGAATATTCGCATATGCGAATATAAAGAATACGGCAAATTTGCGAATATAAGATGAATATTCGTCTATATATTAGATAAATATCGGGAATTCCAATATGGGCAATGCCGCTCATCACTATCAGGGACCATGTGACCTTAGGGTGACCTATGGGACCCCTCCTAGTCTCCCCCATATAAGCACTTGGAGGAGCTAGCTCACTCTCTTGATTTCCAGTTAAGTCTTTGCTGAGGTCCAGTGCAGTCAAGTCCTAAGAGTTTCTCTGGAGTCCAGAGGAGGCCTCAAGTCAACCACGCAGCCACAAGTCTACAAGTCCACAACCCCCAGGACCCAGTCAGAGGCTGGTAAGCAACAAAAAGGGTATAGTCAGTCTCAGTCAAGTCAGTGAAAGTCAACCTGTCTTCAGTCAGAGTGGCCTGCATCAAAATTGTCCAAGTCCACTGCAAGTCCCAGCAAGCCCTAAGGTCTCTTAAGTCACTGGTCACCTCCGTGGGCTTGGCTAAGCTGTATAGACTATTGCACCTGTCTAACTCATTAAAGCTACCATTGCTCCGTAACTTGGCGTCTGAGTCATTATTGCCCCCTTGCCTAGCCCAGGATCCAGCGGGATTTACCTTCGGGTGGTATTGAGGATAAACCATGCCCTGGTGTCACGAACACAAGGGGTTAATGTCATCTGCCCCAGGGCCATTCAATCTGCCCTCATCACAACCTTTACCACAGATAGATAGATATGAGATAGGATAGATAGATGGATATAAAGATATGAGATAGGATAGATAGATAGATAGATAGATAGATAGATCGATCGATAGATGTGAAAGTTTATTTAACATAACTAATAAGAGCTAAATGCCAGAAACCAGGACTTGGATTGGTCACTACAGACTAGTCATATATTGAAGCCAATTTAACTTGTCTTACAGATGTTTTCATTTTACATGTATAAGAGGATGTTAATATTTTTCTACTTATTTCATTTAGAAAGGAGTTGGCTGCACTTTGAGCAACCTTTTAGGCACCCCAGTGGTAAGAGAAACTTATATTTATATCTGTTGTTACTATTTACTCAGATAAGAATAATGGAGACACTGGCAAAGTCAGTCACAGATTTCTCACAACATATTACATTACATGAAACCAAACAATAGAGTAAAAGGTGTTAAACAAGTGTAGAAATGGAAAAACCTAATGAAAGAAGTATTTGCACAGCATTAACCAGCATTAACCTGCCAGGAGGATAACATGACACTAAGCCATTATCAAGTAAAATAGCTTTGCTTGAAAATCTTATGCACATCCTATAGATGACAGCTTGATGGGTGTATATTTCCAGTAATAGTATTAGATAAAACCCCATAAAAACCACAATGAAAGGAGAAGAAAATTTATATTTGCTTCCAGTAACCTAGACTATAGTTTAATGTAGTTTAAGATGATTAATATTAAAGTGTTACTGCCATTTAATTAAACTTCTGACATGTCCTACAGACATGTCAAAATCTTTAATCAGTCAGGGTCTCGTTATTTAGACACCCCCCCCCCCCTTGCTAGTCTGCACTCAGCCTATCTGCTTGCAGGAGATGGACTCCATTATAATCTATGATTTCTGTCTCCTGCATTGAGCACTGAGCCACATGTTTTGCTTATATATTTATAGCTATATAACTAATGATCAGAGGAGGCCTCAGCACTTAGACCCTGACAGATTAAAAATAAGTCTGTGCAACATGTCAAAAATTTAATTAAATAACAGTTAGGGTAAGTTTACACAGTGTGTGCACAGACAATCACTTTCCCGTTGACTTACTGGACCTAATTTGTCTGTGATTTTGCGCATAGGTATTTACAAATGAAATACGCCTGAAAAAAAACATAACACACTATGGGAACATAGTGTAACACTTTATATTAATATTAAGATGAAATGTTTGACATAGGGGTGTAGAGCTAACAGTCTCACCTTGGACCATAGAGGACATAACAAAGCAGATTTATAACTTGAGGATATTAGTGAAAAGTTAGCCAACCACTCTGATTTTGGAAGGACTGGCAGATCATCTAATGTGTATGGTGGCCTCCTGACTGCCCCCAACAGATGATGTCATGAGAGAAGGAACGGGTTTGGTGAAATGCAACTGCCTGAGCCTTTTCTGTTCAGGAAGATAAGCCTCAACTGGAGAGGTTAATGCCTAGGTTGAAGCCAGGTGCATTTGTGGCCCCTCAGTAGCTTCGGCAAAAAGGGTCATCGAACCTGGATCCTTGCAGGTGCCCTTTGGCCTGGAGGTGAAGGGTAGGTTTGTTGAGGGGCCTCTCTCCTGTTGGAGAAGGGCTTAGCGATAGACCGCATCCTTTGTGCACTTTTTTCAGTGTGACACATTTGCACTTTTTCTTGCACTTTGGGTGATAGAGAGCACTTGCCTCCCTGTTCTTAACAAATGAGCTCTCGGCCAAGCCAAACATTGATGTGTATGAGGTGTAGAAATAGCTGTTAGCCGAAAGTACATTTGTCAAACAGATATTTATCCAAACAGCAAAATATTATTGTTAGATGGTATAATAATTAGTCAAGTCTACACAAAGAACACACTTCCCTTAAACAGGCCAGCACTTTTTTTATGACTAATCTGCTTTGATGCAACCTATTGCGTTACGGCTGTTATGCTCCGCTTATGTCACTTTTTATGTATATATTACATATATTACATTATCACCAGATTGGTTTTAAAAGGCAGGTGAGATTTAATAAACTGTTATAAACACAACTTTAATTTATTGCAGACAATCAATACTCAAGATGCTGCAGCCCTGGCCAATGAGGTTTCCATCATCCTGTTCAACTTCCTGGTAACAAACATCCTTAAGTATTTTCAAACAGATAATATAGCTTGTGCTTTATATATCTATATTTTTTGGATGATAAATTTATAAAAAAACATGTCCCCCTTCTGGGGTGTTGTTTTTTTTTCTTGTCTTATTTTTTAATCTTTTTTACATATCTTTCAAACTTTCACTGTTACTTTGATTTTACTTATTTATCTCAATCACTGTACTTTGATAAATATAAAAATTTTACTAAAGTAACTTTTTTTGCTATTTTTATTGTTACATTTCACTTAAATGACACAATACTTTTTGTCTCAATACAGCAAGACATCATTGAAAGAATCGTGGGGATTTTGGTAAGAATAAGTCTTTATAAAAGCTACACATTTGAGAATTGCTCAGTTTTACCAGTGGTTAAGGAGGGCAAACTAAATAAATAGTCATTATTCCAACTCTCTTTATACTAATATACCAGTATTCAATTCATTAGATGTAGTTCAAAATGGTGCTTTTAAAAATTTTACATATCCTATAAATAACATTAAAAAAATTACTGCAATAGCTTTCAGGTAAAAAAAAAAAAAAAGTTGATTGTTTGGGGTCTCAGTGCTGAAATACATCTTTGTAAGTCTATGGGGGAGATTTATCGAAACTGTGCAGAGGAAAAGTTGACCAGTTGCCCATAGCAACCAATCAGATCGCTTCTTTAATCTTTCAGAGGCATTTTCAAAAATGAAAGAAGCGATCTGATTGGTTGCTATGGGCAACTGGTCAACTTTTCCTCTGCACAGGTTTTGAAAAATCTCCCCCATGTCTCCAGCAACAAATCGGCTTATATATAGCAATTGGTGGGGATCTCAATAAATCTTTATGGCTGAAATATCCATGTCCTCATTTGGCTAATAAACTCTATGAACACATAAAACAAGAATTTCCTTGTGTCTGACCTGAACATAATGCCTAAACATGATGTCACCCAAGTCTAAAATGTATATTTCTACAATAATTTATTTCTACATATTACACCAGATGAGTAATTTTCTAAAATATTTAGTGGTGATTGTTACTTAAAATAACTGTATGGTAAAACAATATTTAAAATGGTGATAACATTTTTTTTTATCATCCTTACTTAGGACGACATTCCCATTCTCCGTGATTTCATCGTAAGTTAAAACGCTTTTCAGTTTCTCATAACAATGGCAGAAGTGTTTAAGTGCGATCAGAGTACTTATTTCCTTTTTTATCATTTTTAGAATGATACTCCTCTTACCACAGATGTCAGAGATCTTGCCTGCAGTGTGTTGGTAAGAATAACAATTTTTTAACATTTATCTGACATTGTTGAGCTCTAGAATTTCAAACTCATGTATAATTATTTTAAAATTATACATAAAAATTATATATTTCTATCTCTCTTTTTTTTCAATATAGAACCATTACCTTACAAAGATTGCCAACATTCTGGTAAGATGTTTAAGTTTTATTTTACATTACAATGTACTTAAAAAAATATTCAATTTGCCACTCATTTTCACTTAACTTTATCTTGATGCCAATCTATAGATACATGCCCTAACCACCACTGCCATGCCACTAGGGTGTACTCCCCCGGCCTTAACTTTAATGGCAGATTATGCTATATAACACTGTGCCATTAGAGGGAACAATGTGTCAACCTGACTCTCCCAAGGTAATATTAAAAGGAGTATTGTAGTGAAATATAACTTATGTTATAGATTGCGGGAGTTTGACTGCTGGGACCCCCCCCCCCCCCCCCCCCCACGATCTCCTGTACAGGGTAGCAGCAGTCCGCAGGAAGCTGCGGTAGACATGCCCCCTCTATGTATCTCTATGGGAAACATGGAGGGGGCGTTTTGGCCGCCATCTTATGCGAGGGACAAAACGCCCCCTTCCTTCGGACTGCCACGGCCCTGTTCAGGAGATCGCCCGGGTCCCAGCGGTCAGACCCCCCGTGATCTATAACTTATCCCCTATCCTTCAGATAGGGGATAAGTTATATTTCACTACAGTTTTCCTTTAAGCTGAAATGATCAGCCCTCTATCATAGAGTGCTAAACACCATGCTCGCAAGTATTGCTGTGTCTAGTAATGGAACCCAAATACCAGAAGTTTCCTTCCTTTGATGTTATCATGGTGACAAAAAGTGACATCATAGGGACAAAAAATAATTTTAGCATACATGCTCATTTGTGAAAAATGTTTACATATCCGTAATAGATCACTGTTTAGGTATGTACATAAACTATTTTATTGTTAGGGGATATTTGTTGTATTATGGATCCTTACAATCATTAGCACCAAAGCCCATCATGAGCATGGGCTCTGGTGTCTGGAACCACAGAAAAGACTCTATTTGCTTTCAGTTTCCTGCATGTGAGGACTTAAAGGGGTTCTCCCTTGTTTATACTGTTTTTATTATTATGTTTGTGTGTTATGTGTGTATAAGTATGTGTTTTTTGTGTGTGTTGTGATTGTGTATATATGTATTTTCTTACCTTTTGTGAAGATCCGGAAGCTGGCTCCTTTTTCTTCCTGCGGCTTGCTGTGTAACCTCGGCCTCCGCCATCTTCTGACGTCCGAGGCGAATCTTTTCTTCCTGTTTCTTCCGTGGCTCAGCAACGAATCTGCGGCCTCTTCCGGCTCATGCGCAGGTAGTTTTTTTTTCTTTCTACCAATAAAGTTTTTTTTTTGTCTAATTGACAAACTGTCTGCGCTTGCGCGAAGCTACGCTATTAGCGTAGACCTAACGTACGCTACGCTGTTAGCGTAGCACTTGCGTACTCACGCATGCGCAGACAGTTTGTCAATTAGACAAAAAAAAACTTTATTGGTAAAAAAAAAAAACTGCGCATGCGCGGGAAGAGGCCGCAGATTCGTCGCTGAGCAACGGAAGAAACAGGAAGAAAAGATTCGCCTCGGACGTCAGAAGATAAGAAGGACAGAAGCAAGAACACACCCCCCGACATCCCACTTACCGAACACAGCATGGCGGAGGCCGAGGTTACACAGCAAGCCACTGGAAGAAAAAGGGGCCAGCTTCCGGATCTTCACAAAAGGTAAGAAAATACATATATACATATTCACAACACACATAAAAAACACATACTTATACACACATAACACACAAACATAATAACAAAAAACAGTATAAACAAGGGAGAACCCCTTTAAAAACCATAACAGAATGAACATTAGTTCAATATTTAGCCTCAAATAATGATATTCCATTTAGAAAAAGCCATAAGGCTCCAAGTTTCCACTTGTTTTTTTTTTTCTGGCAGTTTTTGGAATACTGCCACTGCAGTTTTAGAGCCAAATCCAGAAGTGGATCCAAAAGGAATAGGAATATATATATATATATATATATATATATATATATATATATATATATATATATTAGATAGATGGATAGATATAAAAGTGTAATGTTTATGTTTATGTTTCTATTCCTCTGTAGACTGTCATTGCTGATATTACTGGAGGACTCACACAGATCATTGAGGGATTGTAGAGAGGCACCATGTGATCTCAAACCAACTGTAAACTGCAAGTAAGATATCCTGCAAGAAAATCTTAACATGCAGTGCAAAATCTCCATTTTCACTTAGCCCATTAAAGCTTAAAGGGGTTATCCGGCCAAAGAGCAGCACCCGCATTCTATGCGGGACTGCATCTCCAGTCTCGGAAATCTCTTTGTTTCCGCGACTGGAGACGTGACGTAACGTCATGCCCCCCTCGTGATGTTGTGCCACACCCTCTGCATTCATGTCTAAGGGAGGGGGTGTGTTTAATTTCATCCTTTTCCTTTCTACTTCTCTACTGTATAGAATTCACAACTGGGCAGTGTGAAGTCTTGGTTTATACACTTTGTGAGAGAAAATGTTAAGCCCTACCAAATATAAATTGTTACATTTCCCATAATGCAGTAAAGAACTTTTGTTTGTCTTAAAAGCTATTATTAAGAAGCTTGGTAATTGTTCATTTAGTGGGCAAAGTGACTGAGTCTGATACAATTGTTGTGTATGAAATACTTTATATTAATTGTTATTTTTCTTTTACAGGCATCAAGGAGGCTGGTTATACCTTTTATCCAATTTCCATTCCATTCTTTGTTCACAACAGACTTCTTACTGTTTATGCATATTACATACATTATATATACATTTGTGAGAGATCTATGTCCCACAATATCAAAAATAAATAAGCCTCTATGCAAAACTTGTGTCCTTAATGTGTGAAACAAAACTAAATATGTATATTTTCTAATCAAGCTGAAATGTCAGTGTAAAACAAAGGCTTTGCTTTAGTATCTCTTTATAACATCATACGAGACTAGTAATCCCATTACATAATAGATATCAGATCTGTTTAACCCCTTAAGGACTCAGCCCATTTTCACCTTAACCCCTTAAGGACCAAGCCCATTTTCACCTTAAGGACCAGAGTGTTTTTGCACATCTGACCACTTTCACTTTAAGCATTAATAACTCTGGGATGCTTTTACTTTTCATCCTGATTCCAAGTTTGTTTTTTCTTGACATATTCTACTTTGTGTTAGTGGTAAACTTTTGTCGATACTTGCATCATTTCTTGGTGAAAAATTCCAAAATGTTATGAAAAAAATTCTAATTTTGCATTTTTCTAACTTTGAAGCTTTCTGCTTGTAAGGAAAATAGACATTCTAAATAAATTATATTTTGATTCACATATACAATATGTCTACTTTATGTCTGCATCATAAAGTTGACATGTTTTTACTTTTAGAAGACATCAGAGGGCTTCAAAGTTTAGCAGCAATTTTCCAATATTTCACAAAATTTTCAAAATCAAATTTTGCAGGGATCAGTTCAGTTTTGAAGTTGATTTGAGGGGCCTTCATATTAGAAATACCCCATAAATGACCCCATTATAAAAACTGAACCCTCAAAGTATTCAAAATGACATTCAGTAAGTGTGTTAACCCTTTAGGTGTTTCACAGGAATAGCAGCAAAGTGAAGGAGAAAATTCAAAATCTTCATTTTTTACACTTGCATGTTCTTGTAGACCCAGTTTTTGAATTTTTACAAGGGGTAATAGGAGAAAAGCTCCCCCCCCAAATTTGTAACCGAATTTGTCTCAAGTAAGGAAATACCTCATATGTGTATCTCAAGTGTTAAGCGGGCGCAGTTTAGGGCTCAGAAGGGAAGGAGCAACAATGGGATTTTGGAAATCAAATTTAGCTGAAATGGTTTTTGGGGGGCATATCACAATTAGGAAGCCCCTATTGTAACAGAACAGCAAAAAAAAAAAAAAAAAACACATGACATACTATTTTGGAGACTACCACACCCCTCAAGGAACGTAACAAGGGGTACAGTGAGCCTCAACACCTCACAGGTGTTTGATGACTTTTTTTTTAAAGTTGGATGTATAAATGAAAAAAAAATTTCACTAAAATGCTGGTTTTTCCCTAAATTTTTAATTTTTACAAGGGGTAATAGGAGTAAATGGCCCCCAAAATTTGTAACCCCATTTCTTCTGAGTATGGAAATACCCCATGTGTGAACGTCAAGTGCTCTGCTGGCGCACTACAATGCTCAGAAGAGGAGGGCCGCCATTGAGCTTTTGGAGAGAGAATTTGTTTGGAATGGAAGTCAGGGCCATGTGCGTTTACAAAGCCCCCCGTGGTGCCAGAACAGAGGACCCCCCCACGTGTGACCCCAATTACAACTACAGGGGTGCAATGAGTATTTACACCCCACTGGCATTTGACAGATGTTTGGAACAGTGGTCTGTGCAAATGAAAAATTACATTTTTCATTTTCACGGACCACTGTTCCAAAAATCTGTCAGACACCTGTGGGGCATAAATGCTCACTGTACACCTTATAACATTCCATGAGGCATGTAGTTTCCAAAATGGGGTCACATGTGGCCCCCTTCCATTGTTCTTGCACTATGGGGGATTTGTAAACACACATGGCCTCCAATTCTGGACAAATTTTCTCTCCAAAAGCCCAAAGGTGCTCATTCTGTTCTGAGCATTGTAATGCACCCGCAGAGGACTTTACATCCCCATATGGGGCATGTATATACCCCGAAGAAATGGGGTTACACATTTTGGGGGGCTTTTTTCCAATTTTTCCTTGTGAAAATTTAAAATTTAGGGTAACACCAGCATTTTAGTGAACACATTTTTTTTTCATTTTCCCATCCAACTTTAAGGAAAATTCTTCAAACACCTGTGGGGTGTTAAGGCTCACTATACCCCTTGTTATATTCCGTGAGGGGTGTAGTTTCATATGTGGGTATTTATTTTTTTGCGTTTATGTCAGAACCGCTGTAAAATCAGCCCCCCCTGTGCAAATCACCAATTTTGGCCTCAAATGTACATAGTTCGTTCTCTCACTCCTGAGCCTGGTTGTGCGCCTGCAGAGCATTTTAAGCCCACATATGGGGTATTTCCGTACTCAGGAGAAATTGTGTTACAAATTTTGGCGCTCTTTTTTTCCTTTTACCACTTGTGTAAATAAAAATTATGGGGCAACACCAGCATGTTAATGTAAACATGTTTTTTTCTTTTACACTAACAGGCTGGTGTAGCCCCCAACTTTCCATTTTCATAAGGGGTAAAAGGAGAAAAAGCCCCCCAAAATTTGTTGTGCAATTTCTCCTGAGTACGGAAATACCCCATATGTGGCCCTAAACTATTTCCTTGAAATACGACAGGGCTCCGAAGTGAGAGAGCGCCATGAGAATTTGAGGACTAAATTAGGGATTGCATAGGGGTGGACATATGGGTAATCTACGCCAGTGATTCCCAAACAGGGTGCATCCAGCTGTTGCTAAACTCCCAGCATGCCTGGACAGTCAGTGGCTGTCCGGAAATGCTGGGAGTTGTTGTTTTGCAACAGCTGGAGGCTCCGTTTTGGAAACTCTGCCATACGATATGTTTTTCATTTTTATTGGGGGGGGGGCAGTGTAAGGGGGTGTATATGTAGTGTTTTACCCTTTATTATGTGTTAGTGTAGTGTAGTGTAGGGTTTTTAGGGTACTTTCGCACTGGTGCAGGTTTACAGTAAGTTTCCCGCTAGGAGTTTGTGCTGCGGCAGAAAATTTGACGCAGCTCAAACTTGAAGCAGGAAACTTACTGTAAACCCACCCGTGTGAATGTACCGTGTACATTCACATAGGGGGGGCAAACCTCCAGCTGTTGGAAAACTACTTCTGTTACCTAACTCAGTATTTTCCAACTATGGTGCCTCCAGCTGTGGCAAAACTACATGTAGTTGTAGAGATGTAGTTATGCAACAGCTGGAAGTATGCAACTACAACTCCCAGCATGGCGAGACACTGTTTGCTGTTTGGGCATGCTGGGATTTGCAGTTTTGCAACATCTGGAGGGCTACAGTTTAGAGACCACTGCACAGTGATCCCCAAACTGTGGCCCTCCAGATGTTGCAAAACTAGAAATCCCAGCATGCCCGGACAGCAAACTGCTGTGTGGCCATGCTGAGAGTTGTAGTTTTGCAAGATCTGGAGGGCCACAGTTTAGAGACCACTGCACAGTTATCTCCAAACTGTAGTCCTCTAAATCTTGCAAAACTACAAATCCCAACATGCCCAAACGGCTGTCTGAGCATGCTGGGAGTTGTAGTTTTGCAACATCTGGGGGGGGGCTACAGTTTAGAGACCTCTGTATAGTCTCCAAACTTTAACCCCCCCCCCCAGATGTTGCTAGGAAAATACTCACCGGCTTCCGTAGTCTTCACCAGGGAGCCACACGCCATTGCCGCCCACCGCCACCGGTCAGGTAAGGAACCGCCGCCGGTCACGCTACAGTTCCCCCCTTCTGCCCGGATTACGTCGGTGGGCAGAACGGGGGAACCGAACTTTAACCCCCTGCCCTCGATCTGCTATTGGTTGTCGCTTCTTGACGACCAATAGCAGGGATAGGAGGGGTGGCACCCCTGCCACCTAACTCCTATCCCTTCAGCGGGACCGGGGGTGTCTTGGACATCCCCGATCCCCCTGATTTTCACACCGGACACCGGTATGATCCGGATCCACCGAAAATAGCCGGTCTGAATTGACCGGCGATTTCCTGTTACTGTTTATTGACGTATCTAAACCCCACAATATATGGATCTATTCAAATGCTAGTAATACCAGAAGATCTGATATCTGAGTATAATAGATATGCTGCATGTCAATAATATATCAACCTAACATAGCGTTATACTCACAATAGAGAGCTGGCCATAAGGCTCCTCCCCCTCTACATCACATGGTTCAGTGCGTCACTATGTACAGTCATGGCCGTAAATGTTGGCACCCCTGACATTTTTCAAGAAAATTAAGTATTTCTCACAGAAAAGGATTGCAGTAACACAAGCACAAGGGAGGAAAAAAAGCAAATTGGACATAATGTCACACCAAACTCCAAAAATGGGCTGGACAAAATTATTGGTACCCTTTCAAAATTGTGGAAAAATAAGATTGTTTCAAGCATGTGATGCTCCTTTAAACTCACCTGGGGCAAGTAACATGTGTTGGCAATATACAAATCACACCTGAAAGCAGATAAAAAGAAGAGACTTGAGAACCAAAATTGTGAAAAAATGTCAACAATCTCAAGGTTACAAGTCCATCTCCAAAGATCTAGATTTGCCTTTGTCCACAGTGCGCAACATTCTCAAGAAGTTTGCAATCCATGGCACTGTAGCTAATCTCCCTAGGCATGGACGGAAGAGAAAACTTGATGACAGGTGTCAACGCAGGATAGTCCGGATGGTGGATAATCAGCCCCAAACAAGTTCCAAAGATATTCAAGCTGTCCTGCAGGATCAGGAAGCATCAGTGTCAGCACGAACTATCCATTGGCATTTAAATGAAATGAAATGCTATGGCAGGAGACCCAGGAGGACCCCACTGCTGACACAGAAACATAAAAAAGCAAGACTACATTTTGCCAAAATGAACTTGAGTAAGTCAAAATCCTTCTGGGAAAACATCTTGTGGACAGATGAGACAAAGATAGAGCTTTTTGGTAAAGCACATCATTCTTATGTGTACTGAAAACGGAATGAGGCCTGCAAAGAAAAGAACACAGTACCTGCAGTAAAATATGGTGGAGGTTCAATGATGTTTTGGGGTTGTTTTGCTGCCTCTGGCACTGGGTGCCTTGAATGTGTGCAAGGCATCATGAAGTCTGAGGATTACCAATGGATTTTGGGTCGCAATGTACAGCCCAGGGTCAGAAATCTGGGTTTGCATCCAAGATCTTGGGTCTTCCAGCAGGACAAACCCCCAAATATATGTCAAAAACCACCCAGAAATGGATGGCAACAAAGCGCTGGAGAGTTCTCAATGGGCCAGCAATGAGTCCAGATCTAAATCCCATGGAGAGATCTTACAATTGCTGTTGGGAAAAGGCGCCCTTCCAATAAGAGACATCTGGAGTAGTGATGTCGCAAACATAAAATTTTCAATGGGCATTGACTTCAATGGGCAGGCGAATTTTAAAACCCACAAGGACTCTTTCTGGGCACAATAGTGATTTAAAAGTTGTTTCAAGGGGACTAACACCTGGACTGTGGCGTGCCGGAGGAGGATCCATGGCAAAACTCCCATGGAAATTCCATAGTTGATGCAGAGTCTGGTTTTAATCCATAAAGGGCATAAATCACCTAACATTCCTAAATGGTTTGGAATAACATGCTTTAGCCCCCTTTAGGCATCACATAGTTAGATCCCCCTTTAGGCAGCACATAGATTCCCCCATATTAGGCAGCACATAGTTAGAGCCCCCCTTTAGGCAGTACATAGGTAGAGCCTCCCTTTAGGCATCACATAGTTAGATACCCCTTTAGGCAGCACATAGATTCCCCCATGTCAGGCAGCACATAGTTAGAGCTCCCCTTTAGGCAGCACATAAGATTCCCCCATATTAGGCAGCACATAGTTAGAGCCCCCTTGAGGCAGCACATAGTGGGATTTGAACCCAAGGCCCCAGCGCTGCAAGGCAGCAGTGCTAACCTCTGAGCCACCATGCTACTCTTAGCATACATTTAATATTCACGGTTGCTAAAATGGACAGAGATGTCAGCAGAGAGTACCAGAAAAATGAGGCATGTACATATGGATGAAAAATTGGGTATTGCCGTAGCCGCAGCTGTAGCAGCGGCCAGAAAAATTGCAGCACCTTAACAAGTGCAGCAGCAGAGGCCAGAAAAATTAGGGATGTACACATGGATGAAAATTTGGTATTGTCGCAGCCGCTGCTGTAGCAGTGGGCAGAAAAATTTCTGTTTCTTTCACCATGCAGAAGGTGCCCTAAAACATTGCGGCTTGAACCCTACTTGGTGGCGGATAAGTCACGCAAGTCATCCGGCATTCAGAGTTCAAATACAGCAGCGTGTGGACCATGTTTAGCACAAGGCAGCCCATCTGATCAGGCCTTGTTCAGTCAAATGTATCGCCCAGTGTCAGTCCCTTCGGGATCCATCCCTCATTCATCTTAATAAAGGTGAGGTAATCCAAACTTTTTTGACCAAGGCGACTCCTCTTCTCAGTAACAATACCTCCTGCTGCACTGAAGGTCTTTTCTAACAGGACACTTGAAGCGGGACAGGCCAGAAGTTCAAGCGCAAATTGGGATAGCTCAGGCCACAGGTCAAGCCGGCACACCCAGTAGTCAAGGGGTTCATCGCTCCTCAGAGTGTCGTTATCTGCGGTTAAGGCCAGGTAGTCTGCTACCTGTCGGTCAAGTCGTTTTCTGATGGTGGACCCCGAAGGGCTGTGGCGATGCATAGGACATAAAAAGCTCTGCATGTCCTCCATCAACAGCATGTCTGTAAAGCATCCTGTCCTTGCCGGAGTGTTTGTGGGAGGAGGAGGAGGATTACTTTCACCTCTTCCCCTGTTAGATCCCTGTTGTGCTGTGACATGACCCTTATACGCTGTGTACAGCATACTTCGTAATTTATTTTGGACCTGCTGAATCCTTTCCGCCTTGCTGTAATGCGGTAACATGTCAAGCACTTTATGTTTATACCGGGGGTCTAGTAGTGTGGACACCCAGTACAGGTCGTTCTCCTTCATCCTTTTTATACGAGGGGCCCTCAACAGGCACGACAGCTTGAAAGACCCCATTTGCACAAGGACGGATGCCGAGCTACTCATGTCCCCTTCCTCGTCCTCAGTGATGTCAGGAAATGTATCATCTTCTTCCCCCCAGCCACGTACCACGGGCACCAGATAGGTGACAAGGAGCACCCTGGGATGCCTGCTGTGGTTGGTCTTCCTCCTCCTCTTCAAAGCCTCATTCCTCCTCTGACTCCTCTTCCTCACAATCCTCTTCCAGCGTTGCCGCAGGTCCAGCAAGCGATGCTGATAAGGCCGTTTCTGGTGGTGATGGTGTCCACAACTCTTCCTCTTCACACTCATCTATTGCCTGATCCAGCACTCTTCGCAGGGCACACTCCAGGAAGAAAACAAACGGTATGATGTCGCTGATGGTGCCTTCGGTGCGACTGACCAGGTTTGTCACCTCCTCAAAAGGATGCATGAGCCTACAGGCATTGCGCATGAGCCTCCAGTAACGTGGCAAAAAAATTCCCAGCTCCGCAGATGATGTCCTAGCACCCCGGTCATACAAATATTCGTTGACGGCTTTTTCTTGTTGGAGCAGGCGGTCGAACATTGGGAATATTGAATTCCAGCGTGTCGGGCTGTCACAAATCAAGCGCCTCACTGGCATGTTGTTTCGCCGCTGGATATCTGACAAGTGCGCCATGGCCGTGTAGGAATGCCTGAAATGGCCACACACCTTCCTGGACTGCTTCAGGACATCCTGTAAGCCTGGGTACTTGAGCACAAAGCATTGTACCGTCAGATTACACACATGTGCCATGCACGGCACAAGTGTCAACTTGCCCAACCTCAATGCCGCCAACAAATTTGTTCCACTGTCACAAACCACCTTGCCGATCTCCAGTTGGTGCGGAGTCAGCCACTGGTCCACCTGTGCGTTCAGGGCCGACAGGAGCGCTGGTGCGGTGTGACTCTCCGCTTTGAGGCAAGTCAACCCCAAGATGGCGTGACACTGCCGTCTCCGGGATGTGGAATAGCACCTGGGGAGCTCGGGGGGGGGGGGTGCCAGTGATGTGGAGCAAGATGCAGCAGTGGAAGAGGACTCGGCCGAGCATGTTATGGAAGAGGATGGAGTAGGAAGAGTAGAGGAGGTGGCAGCAGGCCTGCCTGCAAGTCATGGCGGTGTCACCAACTCCTCTGCAGAGCCACGCATTCCATGCTTGGCAGCCGTCACCAGGTTTACCCAATGCGCAGTGTAGGTGATCTACCTGCCCTGACCATGCTTTGCAGACCAGGTATCAGTGGTCAGATGGACCCTTACCCCTACACTGTGTGCCAGACATGCCACAATTTCCTTTTGCACAATGGAGTAAAGGTTGGGGATTGCCTTTTGTGCAAAAAAATTTCGTCCGGGTACCTTCCACTGCGGTGTCCCAATGGCTACAAATTTTTTAAAGGCCTCAGACTCCACCAGCTTGTATTGTAAAAGCTGGCAGGCTAGCAGCTCCAACAAGCCAACTGTCAGACGCCGGGGTAGGGGGTGACTTTGAGACATTGGGAGAGATTTATCAAAACCTGTGCAAAGGAAAAGTTGCCCAGTTGCCCATAGCAACCAATCAGATCGCTTCTTTCATTTTGCAGAGGCCTTGCTGAAAATAAAAGAAGCAATCTGATTGGTTGCTATGGGCAACTGAGCAACTTTTCCTCTGGACAGGTTTTGATAAATCTCCCCCATTGTCTTCTTGCGCTCAAACATCTCCTTGACAGACACCTGACTGTGGGCAGATGAGCAGGAACTGCTCAAGGCGAGAGATGGAGAGGCGGATGGTTGAGAGGGGGCAAGGAGGGCAGCAGTGGTTGACCTGGCTGAAGATGCTGGACCAGGAGGAGGATGGCGGCTTTGACTTTGTGTGCTGCTTGTACTGACGTGTTGATCCCAAAGGCGTTTGTGATGTGACATCATATGCCTTCGCAAAGCAGTTGTGCCTAGGTGGGTGTTGGACTTCCCACGACTCAGTTTCTTCAGGCACAGGTTGCAAATGGCCTCACTGTTGTCAGAGGCAGACACACAGAAAAAAAGTCACACTGCTGAGCCCTGCGATGACGGCATTCTGGTGGTGGCAACAGCATGCGTTGGTTGGCGTCCTGTCTGGCTGACTCCGGGTGCCGATGCATGCTGTCTGACTGTGCCACTAGCTCCTTGCGACGACCTCCCCCTGCTTCTAACTCGTTTCCTCCTCCTCTCTGTCTCCCCATCTGAACTTTCCCCCTCTTCTTCTCTTCTAGCGGGCACCCACGTGGCATCCACAGACACATCGTCATCATCAACACCTTCACCGCTATCTGAAACCTCAAGAAAGGAAGCAGCAGCGGGTACAACATCATCATCACACAGTACGTCCATGTGTGTAATGCTGCCTGACTGAGAAACATCCCTGTTAACTACATCTTCTGGCAATAATGCTTGCACATCACTCATGTCTTCAAACTGATGTGTAAATAACTCCTCTGACGGATCAAGTAAAGCTGCTGTGGTGCTAGTGTTGGTGGTGGTGGCAGGCGGGCAAGTGGTAGCATGAGAGGTGCCCGAAGCTAAGCTAGAGGAGAAGGATGGTGCGTCAAGGTTCCGAGCGGAAGCGGTAGTAGATTGGGTGTCTTGTGATAGCCAGTCAACTAAGTCCTCAGAACTTTGGGGGTTCAGGGTACGTGGCCTCTGAACACTGGCCATTCTAGGTCCAAAGGGAATCCCAGCACCACGACGGCCCCTGCGGGGTGGCCTTCCTCTGCCTGTCATTCTTTTGGTTAAATTTGCACAAGTGTCACACCAAATGTGATTTGCACTAGGGTGACACAATTTGCCCTGCAGGCAAAAATACTGGTAACTTTGACGTGAACTGACAGTGACGACTGGTTTTATTTAACAGCCAAAAAAGGTATTTTTTATTTATTTGCACAACTGTCACACCTAATGTGATTTGCACTAGGGTGACACAATTTGCCCTGCAGACAAAAAAAAAATCGTAACTTTGATGTGAACTGACAGTGACGACTGGTTTTATTTAACAGCCAAAAAAGGTATTTTTGGTTTTTTATTTGCACAACTGTCACACCAAATGTGATTTGCACTTGTGTGACAATGAGCAAAAAAGCTTGCCAGCGGAGTTCCCCTTTTTAAGCAGTGGTCCCCAACCAGGGTGCCTCCAGCTGTTGCAAAACACACGGACTGATATATTTCAGCCCTTTGAATACTGTAGTAGTTAGTTGCTTTAAAGAAATAAAGCTTGCCAGCGGAGTTCCCCTTTTATGCAATGGTCCCCAACCAGGGTGCCTCCAGCTGTTGCAAGACACACGGACTGATATCTTTCAGCCCTAAAAAGGAATTTTTGGGTGCTGTCCTTAACCTGTTAAGGACCAAGGGCATAAACTTACGTCCCTAGTCCCGCTCCCGTGATATAATGCGGGGTTACACGGTAACCCCGCATCATATCACGGCGGGCCTGGCGTCATAGTGAAGCCGAGACCCGCCTCTAATAGCGCGGCACTGATCGTGGTGCCGCGTGCTATTAACCCTTTAGCCGTACAATCAAAGCTGGCTAAAAGTGAAAGTAAAATGTGCCGGTTAGCTCAGGGAGCTGTTCGGGATTGCCGCGGTATAATCGCGGCATCCCGAACAGCTGTACTTCAGGAGGAAGGTCACTTACCTTCCTTCCTGCAGTCCGATCGCCGAATGAATGCTTCAAGCCTGAGATCCAGGCTTGAGCATTCAATCGCCGAAAACACTGATTGATGCATTCCTATGGAGATGCATCAATCAGTGGTAAAGATCAGTACATGCAATGTTATAGCCCCCCCCTGGGGGCTATAATATTGCATAAGAAAAGTGTAAAAAATCATTAACCCTTTCAATGATCCCTTCCCCTAATAAAAGTTTGAATCACCTGGCATTTCCAAGAATAAAAAAAAAACTGTGTAAATAAAAATAAACGTATGTGGTATCGCCGCATGCGGAAATGTCCGATTTATAAAAATATACCGCTTTTTAAACTGCACGTTCAATGTCGTACGCGCAAAAAAAATTCCAAAGTCCAAAATTGCGTATTTTTGGTCACTTTTTATATAATGAAAAGATGAATAAAAAGTGATCAAAAAGTCCGATCAATCCAAAAATAGTACTGACAAAAACTTCAGATCACTGCGCAAAAAATGAGCCCTCATAGCCCCCTGAACATGGAAAAATAAAAAAGTTATAGGGCTCAGAAAATGACAATTTTAAACGTATACATTTTGTATTTATGATTTTTTTTCAGTAGTAATACATTATCATTTTAACCGTATGGACCTAGAGAATAAAGAAAAGGTGTCATTTTTAACGAAAAATTTACTACGTAGAAACGGAAGCCCCCAAAATTTACAAAATGGCATTTTTCTTTTAATTTTGTCGCACAATGATTTCTTTCTCCATTTCGCCGTAGATTTTTGGGTACAATAACTGATGTCATTACAAAGTAGAATTGGTGGTGCAAAAAATATGCCATAATACAGATTTTTAGGTGCAAAATTGAAAGAGTTATGATTTTTTAAAGGTAAGGAGGAAAAAAGGAAAGTGCAAAAAACGAAAAACGCCTGGTCCTTAAGGGGTTAAAACAGATGTTACACTAGTGCTTTAGAAGTAAATTGGACCCTGAATACACCACCTAGCAGCAACCTAGCTATAGCTTTCCCTATACAGCAGGAGCAGCTTCTCTGACCCTCTACTTCCTAAGCCTGCAGCATGCTGAATGAGGGTAAAATGGCATCCATGAAAGGGATAGGAGGGTCTGGAAGGGAGGGACTGCTGCTGATTGGCTGTAATGTGTCTGCTGACTCTGACTCACAGGGTCAAAGTTTACTGCAATGTTAAAGTATAGGGGGCGGATCGAACTTCACATATGTTCGCCAGGCGATGCGAACGCGAACATGCTAAATTCGCCGGGAACTGTTCGCCAGCGAACAATTCGCGACATCTCTACTTGACACATGGTGAACTCCTTGCTATGCAGCAACTTATCCACGACCACAACCTCATTGTAAAACCTGCTGACAAAGGAGGTGGGGTTGTGGTCATGGATAGGAGCACATATTTAAAAGAGGCATACAGGCAATTAAGTGATGTAAATGTATACAGTGTTCTGCCTAGACATCCTAAAATAGAGATGGAGCGCACATTACAACAAATAGTGAGGAATGCATTTGATCAGGGTCTTATTGAGAAAAAACTGAGTAAGTTTTTTTTGGTTCAACATCTATTACACCATTGCTATACCTCCTGCAGAAGATACATAAGGGCCTACAAGATCCCCCAGGTTGGCCCATTGTCTCCGGCAGGGGGTCATTATCCAGCAATGTGTCGATTTTTTGGGACAAATTCCTGAGACCCTTTGCTATGAGGTCAAAGTCATATTGTTTACAGGATCACATTACCACATGATGCAATTATTGCCAGTTTTGACGTTGTAAGTCTTTAAACGTCAATACAGCATACAAGGGGACTACAAGCCATTAAGAAATGTCTTACTGATGCCAAATTTGACTTTGATCAGATGTCCTGTATCCTGGAGTTACTGATGTTTGTGCTCCCGAATAACAATTTTTTATTTGACGAGAAGTACTATATTCAATTACGTGGGATCGCTAGGGGGAGTAACATGGCACCCACCTATGCGAATCTAGTGATGGCAGATTTTGAAGAGAGTCACATCTATGTAACCCACAACTCCAGGAATATCCTGAGGTGGTGGCGTCATATAGATGATATTCTTCTTATCTGAACTAGCACGGAGGGAGAATTGATTGAATTTCAATCTTATCTTAACAGCATAGACAGCAAACTACAGTTCACATTAACACATTCAAGGGATAAAATACAGTTTCTGGATACTGAAGTCACGGTTATTAACAATAAACTTACTACTGACTTATATTGTAAACCAACAGATTGCAATACACTATTAAGGTATGAATCCTGCCATCCTAGGTCAATGGTCCAGTCTCTACCGTACAGTCAGTTTTTACGGGCTAGCAGAATTACAGACACAGAAGAAAAACTAGATAGAGCACTGCTGTAATTAATTTGCAAAAAAAAGAGGTTACTAGAAGAATGTCAGGGCATTAGATGCCCAAGGATTAAAAAAGATCTATCAAAACGAATACCCTTTATAACTAGTGTTGAGCAGCATAGGCCATATTCGAATTGACGATATTTCGTGAATATATGGACGAATATTCGTCATATATTTGCTAAATTCGCATATTCATAATATTCGCCGTTTATTTTCGCATTTGCGAAAATGCGCATATGTGAAAATGTGCATATGCAAAAAATATCATAAACGAAAATTTGCATATGTGAAAATTTGCATATTCCAAAATTAGCATAAGCATATTAGCATATGCAAATTTTCACGTATGGGAAAATTCGTACGCCAGTCTCACACAGTAGTATTAGAGCCTTCTTTACACCACACAAGCTGGAAGCAGAGAGGGGTGATCACTGTAATGTGTACTGTGGAAAAAAAAAACAATATTCGTAATTGCGAATATATAGTGCTATATTCACGAATATTCGTGAATTCGCGAATATGTGATATTTGCGAATAAAATTCGCATTGCGAATATTCACGAGCAACACTATTTATAACTACATACAATGAGGTGTCAGGCAAGATTTCCCAAAAAGTGAGGAAACACTGGCACCTCATTAGTAAGAGCTATCCTGAAATTCCAGAATTTAGGGAGACACCTTTCATGTCTTATCGGAGAACTAGAAGTTTGAGGGATTGTCTGGTGAGAGCAGACATCTCTAAACAAAAAGGTAGTACACAAAAATACCTTACAGTTCAGGCAAAGGGATGCTTCCCCTGTAGAAGGTGCATCAACTGCAGATAACTCCAAAAAGGTGAAGCATTTGTGCACCCCAAGACAGGTGTAACTATCCCCATAAAATTCTACTTAACGTGTGACAGTAATAGTGTGATATACATCCTATGGTGCCCTTGTAATTTAATTTATGTGGGTGAGACCAAGTGCGATTTAAAAACTAGACTAAATCAGCATCGCTATTCTATTCGTAAAAAAAGAGGGGACTTGCCAGTCTCAAAGCACTTTATGGAAGTGGGTCACTCGGAACATGATTTGAAATGCATGGTGGTAGATCACATCCCCCCACTCAAGCGAGGTGGGGATCGGATCTACATCCTGCAGAAAAGGGAATTAAAGTGGATCTATGATATGAATTCATTAAAACCAAATGCTCTCAATGTAGAATTCATTGTTACACAGAAAATTTTAAAATAATCACCCAATGAAGCCCTTGGTGATGACAGTGCCCAGGTGGATATATGGTAGTAAGTGATATATATACTTATGGATTTATTTTAATTTCCCTTTTTTTCTTCTTTATTTAGATTTCTCCAATAAAGATATGATGGTAGCAAGAATTGAACACAACGAAACGCATTTTGGGATTCGCCGTTTTTTGTGAAATTTTTTTGTAATTTAAAAAAAAAAAAACTTTATTTTTCAAGATATTTTGATAGGAGCTGGGAGTCAGTAGAATAGTGGTGCCACCCTGTGGTCTACAGTATCTAACATCTAATAAAAGATATATAACTACAGTACTTGCATTGTTCTCCTTGTGCAACAGATGCTCCGGTTTGAATGTCCCTGTATGATAGGGAGCCAGTCAACACTTCTCCCAGAATATAGGTATACCCATCTATATAGTCCACTGCCCAGGTGGTAATATATGTTATTCCTGGTCTGAGGTATAATTAGTGTCCCTGCTCTAGCAATAGGGCAGATACACTATATGTGGGATATTACCTGACAGGGAGATTGCTGTGTTGCGGCCCCATGACTGTATATCATAAGTGTGGATGGGAGCAATGCACTACATAGGAGATATTGATATATTCATCACAATTATATATATATAATGCCTCTAGTATTATGCTTCTTTATGTCTATTACACTATGGGCAAGATTTGCCCTTAATCAATATGGTGGTTACTTACTCCTTAGAGCTCTATAGGCATGCACAATAAGACGGGCATCAGAAGCCTCGCAGAGCGAGATGTCAATATGACTATGCCCCATGTGTTACTGTGGAAACAAGTGATGCCTCTGTTTGTTTGGCTGCAGCTCACCCGGGACCCGGAAGCAGCTGACAAACAACAAACGGGCTAACAAACAAAGCGACGTCCCACACTAGAAGGTTTGTGTATTCTGCTACCATTGTAATTAGAGATGAGCGAACTTTTCAAAAATTTGATTCTGCTGATTCGCCGAATTTTCCAATAAAGTTTGTTTTGTTCCAAATTTTTTCGCACAAATCTATATTAAAAAAGGCTATTTCTAGCCTACATACAGCCTCTATAGGGGTATAGAACACTTTGCTGTGTTCTAAGACGCATATGGAGTGTGCTGGGTTAGTGAAATAATACTGTTATTCAGAATAACATGCAGATTACCGGCATCGCTTTTAGAATCACTGCCACACAGCAGCACAATTACAGCCTGGTGGTGGCATGAGTGTCAGGTGACCATATAGTGACTGAATGACATAGCGTGGCGGTGTTGGCAACATGAGGACACCATATAGTGGCTGAATGACACAGCGTGGAGGTGTTGGCAGCATGAGGACACCATATAGTGGCTGAATGGCACAGTGTGGAGGTGTTGGCAGCATGAGGACACCATATAGTGGCTAAATGACACAGTGTGGAGGTGTTGGCAGCATGAGGACACCATATAGTGGCTGAATGGCACAGTGTGGAGGTGTTGGAAGCATGAGGACACCATATAGTGGCTGAATGACACAGCGTGGAGGTGTTGGCAGCATGAGGAGACCATATAGTGGCTGAATGGCACAGCGTGGAGGTGTTGTCAGCATGAGGACACCATATAGTGGCTGAATGGCACAGTGTGGAGGTGTTGGAAGCATGAGGAGACCATATAGTGGCTGAATGGCACAGTGTGGAGGTGTTGGCAGCATGAGGACACCATATAGTGGCTGAATGGCACAGTGTGGAGGTGTTGGCAGCATGAGGACACCATATAGTGGCTAAATGACACAGTGTGGAGGTGTTGGCAGCATGAGGACACCATAGAGTGGCTGAATGGCACAGTGTGGAGGTGTTGGAAGCATAAGGACACCATATAGTGGCTGAATGATACAGCTTGGATGAGGCTGAAGCATGAGGACACCATATAGTGGCTGAATGACACAGCGTGGAGGTGTTGGCAGCATGAGGAGACCATATAGTGGCTGAATGGCACAGCGTGGAGGTGTTGTCAGTATGAGGACACCATATAGTGGCTGAATGGCACAGTGTGGAGGTGTTGGAAGCATGAGGAGACCATATAGTGGCTGAATGGCACAGCGTGGAGGTGTTGGCAGCATGAGGACACCATATAGTGGCTGAATGGCACAGTGTGGAGGTGTTTGCAGCATGAGGACACCATATAGTGGCTAAATGACACAGTGTGGAGGTGTTGGCAGCATGAGGACACCATATAGTGGCTGAATGGCACAGTGTGGAGGTGTTGGAAGCATGAGGACACCATATAGTGGCTGAATGATACAGCTTGGATGAGGCTGAAGCATGAGGACACCATATAGTGGCTGAATGACACAGCGTGGAGGTGTTGGCAGCATGAGGAGACCATATAGTGGCTGAATGGCACAGCGTGGAGGTGTTGTCAGCAAGAGGACACCATATAGTGGCTGAATGGCACAGTGTGGAGGTGTTGGAAGCATGAGGACATCGTATAGTGGCTGAATGACACAGCTTGGATGAGGCTGAAGCATGAGGACACCATAGAGTGGCTGAATGACACAGCGTGCAGGTGTTGGCAGCATGAGGAGACCATATAGTGGCTGAACGGCACAGCGTGAAGGTGTTGGCAGCATGAGGACACCATATAGCGGCTGAATGACACAGCATGGAGGTGTTGGCAGCATGAGGAGACCATATAGTGGACGAATGGCACAGCCCGGAGTTGCCAGCAGCATGAGTAGGCACTAGGCCTTCACAATCCCTAAGATTAAAAGATGAATTAAGAAATTTAAATCGAAGATTTTGGATAGCGGGTGCTACCTATGAGAAAATTTGAAATTCCCAGACCCAGGCCCCACAGCGGCATCAGTAACTCACAGATTGCCTGAATGATACAGACTGGAGTTGGCTGATGCACAAGTACACACCAGGGCTTCACAATCCCCCCAAAAAATACCACAATTTTAGAAATTTTTGAAAAAGATTTTGGATAGCAGGTGCTACCTATGAGAAAATTTGAAATTACCAGACCAAGGCCGCACAGCGGCATCAGTAACCAATATATTGCCTGAATGACATAGCCTGGAGTTGGCTGATTGACGAGTACACAGCAGGGCTTCACAATTCCCCCCCCCAAAAACACCACAATTTTAGAAATTTTTGGAAAAGATTTTGAATAGCGGGTGCTACCTATGAGACAATTTGAAATTACCAGACTCAGGCCCCACAGCGGCATCAGTAACCCATATATTGCCTGAATGACACAGCCTGGAGTTGGCACAACCCACAGCACAACCCACAGCATAAGATACTTCTCTAGGAGAGGGAACAGCATAGGACAAAGGCAATGGGAGGACAGGGACTGCTCCCGGGCCATGCCAACTGAGAGTTGTGTCTGAGGAACCCACTGACTGTTGACTGGGGGTGTCAGATGTCACTTGTGATGATGTGGATGAGCGTGTTAACCAATCGACGACGGCAGATGGGTTGTTGGTGGAGACACGACCGCTGGCTGGCATCGGGAGCTCAGGCCTCTCGCTGCGACTCCTGCTGCCACTCGCCCCAAGTCTGCTGCCAACTCTGCCTGAAGTATTTAGGCCTCTGCCACTTCTCTGTGCACGTCCTGGCACTTCTCTGCCTGACATACTTAGTGCGTTTATGAGGGTATTACAATACGCTACACTACTCTTTAAACAGTATTTGTCTAGAACAGAAGCAGGTGATTACTTACGGCTGTCCTTTCACAGTATGTAGGCCCTTGACAGATTAACAGGTACTAGATGGTACAATACTTGGATGTACCTATGCGGTCTGCACTGATGAGGACAGTAATAAGCGTAACTATATGCAGAAAAAACTCAGTATTTTTGTTAAACACCAGCCGGTGGATACTATTGTTCGGACTTTGACGGTATGGAGCACCTTGACAGATTAACAGGTACTAAATGGTACAATACTTGGATGTACATATGCGGTATGCACTGATGAGGGCAGTAATATGCCTAACTATTAGCAGAAAAAAACTCTGTATTTTTGTAATACACCAGCCGGTGGATACTATTGTTTGGACTTTGACGGTATGGAGCACCTTGACAGCTTAACAGGTACTAAATGGTACAATACTTGGATGTACCTATGCGGTCTGCACTGATGAGGGCAGTTATATATGCGTAACTACGCAGAAAAAACTATTTAAAAAAAAAAACAGCCGGTGAATACTATTGTTTGGACTTGCACAGTATGTAGCCCCTTGACAGATTAACAGGTACAAAATGGTACAAATGCACTACAGTCCACTGAACAATCACGTATTTCTGAACAGCAGCAGGACCCAACAGTGCAGCACCACCAAAAAAAAAATCCAGGGATTAAACCCTAAATTGCACTCTGTCACACAATTCTGAGCAGCAGAAGATTTGTGGAGAAAAAAAAAACTCAATTGGGCTGAAAAATGAGGAGATAAGATGCTTCAGAAAGTTCAGGCAGCTTGGAGATCTGTATGAGGCAGCTGACAGCTATCTGCCCCTCTCTGCTGCAATGCTCAATAACGTGAATAGGAGGTTTAGCAATCAATGATCCTTCTCAGTGTAACAGCACAGCACTCTGCACTCCTGCCTATCCCTAATGCTGATGTGACTAGCAGTTGCAGTGTAATGCTCTGGTATGAGCTATTCACACTCACACAGTCCCGTCCTCTCCATCTGAGTGCATAGATGAAATGAAGAGAGGCAAGATGGCCGCCGATTATATAGGGGCTGTGACATCACAGGGGTCAGTGAACACTGATGGGCTGCATCTCACTAGTGTTGCTCGCGAATATTCGCAATTTGAATTTTATTCGCGAATATCGCATATTCGCGAATTCGCGAATATTCGCGAATATAGCGCTATATATTCGTAATTACGAATATTCGTTTTTTTTTATTTTTTTTTTATTTTTTTCACAGTACACATCACAGTGATCATCCCTCTCTGCTTCCAGCTTATGTGGTGTAAGAAGGCTCTAATACTACTGTGTGAGACCGGTGTGCGAATTTTCGCATATGCGAAAATGTACATATGCTTAATTTTCGCATATGCAAATTTACACTTATGTTAATTTTTGTATAAGCAAATTTTCGCATATGTTAATTTTCGCACACGCGAATATTCGCATATGCGAAAATAAAACGCGAATGTTACGAATATGCGAATATTCGCAAATATGACGAATATTCGTCCATATATTCGCGAATATTCGCGAATTCGAATATGGCCTATGCCGCTCAACACTACATCTCACATGTGATTCAGGGTCAGCCCGCCTACCTTCATTCCCGCCGCTGTTTCCCGCCCTCCCATAATCCCCTGCCCCATGTACTCACATGTGGATCCGCCATCTTAGGTCTCCAATAGCCTGGAACGCTGTAAAATGGAGTTTAATGAAGCGATTTGCGGGATTGAATCGCGGCGATATTCGCATTCGTTGCAAATCGAATTTTTCATGAAATTCGTAACAAATTCGGGTTCGTCAACTTCGATTCGCTCATCTCTAATTATAATCACATATTTTTATTCATACACCTGTGCACTGTCACTTATATGTTGTATGCACAAGCCGATCGCCAGATGGATAGTACGATCGGACTATATATATGAGCACATAATTGTACTGTATGTCATATACACTGCACAAGGATGAAGTTTGTTGTGGATTTATTATGATATGCACTTTGTTTATATTTGTAATGATTCTGATGATGTCACTAATTATGCATATGATGTCACTGATTAGGAGGTGTATTTAAACCTCCCATGTATCACTTATTTGCACTTGAAAATGGCGGTGAGAGATCGCCGAAATGTTGTCTGCATCATGGAATAAACTACAAGTTTTTTTTCAACATTAACTGGGAGTGCTGCATCCTTCTATTATATATACACACACACATATATATATATATATATATCTCCAAATGGCGGAGGACAGCACAACCACTAAAGATCTTGAAGCGGTAATCCGGGTGCAATAGGCAAAAAACGTGGTCCCAGTCGCAGACCACATCCATAGATACCAGCAATAAGTCCAGCAGCACTCACGGGATCAAGTAGAAACACAGCAGTGTTTATTAAACCATGTATAATGCAACGTTTCAGTGATATCCACCACCTTTTTCAAGCATGGTATACAAATGTGCAAAACAGACCTTTATATGGTGTCATATTAAGTTAATTACAAAACTCCAATCAATATAATCAAATAAATTTCACACAGTAAAAAAGACATAAACAATACAAAATTCATAATATAGAAAGTGCAGGTAATGACAGTGTGTTAAGAAACAACAATGGTCACCGTATATACAATAGATCATCGTTGTTATTAAAAATACAAAGTGTAGTTAATAAAGACGCAGCTGAAGCTACGTCTTGCAGTGATTAAAAACAACAACCTTGTCATGGGGACAGACCACTCACCTCCTGTATATGGGTGCCGCCATTACGGCGTCTCACATGTGGTCATATGGCTCCCGGTCATGTGACGATCCCCAGCTCCGTCCTGTCATCACGTGACCGGAGCGCACACTCGCGCATGCGCACCTGCCACTTTGATGCCGAAAAGGGCATCAAGAGACCTGGCGGAGACACGGGAGCGCCCCAAACATCGGGACCAGACTAAACTCACAAATATCAATGCAAAAGGGTAAATGAAATGTATGGGAATGTACAAAATAAATAAATATAAGGGCAAAATTATTATAATAATGTACAAAAATCAGGGCAGGTCAAAGAAGTCATCTGTAGATGACAGGAAGACCTATCAATCGTACAAAAACGCATCAAAAACGCATAATGTGAATAGGCTAAAGCTATTAGAAAAATGTTAGAAAAAATGTGTCGGTGAATAAGTCAATGGACACACATCTGTACATGAATGCACAGAAGTGTATCCAAAAGCGTCATGCAAAAAGGCTACAAGAAAAGAAGTAAGGAGTAGAATGTGGAATCAAAGTTCCACATAGTCCCCCAAAGGAATAGAAGATGTAATGTGTGTGTATATATGTATACATACATCCAAGATCAACGGATCAGGGTTGGAGTATAGAGCTAGATGTAAATTATATCGTGAATAGGGAAATAGTGTTAAAAAACGTGGTATTAATGATACATACATATACTAAAGGTGAATATTGCGTATACGTGTATGTTTGAAATCCACACAAGTACAGCGTTATTCGTGCACACGTCTGGATACCAAACCTATCTAAAGAGAGTACAGTGTTCTTGGAGAAATATCTAGTTAAATAAATTACATAGCCCCAATTTTTGTACATTACACATAACTAGAATGTAATCACAGAAAGATCCTTTACTCCACGCATATGAGGAAAACATAAAAAATAATAGAATATTCCATGTCGGTATCTTTGGTCTGTCCCCCGACAAATGAAAATTTCAACATCTAGAATAGAATAGAAAGAGGTATCAATAATATGTATTATATATTACATTGTATACCATTTAAATACATTCTCAACAGTCGACATGGCCTACGCATTGTATATAGCCGATGTAACAGTAAAATCAACATTTAGGCCACGCGGACGTAACGTGTCCAACTTATGAATCCAATACAATTCACGTTTCTTTAGCCGGTTGATTCTGTCTCCTCCCTTCTTGTTTTCTGGTATATGATCAATTAATGTAAATCGTAACTCGTTTTCCGTATGACCCGCCTCAACAAAATGTTTGGATACCGGCAGATCCAGTCTGGCCTTCCTGATCGAATACCGGTGTTGGTTGAGGCGGGTCCGGAAATCGAGTGTAGTTTCACCAATGTAAAGAAGTCTACAGGGACATGAAAGTGCATAGATGACAAAATGCGACGTACAAGTTAAAAAGAACTTCAATTTATATTCCCTTAGTGTTAGAGGGTGTACAAATGAGGTACCCTTATTCATCCTAGGGCAGTTGATACACATGCCACAAGGGAATGAACCCTTACGATTAACTGTCAAGTATTTCTGTCGGTCCATCGGGCTTGTGGATACGTCGGTTTTTACCAGACGATCCTTCAAGCTCGGGGACTTCCGATAAGACATTAGTGGGGGTGTACAGAACTCAGGAATTTCGGGATGACATTTACTCAAGATACCCCAATGTTTCCGTACCGCACCGGCGATCCTATCTGATCTACTATTAAATGTAGAAACAAATGCGATCCTCGGTGGTTTAGGAACTTTATCAGTCTGGTGGATTAGTGATTCACGGTCCAATTCTAGGGTCTTGTTTTTACTTTCCAAAAGTAGATTACGTGGATACCCTCTGCGTGCAAAGTTATCCACCATTTTGTCTAAGGCCGGTAGGACTCTGTTCTCCACTCCCACCACCCGGCGGGCCCTCATCATCTGGCTTGATGGGAGGGACCGTACCATGGGGCGGGGGTGGTGACTGTCATACCTTAAGACAGAATTGCTGTCCGTTGGCTTCGTATATAGATCGGTGGTCAGCCGTCCACCGTCTATACTTACCAACGTATCTAGAAATTGCACTGAAACCGTAGAAGAGGTCAAAGTAAACTTAATATTAGTGTGAATCTGGTTCAAAAAATCAAAAAAATCCAAAAGGTGTTCGTGTGTACCTGTCCAGATTAAAAAGACATCGTCTATGTAACGCCACCACCCCAGCACATGGCTGAAGTGGTGGCTCACATAGACGAATGTCTCCTCTAGGGCCGCCATGAACACGTTCGCGTACGTGGGCGCCACGTTCGTGCCCATGGCGGTCCCAGACAGCTGCAAATAAAAAGAATCGTTAAACATAAAGTAATTATGTTTCAGTACAATTTCCAGTAATGTCAAAATCAATTTACTCTCTTCCTGTGTGTGATCCAATGAGATAGCCAGCTGGACTGCCTCCAGTCCTGCCTCGTGGGGTATAGATGTATACAATGAGGAGACGTCCAAAGACGCCAAAATAGTGTTTTCAGGAATATTGATTAATTCTATTTTTCTAAGAAAATCCGCTGTGTCTCCAATAAAGGACTTAGAGTTCACAGCGTAGGTTCTCAGATTTCCATTGTCTCCATTGTCTCCGGGAGGGGGTCGATTACTAGCCAAATTTCCATTTTTTTGGACAAGATTCTGAGAACCTACGCTGTGAACTCTAAGTCCTTTATTGGAGACACAGCGGATTTTCTTAGAAAAATAGAATTAATCAATATTCCTGAAAACACTATTTTGGCGTCTTTGGACGTCTCCTCATTGTATACATCTATACCCCACGAGGCAGGACTGGAGGCAGTCCAGCTGGCTATCTCATTGGATCACACACAGGAAGAGAGTAAATTGATTTTGACATTACTGGAAATTGTACTGAAACATAATTACTTTATGTTTAACGATTCTTTTTATTTGCAGCTGTCTGGGACCGCCATGGGCACGAACGTGGCGCCCACGTACGCGAACGTGTTCATGGCGGCCCTAGAGGAGACATTCGTCTATGTGAGCCACCACTTCAGCCATGTGCTGGGGTGGTGGCGTTACATAGACGATGTCTTTTTAATCTGGACAGGTACACACGAACACCTTTTGGATTTTTTTGATTTTTTGAACCAGATTCACACTAATATTAAGTTTACTTTGACCTCTTCTACGGTTTCAGTGCAATTTCTAGATACGTTGGTAAGTATAGACGGTGGACGGCTGACCACCGATCTATATACGAAGCCAACGGACAGCAATTCTGTCTTAAGGTATGACAGTCACCACCCCCGCCCCATGGTACGGTCCCTCCCATCAAGCCAGATGATGAGGGCCCGCCGGGTGGTGGGAGTGGAGAACAGAGTCCTACCGGCCTTAGACAAAATGGTGGATAACTTTGCACGCAGAGGGTATCCACGTAATCTACTTTTGGAAAGTAAAAACAAGACCCTAGAATTGGACCGTGAATCACTAATCCACCAGACTGATAAAGTTCCTAAACCACCGAGGATCGCATTTGTTTCTACATTTAATAGTAGATCAGATAGGATCGCCGGTGCGGTACGGAAACATTGGGGTATCTTGAGTAAATGTCATCCCGAAATTCCTGAGTTCTGTACACCCCCACTAATGTCTTATCGGAAGTCCCCGAGCTTGAAGGATCGTCTGGTAAAAACCGACGTATCCACAAGCCCGATGGACCGACAGAAATACTTGACAGTTAATCGTAAGGGTTCATTCCCTTGTGGCATGTGTATCAACTGCCCTAGGATGAATAAGGGTACCTCATTTGTACACCCTCTAACACTAAGGGAATATAAATTGAAGTTCTTTTTAACTTGTACGTCGCATTTTGTCATCTATGCACTTTCATGTCCCTGTAGACTTCTTTACATTGGTGAAACTACACTCGATTTCCGGACCCGCCTCAACCAACACCGGTATTCGATCAGGAAGGCCAGACTGGATCTGCCGGTATCCAAACATTTTGTTGAGGCGGGTCATACGGAAAACGAGTTACGATTTACATTAATTGATCATATACCAGAAAACAAGAAGGGAGGAGACAGAATCAACCGGCTAAAGAAACGTGAATTGTATTGGATTCATAAGTTGGACACGTTACGTCCGCGTGGCCTAAATGTTGATTTTACTGTTACATCGGCTATATACAATGCGTAGGCCATGTCGACTGTTGAGAATGTATTTAAATGGTATACAATGTAATATATAATACATATTATTGATACCTCTTTCTATTCTATTCTAGATGTTGAAATTTTCATTTGTCGGGGGACAGACCAAAGATACCGACATGGAATATTCTATTATTTTTTATGTTTTCCTCATATGCGTGGAGTAAAGGATCTTTCTGTGATTACATTCTAGTTATGTGTAATGTACAAAAATTGGGGCTATGTAATTTATTTAACTAGATATTTCTCCAAGAACACTGTACTCTCTTTAGATAGGTTTGGTATCCAGACGTGTGCACGAATAACGCTGTACTTGTGTGGATTTCAAACATACACGTATACGCAATATTCACCTTTAGTATATGTATGTATCATTAATACCACGTTTTTTAACACTATTTCCCTATTCACGATATAATTTACATCTAGCTCTATACTCCAACCCTGATCCGTTGATCTTGGATGTATGTATACATATATACACACACATTACATCTTCTATTCCTTTGGGGGACTATGTGGAACTTTGATTCCACATTCTACTCCTTACTTCTTTTCTTGTAGCCTTTTTGCATGACGCTTTTGGATACACTTCTGTGCATTCATGTACAGATGTGTGTCCATTGACTTATTCACCGACACATTTTTTCTAACATTTTTCTAATAGCTTTAGCCTATTCACATTATGCGTTTTTGATGCGTTTTTGTACGATTGATAGGTCTTCCTGTCATCTACAGATGACTTCTTTGACCTGCCCTGATTTTTGTACATTATTATAATAATTTTGCCCTTATATTTATTTATTTTGTACATTCCCATACATTTCATTTACCCTTTTGCATTGATATTTGTGAGTTTAGTCTGGTCCCGATGTTTGGGGCGCTCCCGTGTCTCCGCCAGGTCTCTTGATGCCCTTTTCGGCATCAAAGTGGCAGGTGCGCATGCGCGAGTGTGCGCTCCGGTCACGTGATGACAGGACGGAGCTGGGGATCGTCACATGACCGGGAGCCATATGACCACATGTGAGACGCCGTAATGGCGGCACCCATATACAGGAGGTGAGTGGTCTGTCCCCATGACAAGGTTGTTGTTTTTAATCACTGCAAGACGTAGCTTCAGCTGCGTCTTTATTAACTACACTTTGTATTTTTAATAACAACGATGATCTATTGTATATACGGTGACCATTGTTGTTTCTTAACACACTGTCATTACCTGCACTTTCTATATTATGAATTTTGTATTGTTTATGTCTTTTTTACTGTGTGAAATTTATTTGATTATATTGATTGGAGTTTTGTAATTAACTTAATATGACACCATATAAAGGTCTGTTTTGCACATTTGTATACCATGCTTGAAAAAGGTGGTGGATATCACTGAAACGTTGCATTATACATGGTTTAATAAACACTGCTGTGTTTCTACTTGATCCCGTGAGTGCTGCTGGACTTATTGCTGGTATATATATATATATATATATATATATATATATATATATATATATATGTGCGCTTTTTTTTTAATATCCACTTCTACATTAATCTCCTGCTAAGGAATCATACAAAGGAAAAGCGCCAGGCCAATATATCTATGTAAGTCCTGTCCAAAAGTTCCTTTAAAGGGGTACTCCGGCGCTAAAACATCTTATCCCCTATCACATGATAAAAGGATCACATGTTTGTTACAGTGTGTCACCCCAGTAGTAAGGAGATTACATGAAGGGGAGGTTTGTTACAGTGTGTCACCCCAGTAGTAAGGAGATTACATGGGGTGGAGGTTTATTACAGTGTGTCACCCCAGTAGTAAGGAGATTATATGAGGAGGAGGTTCTTTGCAGTGTGTCACCCCAGTAGTAAGGTGATTACATGAGGAGGAGGTTTGTTACAGTGTGTAATCCCAGTAGTAAGGAGATTACATGAGGAGGAGGTTTGTTACAGTGTGTCACCCCAGTAGTAAGGAGATTACATGAAGAGGTTTCTTACAGCGTGTCACCACAGTAGTAAGGAGATTACATGAGGAGGGGTTTGTTACAGTGTGTCACCACAGAAGTAAGAAGATTACATGAGGAGGTTTATTTCAGCGTGTCACCACAGTAGTAAGGAGATTACATGAGGAGGAGGTTTGTTATAGTGTGTCACCCCAGTAGTAAGGAGATTATATGAGGAGGAGGTTTGTTACAGTGTGTCACCCCAGTATTAAGGAGATTACACGAGGGGAAGGTTTGTTATAGTGTGTCACCCCAGTAGTAAGGAGATTACATGAGGAGGAGGTTTGTTACAGTGTGTCACCACAGTAGTAAGGTGATTACATGACAAGGGGTTTGTTACAGTGTGTCACCCCAGTAGTAAGGAGATTATATGAGGAGGAGGTTCTTTACAGTGTGTCACCCCAGTAGTAAGGTGATTACACGAGGAGGAGGTTTGTTACAGTGTGTCACCCCAGCAGTAAGGAGATTACATGAGGAGGAGGGTTGTTACAGTGTGTCACCCCAGAAGTAAGGAGATTACATGAGGAGGTTTGTTACAGTGTGTCACCCCAGTAGTAAGGAGATTACATGAGGAGGTTTATTACAGCGTGTCACCACAGTAGTAAGGAGATTACATGAGGAGGGGTTTGTTACAGTGTGTCACCACAGTAGTAAGAAGATTACATGAGGAGGTTTATTACAGCGTGTCACCACAGCAGTAAGGAGATTACATGAGGAGGGGTTTGTTACAGTGTGTCACCCCAGTAGTAAGGAGATTACTTGAGGAGGAGGTTTGTTATAGTGTGTCACCCCAGTAGTAAGGAGATTATATGAGGAGGAGGTTTGTTACAATGTGTCACCACATTAGTAAGGTGATTACATGAGGAGGGATTTGTTACAGTGTGTCACCACAGTAGTAAGGTGATTACATGAGGAGGGGGTTTGTTACAGTGTGTCACCACAGTAGTAAGGTGATTAAATGAGGAGGAGGTTTGTTACAGTGTCATCCCAGTAGTAAGGAGATTACATGAGGAGGAGGTTTGTTACAGTGTGTCAGCCCAGTAGTAAGGTGATTACATGAGGAGGGGTTTGTTACAGTGTGTCACCACAGTAGTAAGGTGATTACATGAGGAGGGGTTTGTTACAGTGTGTCACCACAGTAGTAAGGTGATTACATGAGGAGGAGGTTTGTTACAGTGTGTCACCCCAGTAGTAAGGTAATTACATGAGGAGGAGGTTTGTTACAGTGTGTCACCCCAGTAGTAAGGTAATTACATGAGGAGGAGGTTTGTTAAAGTGGTGCTGTTGACCACAGCAACCAATCAGATTGCTTCTTTCTTTTTCAATGGCCTTTTTTTTTCTATGAAAGAAACTGCTCCACTCCTCCTCTACAGAGGTTTTGATAAATCTCCCCCGGTGTTTTTTTCATGAAATCTTGGTGCTTTTCTTCCGTATTTTTCACAAAAAAAAATCCTTGAATCACATGATAAATGGATCACATGACTTGTATTGAGAAAAACGCAGGGAAAAAAAACAAACCTCAAAGAAACAAAACGCCTATAAAACGCCTGTGTCTCTAGGGTGTCATTTATGAACACACGCAACTTTGGGTTCTTTTTTTTTTCCATCTATGTGGCGCACTAGTGTACGCCAGGCGCGGCTGATCCTCCTTTATCAGGGGATCTGAGCTTTTTGATAAACAGGGGAAAAAAGAAAATGCTAAAGAAGCAAAAGGCCTATAAAAGTACAAAATGGGGAGATTTATGAAAACCTGCGCTGAAGAAAAGTTGGCCAGTTGCCCAATCAGATTGCTTCTTTCAGTTTTCAGAGGCCTTTTTAAAAATGAAAGAAGCAATTTGATTGGTTGCTATGGGCGACTGCTATACTTTTCTTCTTCACAGGTTTTGATAAATCTTCCCCATTGTTTATTGGGAAAAAAAATGCCACAAAGACAGAATCTTAAGAGTAAAAAAAAGGAGGGGCAGCTCCAAAAAGCTTAAAATAAAAAAAGCTTGAATCAAAAATTGCGTCTTTAGGCTTAGGCTAGGATTCAACACAAGTTATGTGTGGTGTTTTTCGAAATCCACCTTGCTTTATTTTTGGCTTTATTTCTGTCCAGCAAAACTACAACTCCCAGCATGCCCTGACAGCCTTCAGCTGTCCAAGCATGCTGGGAGTTGTAGTTTTGCAACAGCTGGAGAGCCATTGGGATCACTGATACCGCATGTCAATCTTGGCCCGTGCTGCTGATCCTTAAAAGAGTAGTCTAGTGAAAAATAACTTATCCCCTATCCTAGGGGAAAAGTTATAGATCGCAGGGTGTCTGAGCGCTGGGACCCCCCGCGATCTCCGGCACGGGGCCCCGGCAGTTTGCCGGAAGCTGACGTCCGACCCCCGCAGGAGGCTGCGGCAGGCACACCCCCTCCATTTATCTCTATGGGGTACATGGAGGGGCGCATCGGCTGTAACTCCTTGTGGTGGTCGACACGCCCCCTTCCGGCAGACTGCCGGGGATCAGTTTAGGAGATTGCAGGAGGTGCCAGTGCTCGGACCCCCAGTGATCTATAACTTATCCCCTATCCTTTGGATAGGGGATAAGTTATTTTTCACCAGACAACTCCTTTAACTATCAGCAGGAGCCACGGCCACATTAAAGGAGTAGTCCAGTGGTGATTCAGTGGTGAGCAACTTATCCCCTATCCTAAGGATAAGGGATAAGTTGCAGATCGCAGGGGGTCCGACCGCTGGGGCCCCCTGCGATCTCCTGTACGGAGCCCCGACAGCCTGCGGGAAGGGGGCGTGTCGACCTCCGCACGAGGCGGCGGCCGACACGCCCCCTCAATACAACTCTATGGCAGAGCCGAAGCGCTGCCTTCGGCAATCTCCGGCTCTGCCATAGAGATGTATTGAGGGGGCGTGTCGGCCGCCGCCTCGTGCGGGGGTCGACACCCGCTATCTCGGCGGAGAGCTGGGGCCCCGTACAGAGAGATCGCAGGGGGCCCCAGCGGTCGGACCCCCCGCGATCTCAAACTTATCCCCTATCCTTAGGATAGGGGATAAGTTTTTCACCACTGGACTACCCCTTTAAATCAATGAGCAGCGCTGGCTGTCAGGACGTATGACAAGTGACATCCTTCCTCTCCGCGGGGCAATGTCAGGGGTGTCACTCGTCAGATGTCCCGGCAGCCAGCGCTGCTCATTAAGCCTGCTAGAACCATACTGATCTGTGTAAGGAACCTATGGGCCCAGGCTGCTGAGGACCCAAATTACATTACATATACTGAGTGTCTGGTTAGGATAAAGAAATATATTGCACCCCATAGAGAGTAGCACCATTTTAATAAAAAATTGCAGAAACAGTCATGCACAATATGTTAAAAAGCTTTCTGGATTTCAGCCAATCAGAGAGCAGCACTGCCCAAATAGAACTCCCAGCAGGAGCAGCGTGTCACACATGTGATGTCATAACCATTGTCCACCAGAGAGCAGCACTGAACAGATATAACACGGCTCCTGCTCAATCTCCATCAGTGAGGGGCTGATGCTGGACACTGTAGGAACCCGGGAATGCAGATTCATTCACAGGATTGGTTAGTGTCGTTCCATGTACATTTCTATAATAAAGGTGTAAATAATCTTTCTTTTCTTTTGTTTTTCTATCTTAGATGCAGTATTTCCAGGATGTGGAGTCGCATTTCCGGACCTTCAGCAGTTGCATGAAGACATAACCCCTGGAATCACGCACATACACAGACACATTTGCCCAAATTATAGAGGTAACCTCCTTTAGTATGCCCAGAGGAAGGGCAATACAGTAGCCATGGATTCCCTACAGGTTTCCTCCCCTCTGGAGGTTTTTCCTGTCCTGAGTATTAGTTACTGTACGCTCTTTGTGAGTGATGGGAGGTTACAAAAATCCCTACACAAACATTGTAATAAATAATAAATAAAGTTTCCCCTTTTTTAACCTTTCTTTAACTTGTTCGACTCATTTATTTTATTTCTGTGTATGAAAAATAGTGTTAGAAAAATGTTGATGACATGAGGTTTGTTTTCTTTTTTTATCTCCTGCGCGATCTGCACAATTTGTTGTAGAGAGAGAGGCAGTTGATGCTGGGTGGTACAGTTGCCAAGGCAATGAGGGCGGACTGGCCATCGGGGACACTGGGCATTTGCCTGGTGGGCCAGACCATCAGTGTCAGGATTGGGAATAAATGTTTGATCGCAGGGGGTCTGACCGCTGGGACCCGACAATGTCACGAGGCACTTTTGTCGTCGACCTCACTAAGAAAGATAAATGGAGGGGGCTTGTAGGGCAGGGCGTCATGCTGCAGCCAACATGCCTCCTGCATTGGAAGAGACATGGCAGAGCCGGGGCCCCATACAGGAGATTACGGGGTTGTATATACATATATATATATATATATATATATATATATATATATATAAATATATATATAAATAAAATAAATTTGAGTAGCCGTATTAGTCCAGTGATGCAGATGCAAATCAAAAAATGTTGCAGTATCATGTAATACCTTTTTTATTGGACTAACAGAATTTTGTAGAGACAAGCTTTTGGGATTCCTCCCTTTATCAAGTCCAAAGCAAATCTAAGCTCACAAGCAGAAGACACAGGTTACATCTCACAAATATGCAGGGGTTAAGACAATAGATGTGGAGAATTCACACTAAGATGGGTCATAAATTGTCCTGCTATAGGAACATAGACTACATAGATAAGGATGAGAAAAAGGGGGAAGGGAGGGGGGAGCAGGAGAGAGACTGGTAATTAAACAGGACAAAGTGAGATACAAAAGAGAATCCAGTACAGGTTATAAGAAATTTTGATAATGAGATAAGAAGCTCAAATCCACATTGAGTCCCCAGTTTTTGGCTTCAAATGTCTTTCTCTCTTGTGTGTTTTTGAAGTTCCCTCTCAGTATCCTGATTGTAAGATCATGTATGGAGTGGCCTGATTGGGTAAAATGATGTCCAACTGGGGTGCAGTAGTCATTTTCTTTATGGCGGTTGATGGAATGTCTGTGTAGGTTCATCCTTTCGTTGAGTTTCCGTCCGGTTTCCCCAATGTAGCATCCCTTGTCACACTTGGTGCATTGTATCATGTAGACCACATTTGGGGATGTGCAGGAGTATAGTCCCCTAATGTTATATGTCTTGTTGTTGTGGGTGGCTTCCATCTTGGTGCAGATATGTTGGCAGAGTTTACAGCGAGGTTTGGTGCAGGGTTTGGTTCCATTCTCTGTGTCTGTACTTTCTGTAGGTAATTTTCGGCTGACCAGCTTCTTTTGTAAATTGTGTGGTTGTCTGAAGGCCAAGATGGGAGGTTCAGGGAAGATTTCTTTTAGCATCTCATCTTCCGCCAATATCGGCTGCAGGTCCTTGATAATTTTGCGTATTTCTTCAAGGGCCGGATTGTATGTGGCTACGCGTGGTGATGGTTGTATCTCTCTGTATTGTAGCAGGTTTTCCCGTGGTGTTTGAAGGGCGGAGTGTATTTTCCTATTGATTGTCCCTGGATTGTATCCTTTTTGTTTGAATTTCTCAGACAGTGTTTGTAGGTGCAGGTCTCTGTCATCAGGGTTGGAGCAGATGCGATGGTACCTGGTAGCTTGGCTGTATATGATGCCTTTCTTGGTGTGTGATGGATGGAAACTAGATTTATGTAGATAGCTGGATCGGTCTGTGGGTTTTCTGTATACAGACATTTGTAGTGTGTTCCTGTTTATTGTGACAGTAGTGTCCAGGAATTTCACACTTTCAGTAGAAAAGTCCATTTTGAGTTTGATAGATGGATTGAATGTGTTAAAGGCATCATGAAACTTTCTGAGTTTTTCTTTTGCTTCTGTCCAAATGATGAAAATATCATCAACGTAACGGTGGTATCTGTAGGGTTTGTGAAGTTGTGTGTCCAGAAATCGTTGTTCAAGGTCAGCCATGAATAGGTTGGCATATTGTGGTGCCATCCTGGTCCCCATTGCAGTGCCCATCATTTGTAGATATATGTCACTGTTGAAACTGAAGTAGTTGTGTGTTAGGATGAATTCTATTAGTTTAGTGATGACTCCAGGGCTGTATTTCCGATTGCGGGTTTGGGATGAGAGGAACAGGGAGCAGGCATCAATTCCATCTCTGTGTGGGATGTTGCTGTATAGGGATTCTACATCCATAGTTACTAATATGGAGTTGGCAGGCAAGTTTATAATCTGATTAATCCACCAACTGTATAAGAAAAGCAAAGACATCAAACACTTAAAACAATCCCTACTTCAGGATCTATGGGAAACGCATCAACATATGGCTGAACAAGTGGAACAGGATATACAATACTTCAATAGAAAAGAGAACTCTTCATGAAGAAAAATAAGAAACTCAGGAAACTCTCTCAAAATGTCAACCAACACCAGGCAGAGAGAGAAGCCAGGATCATTACAAGCAATGGAATACCTGAAACAACCGATGACCTCACCACCACTCCTGACAATAATAGGACCACTACTCCTAAAAACAATATGACCACTACTCCTTACAACAATACAGACAACACCGGAATTATAAATATTTCAGATTATGAACTATCCAACTCTGAGAGATCTGTTCTCTCTAAAGCACTATCATTCTGTCCAAGCACTAAACTGGATGACATAAAACTATACTCAGACTTGGAAGTATTTTTTAGGAGACTAAGACTAAAAGAGTACTTTCAGAAAAAAGAGGACAGTACTACAACAATCCTGGATTCCAATATCACGAAAAAGAATTCTGATTTTACTCCATCACCAGGACGCAACAGCAAACTGGACAGCTACATTGCAAGTTTCAGATTAAGAACAGCATCCTTGGTCAAAAAACACCATTATAAAACCAACTACAATCTCTCAAAACTAGAAACAGACGCCATCAAAAACTTAAGGATTAATCAAACAATAACAATCAAACCAGCAGACAAGGGAGGAGCAGTAGTTATAATGAACACGGATGATTACATCAAAGAGGGAAACAGACAATTGTCAGACACTACATACTACAAGAAACTGACAGAAGACCCAACCAAAGAATACACCCTGGAATTGAAGAAATTGATTGACTCCTTCCCAAAAGAGTCACAGAAAGGTCTAGAGACACACTAATACCCACAAATCCCATAACAGGGACATTCTACATGCTTCCAAAAATCCATAAAACTGGGAACCCAGGCAGACCAATAATAACAGGTATGGACACATTAACAGAACAGATCTCTGGCTTAGTAAAAAACCTATTAAGGCCCTTTGTGAAAAACACCAGCAGCTTCATACAGGACACTTCTCATTTTAGTAACTATGGATGTAGAATCCCTATACAGCAACATCCCACACAGAGATGGAATTGATGCCTGCTCCCTGTTCCTCTCATCCCAAACCCGCAATCGGAAATACAGCCCTGGAGTCATCACTAAACTAATAGAATTCATCCTAACACACAACTACTTCAGTTTCAACAGTGACATATATCTACAAATGATGGGCACTGCAATGGGGACCAGGATGGCACCACAATATGCCAACCTATTCATGGCTGACCTTGAACAACGATTTCTGGACACACAACTTCACAAACCCTACAGATACCACCGTTACGTTGATGATATTTTCATCATTTGGACAGAAGCAAAAGAAAAACTCAGAAAGTTTCATGATGCCTTTAACACATTCAATCCATCTATCAAACTCAAAATGGACTTTTCTACGGAAAGTGTGAACTTCCTGGACACTACTGTCACAGTAAACAGGATCACACTACAAACGTCTGTATACAGAAAACCCACAGACCGATCCAGCTATCTACATAAATCTAGTTTCCATCCATCACACACCAAAAAAGGCATCATATACAGCCAAGCTACCAGGTACCATCGCATCTGCTCCAACCCTGATGACAGAGACCTGCACCTACAAACACTGTCTGAGAAATTCAAACAAAAAGGATACAATCCAGGGACAATCAATAGGAAAATACACTCCGCCCTTCAAACACCACGGGAAAACCTGCTACAATACAGAGAGATACAACCATCACCACGCGTACCACTGGTAGCCACATACAATCCGGCCCTTGAAGAAATACGCAAAATTATCAAGGACCTGCAGCCGATATTGGCGGAAGATGAGATGCTAAAAGAAATCTTCCCTGAACCTCCCATCTTGGCCTTCAGACAACCACACAATTTACAAAAGAAGCTGGTCATCCGAAAATTACATACAGAAATAACAGACACAGAGAATGGGACCAAACCCTGCACCAAACCTCGCTGTAAACTCTGCCAACATATCTGCACCAAGATGGAAGCCACCCACAACAACAAGACATATAACATTAGGGGACTATACTCCTGCACATCCCCAAATGTGGTCTACATGATACAATGCACCAAGTGTGACATGGGATGCTATATTGGGGAAACCGGACGGAAACTCAACAAAAGGATGAACCTACACAGACATTCCATAAACCGCCATAAAGAAAATGACTACTGCACCCCAGTTGGACATCATTTTACCCAATCAGGCCACTCCATACATGATCTTACAATCAGGATACTGAGAGGGAACTTCAAAAACACAAGAGAGAAAGACATTTGAAGCCAAAATGATACTGTTTTTTGACTTCTTATTGGATTTGAGCTTCTTATCTCATTATCAAAATTTCTTATAACCTGTACTGGATTCTCTTTTGTATCTCACTTTGTCCTGTTTAATTACCAGTCTTTCCCCTGCTCCCCCCTCCCTCCCCCCTTTTTCTCATCCTTATCTATGTAGTCTATGTTCCTATAGCAGGACAATTTATGGCCCATCTTAGTGTGAATTCTCCACATCTATTGTCTTAACCCCTGCATATTTGTGAGATGTAACCTGTGTCTTCTGCTTGTGAGCTTAGATTTGCTTTAGACTTGACAAAGGGAGGAATCCCGAAAGCTTGTCTCTACAAAATTCTGTTAGTCCAATAAAAAAGGTATTACAAAATACTGCAACATTTTTTGATTTGCATATATATATATATATATATATATATATATATATATATATATATACACCACTGTAGATCTCCTTTAGGAGCTCTTAAAGCAGCAACCGCTGGCTGCAGCCTTTAATCTCTTAAGGACGCCCTGTGCCCGTTCCCGGTGTTTAAAACGGGGTCACGCCATGACCCTGCATCACACTGGGTCGGTCCCGGCTGCTATTCATAGCCGGGACCCTGGGCTAATAGCGCGCAGCACCGATCGTTGTGCCGCGCACTATTAACCCTTCAGATGCGGCGATCAGAGTTGATCGCCACGTTGAAAATGAAAGTAAACGCTTCCCGGCAGCTCAGTCGGGCTGATCGGGACAATCGCGATAAAATCGTGATGTCCCAATCAGCTAGGACGCGAGCGGAGACCCCCTTACCTTGTCGCGTCCGATCGGCGTTTGATTGCTCCAAGCCTGAGCTACATGCTTGAGCAATCAAGCCCCTATTACGCTGATCCTTGCAAAGGGATCAGGGTAAAAGATCAGTGTGTGCAGTGTTATAGCCCCCTATGGGAACTATAACACTGCAAAAAAAAAAGTGAACAAAAAAGTTAATAAAGGTCATTTAACCCCTTCTCTAATAAAAGTTTGAATCACCCCCCTTTTTCCATAAAAAAAGAGCTGTGTAAATAAAAATAAAAATAAACATATGAAAAATAGTGTTAGCAAAATGTGGATGACATGAGTTTCTTTTTTCTTTTTATCTCCTGCGTGATCTGCATAGTTTGTTGTAGAGAGAGAGGCAGTTGATGCTGGGTGGTACAGTTACCAAGGCAACGAGAAATGGCTATCGGGCACACTGGGCATTTGCCTGGTGAGCCAGACCATCAGTTGGCTGTCCTGTCCACTAGTCCTAAAAACTCTGAGGCTGCAGCCTTTTTCAGAGTTGCGGCCACAGTCGCTACTTTAAAAGAGATCTGCAGCGGTACATAACTTATCCCCTATCCGCAGGGACCCCCTGTGATTTCCCATATAGGGACTCGGCAATGTCGCGACTCTGTGCGGCTAGTACTTGTGTTGTTGACCTCACTGAGAGAGATACATAGAGGGGGTCTGTGTGGTGCGACGTCATGCTGCAGCCAACATGCCTCCTGCATGGGAAGAGACACGGCAGAGCCGGGGCCCAATACTGAGATTGCGGGGTTATACATACATACCGGTGCAGATCTCCTTTAGGAGCTCTTAAAGCAGCAACCGCTGGCTGCAGCCTTTAATGCAGGGGTCCTCAAACTACGGCCCATGGGCCACATGCGGCCGGCCGAGGACATTTATCAAGCCCGCCGGTAGGGGCAGCCATCCAGTGGCGGATCCAGGGGGGGGGGCAATGGGGCAATTGCCCCCCCCTCCATACTCTAGCATGGCCGAGTGGGAGCTGTGAGCTCCTGCTCCACTATTCACCCATCTTTCTCACATGCTGCTTGCTGCTTGCTCTTTGCTTGCAGCAGCGTGTGAGCAGCGGGGACGCGATCCCCTGCAGAGCGGCGCAATGACCTCACATCATCGCACCGGTGCCAGGAAATCATGTCCCCGCAGCTCGCACAGTTCAGCTGTAGGCTAGGCTAGCTAAGTCTTTCTTTTGGTAAGATCCTACGGAGTGTGTATGTGTGTGAGAGAGTGTGTGTGTGGTAAGCTGTAGGAAACAACACAGGGGCACTGTATAGTACACGGGGCATTATGAAACTTAGGGGCACATAAAAGGAGACATGTAATGTGAGAGAAACATGGCAGGGAGCATTATAAGTGAGGGGCACATGACAGGGGGGCATTATATGTGAGGGACACATGACAAGAGGGCCCCTTTTCATGTGCCTCTCACATATAATGCCACCTGTGCTGTGCCCCTCACATATATTGCCCCCTCATGTGCCCCTTAATATAATGCCCCCTGAAGGGGCAGGACAGAGAGCATTATATGTTAGGGGCACAGGACAAAGGGCATTATTATGTGAGGGGAACAGGACGGACTTTATTACTATGTAGGGGGCACAGAACATAATTATTCATTATATACAGGTCATAATTATTATTATATGTGGGGGCACAGGATGGGGCATTATTGCTAAATGTGAAGGGCACTGAGTGTTTTGTCTACCACAACTATGGGGGCAACTATTAACAGAGGGGCCTACCCAAATTATATGGAGCCCCCTATATAGTTTGGGTAGGCCTCTCTGTTCATAGTTGCTGCTTCCATATAGTTTAGGTAGGCCCCTCTGTGAAAGGGCACCCGCACCAGTGTGAACCTGGGGTAAAAGCGGAGATCCACCAATCAGACTGCATTGATGGACACTGATCAGACTGCGTTGATGGACACTGGTCAGATTGCATTGATGAGCACTGATCAGACTGCATTGATGGGCACTGATCATACTGCACTGATGAGCACTGATCAGATTGCATTGATGGGCACTGATCAGACTGCACTGATGGGCACTGATCAGACTGCATTGATGGGCACTGATCAGACTGCATTGATGGGCACTGATCAGACTGCATTGATGGACACTGATCAGACTGCATTGATGGGCACTGGTCAGATTGCATTGATGGGCACTGATCAGACTGCATTGATGGGCACTGATCAGACTGCATTGATGGGCACTGATCAGACTGCATTGATGGGCACTGATCAGACTGCACTGATGAGCACTGATCAGACTGCATTGATGGGCACTGATCAGACTGCATTGATGGGCACTGATCAGACTGCATTGATGGGCACTGATCAGACTGCATTAATGGGCACTGATCAGACTGCACTGATGAGCACTGATCAGATTGCATTGATGGGCACTGATCAGACTGCACTGATGGGCACTGATCAGACTGCATTGATGGGCACTGATCAGACTGCATTGATGGGCAGTGCAGTCTGTATGTCTCTGTGTGACAAATATGGAACCAACATTGACCATCTCATTAGCCAAAAGCTCCAATTAAAAAACTGGTAAGTTTGTTGATTTAACTTTACTTGTTCTTCATTTTAAATATTGTACTTGTTCCCATTTTGTTTCTTCACCTCAAAATAAGATATATGCAGTGTGAATAGCAATTTGTTCATAGTTTTTTTTGTGAACTGGCCCCCTGTTTAAAAAGTTTGAGGACCCCTGCATTAAAGCAACAACCACTGCCCACAGATCTTAAAGCGGCGACTGGCAGCCGCAGGTCTTAAAGCAGCAATCGCTGGTTGCCACTGTATGAGGGGGTCCACTGTATGAGGGGGTCTGCGGCTGCCATCATCCCCTTTTTTTTTTATACACTTTAGTGGGGCCAGATAGCGTGCCCCCACCGCCAGTGACAGATTAGGCTGGTGACCACTGTCACTTTAAGAGGAGCAAAAGTGTAGCACACAGGCACATCTGCTCCAATGCTCCCTGACATCAGCTGATTAGAAGAGCGGAGCAGTAGAGGGGCTTGTTTCCTCAATGGCCTGCTATTAGAAAATAATATCTGCTGCTTGATCAAAGGTGACCGAAAGGCCCTCCCAGTGCCAGTGACTCTGAGCCGTCATGAGATGAGTCGGAATATCATCACCAACAAGTTTGAGTCAATAGAGTAAAATGAAACACCAGACGCCTGTTGTGTTTTTTTCATCTTTTTATGGCATTCTTAGGCTCCTTAAAATAAATTGTTCACCACCAGAGTACCCCTTTAACACTAGTTATGATGGCTTATGCTTAGGCCATCAATATCAGTGAGTTGCAATACCAGGCAAGTAAACAATGAAGGAGATGAGGCTCTTAATCATTCAGCTATGCAGTAAGGGTGGTTAAAGTTGGTACGATCAGATATTGGTGGCCTGTCCTGATGACAGACTATCAATATTGCATTGCCAGAAAACAAACCCAGGCGATCAGCACAGCCTTCTCCCAGAATCTGTGTAACCAAAATTATCTTGGTGCACGTGGAAGTCCCCTCCAGATCCTAAGGTGTTCACATATGGTGCGTTCAAGACCTGTAGGCATAGGTATTGTCCAATAGAATTACAGTTCTTATGCGGTCCGAGTTTTTTTTACTTTAAAACAAATTTGATTGTTTTTGCCCATGAATAAGGACAGTGGATAGACCGAAACACGTAAGTGTTCTGAATTTTTTAAGGAAATGTGAAGAAAGTTTGGCATCTTATTTTAGAAGGAGCTGGAGAGATAATATTTTGTTATATTCCTTTAACACAATCTAAGGAAGATCCATATATATAAATATATATATATATATATATATATATATATATATTAATCTCCTGCTTTGGAGCCATACAAGGGAAAAGCGCCAGGCCAATATATCTATTTCTGACATCCCTTGGGATGTAAGTCATGTCCAAAAATTCCTTTAAGACACAAATTAGTATTATTAGAATTGAGCATTGAACACCACAGCTCTCCAATCAGTGGGCTACCAAAATCAGCCCTCTCCGCCCCCATCTAATGTTGATGGTATTTTCAAAACTTATAATGTAAAAAATAATAATAATAAAAAAAATAATGCTTCTATATGTTCCTCATTAGGACCTGTGATGATGTCACTATCATGTGACCATCATGTGACTGTGCAAGATAGATGTAATAGTGGTTGAAGGACATGTGTGATGCTGTGGAGGAGGCGGGGCTGAGCTTAGGTGGAGTGGAGGCCGCATGTCACCCCAGTAGTAAGGTGATTACATGAGGAGGAGGTTTGTTACAGTGTGTCACCTCAGCAGTAAGGAGATTACATGAGGAGGAGGTTTGTTACAGTGTGTCACCTCCGTAGTAAGGTGATTACATCAGGAGGAGGTTTGTTACAGTGTGTCACCCCAGTAGTAAGGAGATTACATGAGAAGGAGGTTTGTTACAGTGTGTCACCTCAGCAGTAAGGAGATTACATGAGGAGGAGGTTTGTTACAGTGTGTCACCTCCGTAGTAAGGTGATTACATGAGGAGGAGGTTTGTTACAGTGTGTCATCCAAGTAGTTAGGAGATTACATGAGGAGGAGGTCTGTTACAGTGTGTCACTCCAGTAGTAAGGAGATTACATGAGGAGGAGGTCTGTTACAGTGTGTCACTCCAGTAGAAAGAAGATTACATGATGAGGAGGTCTGTTACAGTGTGTCACCCCAGTAATAAGGAGATTACGAGAGGAGGGGGTTTGTTACAGTGTGTCACCCCTGTAGTAAGGAGATTACATGAGGAGGTGGTCTGTTACAGTGTGTCACGCCAGTAGTAAGGAGATTACATGAGGAGGGGGTTTGCTACAGTGTGTCACCCCAGTAGTAAGGAGATTACTTGAGGAGGAGGTTTGCTACAGTGTGTCAGCCCACTAGAAAGGAGATTACATGAGGAGGAGGTCTGTTACAGTGTGTCACTCCAGTAGTAAGGAGATTACATGAGGAGGAGGTCTGTTACAGTGTATCACCCCAGTAGTAATGTGATTATAAGAGGAAGGGGTTTGTTACAGTGTGTCACCACAGTAGTAAGGAGATTACATGAGTTGGAGGTTTGCTATTGTGTGTCATCCCTGTAGTAAGGAGATTACATGAGGAGGTGGTCTGTTACAGTGTGTCATGCCAGTAGTAAGGAGATTACATGAGGAGGGGGTTTGCTACAGTGTGTCACCCCAGTAGTAAGGAGATTACTTGAGGAGGAGGTTTGCTACAGTGTGTCAGCCCACTAGAAAGGAGATTACATGAGGAGGAGGTCTGTTACAGTGTGTCACTCCAGTAGTAAGGAGATTACATGAGGAGGAGGTCTGTTACAGTGTATCACCCCAGTAGTAATGTGATTATAAGAGGAAGGGGTTTGTTACAGTGTGTCACCACAGTAGTAAGGAGATTACATGAGTTGGAGGTTTGCTATTGTGTGTCATCCCAGTAGTAAGGAGATTACATGAGGAGGGGGTTTGTTACAATGTGTCACCCTAGTAGTAAGGAGATTACATGTGGAGGAGGTTTGTTACAGTGTGTCACCCCAGTAGTAAGGAGATTACATGAGGAGGGGGTTTGTTACAGTGTGTCACCCCAATAGTAAGGAGATTACATGAGGAGGAGGTCTGTTACAGTGTGTCACCCCAGTAGTAAGGAGATTACATGAGGAGGGGGGTTTGTTACAATTTGTCACCCCAGTAGTAAGGAGATTACATGAGGAGGAGGTTTGTTGCAGTGTGTCATCCCAGTAGTAAGGAGATTACATGAGGAGGAGGTCTGTTTCAGTGTGTCACTCCAGTAGTAAGGAGATTACATGAGGAGGAGGTCTGTTACAGTGTGTCACTCCAGTAGAAAGGAGATTACATGAGGAGGAGGTCTGTTACAGTGTGTCACTCCAGTAGTAAGGAGATTACATGAGGAGGGGGTTTGTTACAGTGTGTCACCCCTGTAGTAAGGAGATTAAATGAGGAGGTGGTCTGTTACAGTGTGTCACCCCAGTAGTAAGGAGATTACATGAGGAGGAGGTCTGTTACAGTGTGTCACTACAGTAGTAAGGAGATTACATGAGGAGGAGGTCTGTTACAGTGTGTCACTCCAGTAGAAAGGAGATTACATGAGGAGGAGGTCTGTTACAGTGTGTCACCCCAGTAATAAGGAGATTATGAGAGGAGGGGGTTTGTTACAGTGTGTCACCCCTGTAGTAAGGAGATTACATGAGGAGGTGGTCTGTTACAGTGTGTCACCCCAGTAGTAAGGAGATTACATAAGGAAGAGGTTTGTTACAGTGTGTCATCCCAGTAGTAAGGAGATTACATGAGGAGGGGGTTTGTTACAGTGTGTCACCCCAGTAGTAAGGAGATTACTTGAGGAGGAGGTTTGCTACAGTGTGTCAGCCCAGTAGAAAGGAGATTACATGAGGAGGAGGTCTGTTACAGTGTGTCACTCCAGTAGTAAGGAGATTACATGAGGAGGAGGTCTGTTACAGTGTATCACCCCAGTAGTAAGGTGATTACAAGAGGAGGGGGTTTGTTACAGTGTGTCACCCCAGTAGTAAGGAGATTACATGAGTAGGAGGTTTGCTATTGTGTGTCACCCCAGTAGTAAGGAGATTACATGAGGAGGGGGTTTGTTACAATGTGTAACCCCAGTAGTAAGGAGATTACATGAGGAGGAGGTTTGTTACAGTGTGTCACCCCACTAGTAAGGAGGTTACATGAGGAGGGGGTTTGTTACAGTGTGTCACCCCAATATTAAGGAGATTACATGAGGAGGAGGTCTGTTACAGTGTGTCACCCCAGTAGTAAGGAGATTACATGAGGAGAGGGGTTTGTTACAATTTGTCACCCCAGTAGTAAGGAGATTACATGAGGAGGAGGTTTGTTGCAGTGTGTCACCCCAGTAGTAAGGAGATTACATGAGGGGGAGGTAATTTACAGTGTGTCACCACAGTAGTAAGGAGATTACATGAGGAGGAGGTTTGTTGCAGTGTGTCACCCCAGTAGTAAGGAGATTACATGAGGAGGGGGTTTGCTACAGTGTGTCACCCCAGTAGTAAGGAGATTACTTGAGGAGGAGGTTTGCTACAGTGTGTCAGCCCACTAGAAAGGAGATTACATGAGGAGGAGGTCTGTTACAGTGTGTCACTCCAGTAGGAAGGAGATTACATGAGGAGGAGGTCTGTTACAGTGTATCACCCCAGTAGTAAGGTGATTATAAGAGGAAGGGGTTTGTTACAGTGTGTCACCACAGTAGTAAGGAGATTACATGAGTAGGAGGTTTGCTTTTGTGTGTCATCCCAGTAGTAAGGAGATTACATGAGGAGGGGGTTTGTTACAATGTGTCACCCCAGTAGTAAGGAGATTATATGAGGAGGAGGTTTGTTACAGTGTGTCACCCCAGTAGTAAGGAGATTACATGAGGAGGGGGTTTGTTACAGTGTGTCACCCCAATAGTAAGGAGATTACATGAGGAGGAGGTCTGTTACAGTGTGTCACCCCAGTAGTAAGGAGATTACATGAGGAGGGGGGTTTGTTACAATTTGTCACCCCAGTAGTAAGGAGATTACATGAGGAGGAGGTTTGTTGCAGTGTGTCATCCCAGTAGTAAGGAGATTACATGCGGAGGAGGTCTGTTTCAGTGTGTCACTCCAGTAGTAAGGAGATTACATGAGGAGGAGGTCTGTTACAGTGTGTCACTCCAGTAGAAAGGAGATTACATGGGGAGGAGGTCTGTTACAGTGTGTCACTCCAGTAGTAAGGAGATTACATGAGGAGGGGGTTTGTTACAGTGTGTCATCCCAGTAGTAAGGAGATTACATGCGGAGGAGGTCTGTTTCAGTGTGTCACTCCAGTAGTAAGGAGATTACATGAGGAGGAGGTCTGTTACAGTGTGTCACTCCAGTAGAAAGGAGATTACATGGGGAGGAGGTCTGTTACAGTGTGTCACTCCAGTAGTAAGGAGATTACATGAGGAGGAGGTTTGTTGCAGTGTGTCATCCCAGTAGTAAGGAGATTACATGCGGAGGAGGTCTGTTTCAGTGTGTCACTCCAGTAGTAAGGAGATTACATGAGGAGGAGGTCTGTTACAGTGTGTCACTCCAGTAGAAAGGAGATTACATGGGGAGGAGGTCTGTTACAGTGTGTCACTCCAGTAGTAAGGAGATTACATGAGGAGGGGGTTTGTTACAGTGTGTCACCCCTGTAGTAAGGAGATTAAATGAGGAGGTGGTCTGTTACAGTGTGTCACCCCAGTAGTAAGGAGATTACATGAGGAGGAGGTCTGTTACAGTGTGTCACTACAGTAGTAAGGAGATTACATGAGGAGGAGGTCTGTTACAGTGTGTCACTCCAGTAGAAAGGAGATTACATGAGGAGGAGGTCTGTTACAGTGTGTCACCCCAGTAATAAGGAGATTATGAGAGGAGGGGGTTTGTTACAGTGTGTCACCCCTGTAGTAAGGAGATTACATGAGGAGGTGGTCTGTTACAGTGTGTCACCCCAGTAGTAAGGAGATTACATAAGGAAGAGGTTTGTTACAGTGTGTCATCCCAGTAGTAAGGAGATTACATGAGGAGGGGGTTTGTTACAGCGTGTCACCCCAGTAGTAAGGAGATTACTTGAGGAGGAGGTTTGCTACAGTGTGTCAGCCCAGTAGAAAGGAGATTACATGAGGAGGAGGTCTGTTACAGTGTGTCACTCCAGTAGTAAGGAGATTACATGAGGAGGAGGTCTGTTACAGTGTATCACCCCAGTAGTAAGGTGATTACAAGAGGAGGGGGTTTGTTACAGTGTGTCACCCCAGTAGTAAGGAGATTACATGAGTAGGAGGTTTGCTATTGTGTGTCACCCCAGTAGTAAGGAGATTACATGAGGAGGGGGTTTGTTACAATGTGTAACCCCAGTAGTAAGGAGATTACATGAGGAGGAGGTTTGTTACAGTGTGTCACCCCAGTAGTAAGGAGGTTACATGAGGAGGGGGTTTGTTACAGTGTGTCACCCCAATATTAAGGAGATTACATGAGGAGGAGGTCTGTTACAGTGTGTCACCCCAGTAGTAAGGAGATTACATGAGGAGAGGGGTTTGTTACAATTTGTCACCCCAGTAGTAAGGAGATTACATGAGGAGGAGGTTTGTTGCAGTGTGTCACCACAGTAGTAAGGAGATTACATGAGGAGGAGGTTTGTTACAGTGTGTCACCCCAGTAGTAAGGAGATTACATGAGGAGGTTTGTTATAACAACCAATCAGATTGCTTCTCTCTTTTTTTCAAAGGCCTTTTTTTATGAAAGATACTATCTGATTGGTTGCTATGAGCAACTGCTGCACTGCTCCTCTACACAGGTTTTGATACATTTCATCCGGTATTTTTTTCAAGAAAGTTTTTTCTTCCCAATGTATCACTAAAAAAAACCTTGAGTCACATGATAAAAGGATCACATGACTTGTAATGAGAAAAAAGCAGGGGAAAAAAAATTGCCAAAGAAACAAAACGCCTATAAAACGCCTGTGTCTCTAAAGGGTTTATATCTTTTGATTACATGGAGAACACTATAATTACATCCTAATAAAGACGCTCGGCGCAGACAATGAGGCTCTTGTAGTTCTAAGAAAACCTTCCGCTCCCTGCTGGTGACCACGGAGGCTTAAAAGCCATTATAGAACACGTCAGTCCGCCATGGAATTTACCAAAACTCAATTAAAATATTTGGTAAAAAATTATAGGGGATCATTTATGAACATACGCAACTTTTTTTTTTCTTCGTTTGTGTGGCCGTTAGTGTACGCCAGGCACGGCTGATCCTCCTTTACCAGGGGATCTGAGCTTTTTGATAAACATAGAGTAAAAAAGAAACATGCCAAAGAAGCAAGAGGCCAATAAAAGTACACAATGGGGAGAAGTATGAAAACCTGCACTGAAGAAAAGTTGGCCAGTTGCCCATAGCAACCAATCAGATCGCTTCTTTCAGTTTTCAGAGACCTTGCTAAAAATGAAAGAAGAGATTTGATTGGTTGCTATGGGTGACTGCTACACTTTTCCTCTTCACAGGTTTTGATAAATCTCCCCCATTGTTTGTTGGGGAAAAACAATTGCCACAAAGACAGAATCTTAAGAGTAAAAAACGGAGGGGGCAGTTTTTCGTGTTTTATTTTTTTTAGTGGGAGGGGGGGCGTGGGGGCAAAAAAAGCTCTAAACAAAAATTGTGTCTGTTCCTAGGCTTAGGTTTAGGATTCAACACAAGTTATGTGTGGTCTTTTTCAAAATCCACATTGCTTTATTTTTGGCTTTATTTCTGTGCAGCAAAACTACAACTATCTAGCAAGAACAGCCATGCACAATATGTTAAAAAGCTTTCTGGATTTCAGCCAATCAGAGAGCAGCACTGCCCAAATAGAACTCCCAGGAGGAGCAGCGTGTCACACATGTGATGTCATAACCACTGTCCACCAGAGAGCAGCACTGAGCAGAAATAACACGGCTCCTGCTCAATCTCCATCAGTGAGGGGCTGATGCTGGACACTGTAGGAACCCGGGAATGCAGATTCATTCACAGGATTGGTTAGTGTCGTTCCATGTACATTTCTATAATAAAGGTGTAAATAATCTTTCTTTGCTTTTGTTTTTCTATCTTAGATGCAGTATTTCCAGGATGTGGAGTCGCATTTCCGGACCTTCAGCAAGAAGTTGCATGAAGACATAACTCCTGGAATCACGCACATACACAGACACATTTGCCCAAATTCTAGAGGTAACCTCCTTTAGTATGCCCAGAGGAAGGGCAATACAGTAGCCATGGATTCCCTACAGGCTTCCTCCCCTCTGGAGGTTTTTCCTGTCCTGAGTATTAGTTACTGTACGCTCTTTGTGAGTGATGGGAGGTTACAAAAATCCCTACACAAACATTGTAATAAATAATAAATAAAGTTCAGCTTTTTTAACCTTTCTTTGACTTGTTTTATTTCTGTGTATGAAAAATAGTGTTAGCAAAATGTGGATGACATGAGGTTTGTTTTCTTTTTTTTATCTCCTGCGCGATCTGCACAATTTGTTGTAGAGAGAGAGGCAGTTGATGCTGGGTGGTACAGTTGCCAAGGCAACGAGGGCGGACTGGCCATTGGGGACACTGGGCATTTGCCTGGTGGGCCAGACCATCAGTGTCAGGATTGGGGATAAATGTTTGATCGCAGGGGGTCTGACCGCTGGGACCCGACAATGTCGGCTAGTACTTGTGTCGTCGACCTCACTGAGAGATACATGGAGGGGGCCTGTCGGGCACGGCGTCATGCTGCAGCCAACATGCCTCCTGCATGGGAAGTGACACGGCAGAGCCCCATACAGGAGATTATGGGTATATAAATATAAATATATATATATATATATATATATATATATATATACCGCTGCAGATCTCCTTTAGGAGCCTTTAAACTCTTAAGGACACCCTGCGACCGGTCCCGGTGTTTAAAACCGGGTCACGCCGTGGACCCTGAGCTAATAGCGCGCGGCACCGATCGTTGTGCCGCGCGATGTTAACCCTTCAGACGCGGCAATCAAAGTTGATCGCCGCATTGAAAATTAAAGTAAACGCTTCCCGGCAGCTCAGTCGGGCTGATCGGGACTATCAAGATAAAATCGCGATGTCCCAATCAGTTAGGACGCGAGCGGAGGCCCCCTTACCTTGTCGCGTCCGATCTGCGTTTGATTGCTCCAAGCCTGAGCGACAGGCTTGAGCAATCAAGCCCCTATCACGCTGATCCTTGCAAGGCTATGGCTTTGCAGGGATCAGGGTAAAAGATCAGTGGGGGGCATTTACTAAGGGGTTTAGTCATTTTTTTCTGGCTATTTTTGGCGCAAAATTGTCGCAATTGCGCCTACCCTATAAATTGTGCGACTTTCCCTAGCAAGAGCTAGAAAGTCAAAAAAAAAATTCCCGCTTAATTTACGCAAGTTTTCAGTTTTGACTTGCAGTGGTCAGGAATTTATTAACTGAGACAGTCGCAGTTGCGCAATAAACTGTCGCAACGGCCATAAAAAATGACTAAATTTACTCCAGCTCCAACATGGAGCAGGAAAAGCTGCTGCCGCCCGGGCTCCGACATACTTTCTCCCCGCTACCCTCACTGCGCTACCGGGACACTACAGTGATTTATATCCCCCCCCTCTCACCTGCCAGCGCCACACAGCTCCCATCTGTCTGATGTTGCAAGACTACAAGTCCCAGCATGCCCTTACAGTGAGGACACGCTGGGAGTTGTAGTCTTGGAGCAGCGGGAGCTGAGCGGCGCGGGCGGGAGACAAGGGGGGGGGGGGCAGCGGGGAGGCCGTATGAGGAGCCCGGGCGGGAGACAAGGGGGGGGGTAGCGGGGAGACCGTATGAGGAGCCCGGGCGGGAGACAAGGGGGGGGGGGGGTAGCGGGGAGACCGTATGAGGAGCCCGGGCGGCTGCACTGTAATGTCAGCCCGGGCTCCTGCCCTGAGAGCCATAGGCTTTGGCTGTCAGGGCATGCTGGGTGTTGTAGTTTTGCAACAGCTGGAGGGCCACCGTTTGCAGACCACTGGTGTGTGGTCTGTAAACTGTAGTCCTCCAGCTGTTGCAAAACTAAACAGCTGAAGGGGACCGGCGAAGAAGTTCACTTACCCTTCCGAGGCTCCAGCGACGATCGCTGTCGGAGATCGTCGCGCGGCAGTGTCGTGCAGCGCTGGATCCTACGGAAGCCGGTAAGTTGCGCAAGCTTCCCAACCAGGGTGCCTCCAAATGTTGCAAGACTACAACTCCCAGCATGCCTGGACACCCTTTGGCTGTCCGGGCATGCTGGGAGTTGTAGTTTTGCAACAGCTGGAGGCACCCTTGTTGGGAAACACTGGCCTAAAACAGTGTTTCCCAACCAGGGTGCCTCCAGATGTTGCAAGACTACAACTCCCAGCATGCCTGGACAGCCATTGGCTGTCCGGGCATGCTGGGAGTTGTAGTTTTGCAACAGCTGGAGGCACCCTTGTTGGGAAACACTGGCCTAAAACAGTGTTTCCCAACCAGGGTGCCTCCAGATGTTGCAAGACTACAACTCCCAGCATGCCTGGACAGCCATTGGCTGTCCAGGCATGCTGGGAGTTGTAGTTTTGCAACAGCTGGAGGGCCACAGTTTGCAGACCACTGGTTTGTGGTCTGTAAACTGTAGTCCTCCAGCTGTTGCAAAACTAAACAGCTGAAGGGGACCGGCGAAGAAGTTCACTTACCCTTCCGAGGCTCCAGCGACGATCACTGTCTGAGATCGTCGCGCGGCACTGTCGCGCGGCAGTGTCGTGCAGCGCTGGATCCTACGGAAGCCGGTAAGTTGCGCAGGCTTCCCAACCAGGGTGCCTCCAGTTGTTGCAAGACTACAACTCCCAGCATGCCTGGACAGCCTTTGACTGTCCAGGCATGCTGGGGCTTGTAGTTTTGCAACATCTGGAGGCACCCTGGTTGGGAAACACTGTTTTAGGCCAGTGTTTCCCAGCCAGGTTGCCTCCAGATGTTGCAAAACTACAACTCCCAGCATGCCTAGACAGCCTTTGACTGTCCAGGCATGCTGGGACTTGTAGTTTTGCAACATCTGGAGGCACCTTGGTTGGGAAACACTGTTTTAGGCCAGTGTTTCCCAGCCAGGTTGCCTCCAGATGTTGCAAAACTACAACTCCCAGCATGCCTAGACAGCCTTTGACTGTCCAGGCATGCTGGGGCTTGTAGTTTTGCAACATCTGGAGGCACACTGGTTGGGAAACACTGGCCTAAAACAGTGTTTCCCAACCAGGGTGCCTCCAGATGTTGGGAAACACTGGCCTAAAACAGTCACCCTGGTTGGGAAACACTGTTTTAGGCCAGTGTTTCCCAACCAGGGTGCCTCCAGATGTTGCAAGACTACAACTCCCAGCATGCCTGGACAGCCTTTGACTGTCCAGGCATGCTGGGGCTTGTAGTTTTGCAACATCTGGAGGCACCCTGGTTGGGAAACACTGTTTTAGGCCAGTGTTTCCCAGCCAGGTTGCCTCCAGATGTTACAAAACTACAACTCCCAGCATGCCTAGACAGCCTTTGACTGTCCAGGCATGCTGGGGCTTGTAGTTTTGCAACATCTGGAGGCACCCTGGTTGGGAAACACTGGCCTAAAACAGTGTTTCCCAACCAGGGTGCCTCCAGATGTTGGGAAACACTGGCCTAAAACAGTCACCCTGGTTGGGAAACACTGTTTTAGGCCAGTGTTTCCCAACCAGGGTGCCTCCAGATGTTGCAAGACTACAACTCCCAGCATGCCTGGACAGCCTTTGACTGTCCAGGCATGCTGGGGCTTGTAGTTTTGCAACATCTGGAGGCACCCTGGTTGGGAAACACTGTTTTAGGCCAGTGTTTCCCAGCCAGGTTGCCTCCAGATGTTACAAAACTACAACTCCCAGCATGCCTAGACAGCCTTTGACTGTCCAGGCATGCTGGGGCTTGTAGTTTTGCAACATCTGGAGGCACCCTGGTTGGGAAACACTGGCCTAAAACAGTGTTTCCCAACCAGGGTGCCTCCAGATGTTGGGAAACACTGGCCTAAAACAGTCACCCTGGTTGGGAAACACTGTTTTAGGCCAGTGTTTCCCAACCAGGGTGCCTCCAGATGTTGCAAGACTACAACTCCCAGCATGCCTGGACAGCCTTTGACTGTCCAGGCATGCTGGGGCTTGTAGTTTTGCAACATCTGGAGGCATCCTGGTTGGGAAACACTGTTTTAGGCCAGTGTTTCCCAGCCAGGTTGCCTCCAGATGTTGCAAAACTACAACTCCCAGCATGCCTAGACAGCCTTTGACTGTCCAGGCATGCTGGGGCTTGTAGTTTTGCAACATCTGGAGGCACCCTGGTTGGGAAACACTGGCCTAAAACAGTGTTTCCCAACCAGGGTGCCTCCAGATGTTGCAAAACTACAAGTCCCAGGTTGGGAAACACTGTGCCCGGCCTCCGCCCCACCTTACTGTAAGGGCATGCTGGGAGTTGTAGTCCTGCAGCTGGGGGCAGGGGACAAGCTTGTCACTTGGCCACACATCTCCTGCACCACACAACTACAACTCCCAGCATGTCCTTACTGTAAGGGCATGCTGGCAGTTGTAGTCGTGCGGGGCGGGAGATGTGTGAGCAGGTGATAATAAATGTACTAACCCATTTTTTTTGTTTTCTTCTCATTTCAGTTCCGTTTATCCTGTGGACTCCTTCGGATTCGGTGGACTACTTCGATGACCAGCGTTTTTCTTTGTTTGATTTTAATAAAATGGTTAACGAGGGCTTGTGGGGGAGTGTTTTTTGTAATAAAAAATTTTTAAAACCTGTTGTGTTTTTTTCTTACTTTACTAGACAGGCTTAGTAGTGGAAGCTGTCTTATAGACAGAGTCCATTACTAACCTGGGCTTAGCGCTAGCCACAAAAACAGCTAGCGCTAACCCCCTATTATTACCCCGGTACCCAACGCCACAGGGGTGCCGGGAAGAGCTGGTACCAACAGGCCTGGAGCATCCAAAATGGCGCTCCTGGGCCTAGGCGGTAACAGGCTGGCGTTATTTAGGCTGGGGAGGGCCAGTAACAATGGTCCTCGCCCACCCTGGGAACGTCAGGCTGTTACTGTTTGGTTGGTATTTGGCTGAGAATGAAAATAGGGGGGACTCTATGCGTTTTTTTTTTTAAATAAATAATTAAATATATTAAAAAAACGCATAGGGTCCCCCTATTTTTATTCTCAACCAAATACCAACCAAACAGTAACAGCCTGACGTTACCAGGGTGGGCGAGGACCATTGTTACTGGCCCTCCCCAACCTAAATAACGCCAGCCTGTTACCGCCTAGGCTCAGGAGCGCCATTTTTGACGCTCCGGGCCTGTTGGTACCGGCTCTTCCCGGCACCCCTGTGGTGTTGGGTACCGGGGTAATAATTGGGGGTTAGCGCTAGCTGTTTTTGTGGCTAACGCTAAGCCCGGCTTAGTAATGGACTCAGTCTATAAGACAGCTTCCACTACTAAGCCTGTCTAGTAAAGTAAAATAAAAATAAAACACAACAGGTTTTTAAAAAATTTATTACAAAAAACACTCCCCCACAAGCCCTCGTTAACCATTTTATTAACATCAAGCAAAGAAAAACGCTGGTCATCGAAGTAGTCCACCGAATCCGAAGGAGTCCACAGGATACACAGATCTGTAGAAGAAGTAACCAAAAAAAAAAAGTGTAAGTACATTTAGGGAGAAAAAAACTGTGTTAAAAAAATGTAATAAACACACACACACACACACTAAACGCCGTTTACCACTTCTGAGCCATGACTACAATTTACAGTGATCCCTCAACTTACAATGGCCTCAACATACAATAGTTTCAACATACAATGGTCTTTTCTGGACCATCGTAAGTTGAAACCAGACTCAACATACAATGCTACAGACAGTCCAGATCTGTAAAATGTGTCAATGGCTGGAAGAACCAACCAATCAAAATGGGCATTCACTGGTAAAACCCCTGTATTACTGAAGTGTATGCACTGACTGGTGTCTGGTATTACATGTTCTGTACTCTTTACCTGTATCAGGGTTAGCTGCTCTTTTGGACACCAGGTGAGGGCGACTCCATTACTTGTTTGGGACATTGCCTGTACTGTACAGGACCCCTGAAGAAGCTCCTGTCCTCTACATAGACCAGTGTTTGCCAAGCAGGGTGGCCCCATTTTTTGCAAAACTACATCTCCCAGCATGCCCGGACAGCCTTTGGCTGTCCAGGCATGCTGGGAGTTATAGTTTTGCAACAGCTGGAGGCTCCCTGCTTGGGAAACACTGACATAGACAGTGATTTACAGCTCCCAGCAGATCTTTATTACTTTTATATGTAGGGATTTGCTTTATCTATATCAGTTATCTACTTATTTTTCTTTGTCACTTTTTCCTATTTTGGATGACATTTTGGTGCCTTTAGAACCAATTACCCTGTTTCCATAGAGTTATGGTCTCAACATACAATGGTTTCAACTTACAATGGTTTTCCTGGAACCAATTAATATTGTAACTTGAGGGACCACTGTAGTTATTGAATTATTTAGATGTGGTGAAAAAGCTAAAAAAGGAACAGACTATTTTTTCTACTACATGAAGTAAATTTCCCACTTTTGCCTATGTGTGCCAAATTTATTAATGCCGTGCAACAATTTAGTAAATTTGTCGCACATAGTCAAAAATGAAGTAGAAAAAAACAGGGTAAAAACCAGACTACATAGCAAAAGATTAGTAAATGCCCCCCAGTGTGTGCAGTGTTATAGCCCCTATGGGAGCTATAACACTGCAAAAAAAGGAAAAAGAAGTTAATAAAGGTCATTTAACCCCTTCCCTAATAAAAGTTTGAATCACCCTTTTCCCATAAAAAAAAAGCTGTGTAAATAAAAATAAAAATAAACATATGAAAAAGTGTTAGCAAAATGTGGATGACAAAATGTGGATGAGTTTTTTTTGTTTTTTTTTTAATCTCCTGCGCGAACTGCATATTTCGTTGTAGAGAGAGAGGCAGTTGATGCTGGGTGGTACAGTTACCAAGGCAACGAGAACTGGCCATCGGGCACACTGGGCATTTGCCTGGTGAGCCAGACCATCAGTGGGCCGTCCTGACCACTAGTCCTAAAAACTCTGAGGCTGCAGCCTTTTTCTGAGTTGCGACCACAGTCGCTACTTTAAAGGCGATCTGCAGCGGTACATAACTTATCCCCGCAGGATAGGGGATAAATATGTGATTGCGGAGGGGTCCGACCACTGGGACCCTCCGTGATTTCCCATATGGGGACCCGGAAATGTCGCGACTCTGTGCGAATAGTACTTGTGTCGTCGACCTCACTGAGAGAGATACATGGAGGGGGCCTGTCGGGTGCGGCGTCATGCTGCAGCCAACATGCCTCCGGCATGGGAAGAGACACAGCAGAGCCGGGGCCCCATACTGGAGATTGGTGGGTTATATATACACACCGGTGCAGATCTCCTTTAGGAGCTCTTAAAGCAGCAACCGCTGGCTGCAGCCTTTAAAGCAGGGGTCCTCAAACTATGGCCCATGGGCCACATGCGGCCCCCCGAGGACATTTATCCAGCCCGCCGGTAGGGGCCGCCATCCAGTGGCAGATCCAGGGGGGGGGCAACGGGGCAATTGCTCCCCCCCTCCATACTCTAGCATGGGGAGCGGGAGCTGTGAACTCCCGCTCCACCATTCACCCATCTTTCTTACATGCTGCTTGCTCTTTGCTTGCAGCAGCGTGTGAGCAGCGGGGACGCGATTCCCTGAAGAGCGGCGCAATGACGTCACATCATCGCATCGGTGCCAAGAAATCACGTCCCCGCAGCTCGCACAGTTCAGGTAAGCTGTAGGCTGGGCTAGCTAAGTCTTTCTTTTGGTAAGATCCTACGGAGTGTGAGTGAGTGTGTATGTGTGTGAGTGTGAGAGAGTGTGTGTGTGTGGTAAGCTGTAGGAAACACCACAGGGGCACTGTATAGTACATGGGGCATTATGAAACTTAGGGGCACATAAAAGGGGACATTTAATGTGAGAGAAACATGGCAGGGAGCATTATAAGTGAGGGACACATGACAAGAGGGCACCTTGTCATGTGCCTCTCACATATTATGCCACCTGTGCTGTGCCCCTCACATATATTGCCCCCTCATGTGCCCCTTAATATAATGCCCCCTGAGGGGGCAGTACAGGGAGCATTATATGTTAGGGTACAGGACAAAGGGCATTATTATGTGAGGGGAACAGGATGGACTTTATTACTATGTAGGGGGCACAGAGCATAATTATTCATTATATACAGGTCATAATTATTATTATTATATGTGGGGGCACAGGATGGGGCATTATTGCTATATGTGAAGGGCACTGAGTGTTTTGCCTACCACAACTATGGGGGCAACTATTAACAGAGGGGCCTACCCAAATTATATGGAGCCCCCTATATAGTTTGGGTAGGCCTCTCTGTTCATAGTTGCTGCTTCTATATAGTTTAGGTAGGCCCCTCTGTGAAAGGGCACCCGCACCAGTGTGAGCCTGAGGTAAAAGCGGAGATCCACCAATCAGACTGCATTGATGGACACTGATCAGACTGCATTGATGGGCACTAATCAGACTGCATTGATGGACACTGATCAGACTGCATTGATGGACACTGATCAGACTGCATTGATGGACACTGATCAGACTGCATTGATGAACACTGATCAGATTGCATTGATGGGCACTGATCAGACTGCATCGATGGGCACTGATCAGACTGCATTTATGGGCACTGATCAGACTGCATTGATGGGCACTGATCAGATTGCATTGATGGGCACTAATCAGACTGCATTGATGGACACTGATCAGACTGCATTGATGGGCACTGATCAGACTGCATTGATGGGCACTGATCAGACTGCATTTATGGGCACTGATCAGACTACATTGATGGGCAGTGCAGTCTGTATGTCTCTGTATGACAAATATGGAACCAACATTGACCATCTCATTAGCCAAAAGCAGGCCCATAGCTCCCATTGAAATACTGGTAAGTTCGTTGATTTAACTTTACTTGTTCTTCATTTTAAATATTGTATTTGTTCCCATTTTGTTTCTTCACTTCAAAATAAGATATATGCAGTGTGCATAGGAATTTGTTCATAGTTTTTTTTTGTGAACTGGCCCCCTGTTTAAAAAGTTTGAGGACCCCTGCATTAAAGCAATAACCGCTGCCCACAGATCTTAAAGGGGCGACTGGCAGCCGCAGGTCTTAAAGCAGCAATCGCTGGTTGCCACTGTATGAGCCGCAGCCAGCAGTCGCCGCCATGGGCAGACTAACAGAGGGGGTCTGCAGCTGCCATCATCCCCTTTTATTTTTTACACACTTTAGTCGGGCCAGATAGCGCGCCCCCGCCGCCAGTGACAGATTAGCCTGGTGACCACTGTCACTTTAAGAGGAACAAAAGTGCAGCACACAGGCACATCTGCTCCAATGCTCCCTGACATCAGCTGATTGGAAGAGCGGAGCAGTAGAGTTGCTTGTTTCCTCAATGGCCTGCTTTTAGAAAATAATATCTGCTGCTTGACCAAAGGTGACCGAAAGGCCCTCCCAGTGCCAGTGACTCTGAGCCATCATGAGATGAGCCGGAATATCATCACCAACAAGTTTGAGTCAATAGAGTAAAATGAAACGCCAGACACCTGTGGTGTTTTTTTCATCCTTTTATGGCATTGTTAGGCTCCTTATAATAAATTGTTTACCACCAGAGTACCCCTTTAACACTAGTTATGATGGCTTATGCTTATTCCATCAATATCAGTGGGTAGCAATACCAGGCACAGCCACTACTAAAAATACGGAGCTGTGCCTGGTGAACAATGAAGGAGATGAGGCTCTTAATCATTCAGCTATGCAGTAAGGGTGGTTAAAGTTGGTACGATCAGATATTGGTGGCCTGTCCTGATGACAGACTATCAATATTACATTGCCAGAAAACAAACCCAGGCGATCAGCACAGCCTTCTCCCAGAATCTGTGTAACCAAAATTATCTAGGTGCACGTGGAAGTCCCCTCCAGATCCTAAGGTGTTCACATATGATAGGCAACACAACATAAACATTCTCCAGCTCCTTGAATAAGATGACAAGTTTTATTCTCTTCCACCTAAAAAGGTCAGCACACCAAAGCGTTTCTGACAATACACTGTCTGTATTTGTGGACAATAGTTTTTTTGTACAAAGTTGTTTGAAAACCAAAAAGGACATACCCTATTAGACCCTTATTTATATTGGACGATACCTATCCCCAGAGGTCTTGTAACGCCCCATAGATGTTATTCCAGTATATTGCATATTGAATGCAATATGGTCCTGGAAATATATTGGTAACATCTATAGTGCATTCAAGATCGGTAGGAATAGGTATTGTCCAATAGAATTACAATTCTTATGCGGTCCGAGTTTTTTTACTTTAAAACAAATTTGATTGTTTTTGGCCATGAATAAGGACAGTGTATAGACCGAAACACGTAAGTGTTCTGAATTTTTTAAGGAAATGTGAAGAAAGTTTGGCATTTATTGTAGAAGGAGCTGGAGAGATATTATTTTGTTATATTCCTTTAACACAATCTAAGGAAGAGTCATATATATATATATATATATATATATATATATATATATATATATTTGTGGTGTCCCGGCACCGTATTACATCCGCTGCCTTGTGGTGGGGTCCCCAAAGTCAGAGTCCCTAGGTGTAGGTGGGGTCCTCATCCTTATCTCGCCCCTTGTCACCCCTTTTGTAATTAAAATTATTTAAATTTAATGTATATATTTATATAGTAGGTGTACTTACCTAGTTAGCATCGCAGGACCTGTGGGTCATGTGATGTGTTCCAAAGACTCTATGGTTTGTAGTTCAAGGACCTTTGGAGGAAGTCAGGTGTTTACCTATCAGGCTATGTAACGGTGAGTGACAGCTGACTTGGACCAATCCAAAACAGCCCTGCCCATATAAGGGAGCAGCGGCCATTACTCTCTCTTTTCCTCATGGGCTGTTCACAGGGAAGGATCTGCGCTGCTGTCATCAGTGAGTTAGGTCCGAGCCTTGCGGCAACGGCTGATCTTTACAAAACTGTGAGTGTAATCAATCCCTAAGTATTCTGCAAGATCACCGGACCATATCTAACCCCTAAATATGGATGGATCTTCGCAAATTACCCTAAATTCTAAGACTTATATCAAAAGTCAAGGTCCGCAAGAACTGTCAGTCACTGAAGTGTATGGAGACTGTATTAATAAGACTGTTACTGTTCATTGGATGTACCGCAAGTCTTTAAGTAAAGTTTATCCAAGTTCAACTACCTTGTGAACCTTCAGTCATTTTATGCATGCACCTATCATTACTGGGAAGGGCGGCGATAGGTCGGAGAATTACCTCAGCATACTAGCCCTCAGCCTGGTGTCACGAACAATAGGATTAACCTTAACCCCTGATATACTGAAGCAATACCCTGACTACACTACCCCTACCCCTGAGGCCTACCACTTATTAATCTCCTGCTTTGGAGCCATACAAGGGAAAAGCGCCAGGCCAATATAACTATTTCTAACATCCCTTGGGATGTAAGTCATGTCCAAAAGTTCCTTTAAGACACAAATTAGTATTATTAGAATTGAGCATTGAACACCGCAGCTCTCCAATCAGTGAGTTACCAAGATCAGCCCTCTACGCCCCAGCTAATGTTTATGGTCTTTTCAAAACTTATAATGTAAAAATTGATAATAAAAAAAAAAAAATAATGCTTCTATATGTTCCTCATTAGGACCTGTGATGATGTCACTATCATGTGACCATCATGTGACTGTGTAGGATAGATGTAATAGTGGTTGAAGAACATGTGTGATGCTGTGGAGGAGGCGGGGCTGAGCTGAGGTGGAGTGGAGGCCGCATGTCACCCCAGTAGTAAGGTGATTACATGAGGAGGAGGTTTGTTACAGTGTGTCACCTCAGTAATAAGGAGATTACATGGGGAGGAGGAGGTTTGTTACAGTGTGTCACCTCAGTAGTAAGGTGATTATATGAGGAGGGGGTTTATTACAATGTGTCAACCCAGTAGTAAGAACATTGCATGAGGAGGTTTGTTACAGTGTGTCACCCCAGTAGTAAGGAGATTACATGAGGAGAAGGTCTGTTACAGTGTGTCACCTCAGTAGTAAGGAGATTATGAGAGGAGGGGGTTTGTTACAGTGTGTCACCCCTGTAGTAAGGAGATTACATGAGGAGGAGGTGTGTTACAGTAGTAAGAAGATTACATGAGGAGGGGGTTTGTTACAGTGTGTCACCCCAGTAGTAAGGAGATTACATGAGGAGGAGGTTTGTTACAGTGTGTCATCCCAGTAGTAAGGAGATTACATGAGGAGGGGGTTTGTTACAGTGTGTCATCCCAGTAGTAAGGAGATTACATGAGGAGGGGGTTTGTTACAGTGTGTCACCCCAGTACCGTGTTTCTTCAAAAATAAGACCGGGTCTTATATTAATTTTAGTCACCAAAAACAGGGTCAGGCTTATTTATTTACGGTACCGTATGTACATTGAACAACATTTAACGGTATTAACTCCCCTCCCATCATTATCATGTGATGGGCACAGCTCTGCCCCCCAACGTCCCCCCGCCAGTTTATCAGCCCAGCGCTGCACCCCACATCGGGGGACTAATCATATGTCACCCGCGAGCGTTGCTTCTCTCCCCCCCCCCCTGCCAAATAATTATCAGCCGCTGCCCTGTACTTTCTATTCCTGTACCCGGGCTGCAAATATTAAAAAACAAACTTTAACTTACCTTCGTCCTCCGTTCCTGCGTTGCTAAGGATCCGGCCTCATGGTCCCTCCACTGCTCTTGCTGCTTCCTGGGGATGGGAACGTCACAGAGCCTTCAGCCTATCACCGGCCGCAGCGATGTCCCGCCTCGGCCGATGATAGGCTGAGCCCACTGTCATGTAAGAAGCCAGCTGACTCGTTACATGACAATGCGCTCAGCCTATCATCGGCCGAGGCGGGACATCCCTGCGGCCGGTGATAGGCTGAAGGCTCTGAGATGTCACAACACCAGGAACCAGCAAGAGCAGCGGAGGGACCATGAGGCCGGTTCCTTAGCAACGGGGGAACAGAGGACAAAGGTAAGTTAAAGTTTTTTTTTTTAATATTTGAAGCCCAGGCATTGCCTAGGTCCATGGTCTTCAACCTGCTGACCTCCAGATGTTGCAAAACTACAACTACCAGCATGCCCGGACAGCGGTTGGCTGTCCCGGCATGCTGGGAGTTGTAGTTTTGCAACATCTGGAGGTCCGCAGGTTGAAGACCACTGGCCTAGGGATTATTTTCGGGGTAGGGTGTATTTTTGGGGAAACACGGTAGTAAGGAGATTACATGAGGAGGGAGTTTGTTACAGTGTGTCACCCCAGTAGTAAGGAGATTACATGAGGAGGAGGTTTGTTACAGTGTGTCACCCCAGTAGTAAGGAGATTACATGAGGAGGAGGTTTGTTACAGTGTGTCACCCCAGTAGTAAGGAGATTACATGAGGAGGGAGTTTGTTACAGTGTGTCACCCCAGTAGTAAGGAGATTACACGAGGAGGAGGAGGTTTGTTACAGTGTGTCACCCCAGTAGTAAGGAGATTACATGAGGAGGAGGTTTGTTACAGTGTGTCACCCCAGTAGTAAGGAGATTACATGAGGAGGGGGGTTTGTTACAATGTGTCACCCCAGTAGTAAGGAGATTACATGAGGAGGAGGTTTGCTACAGTGTGTCACCCCAGTAGTAAGGAGATTACATGAGGAGGTTTGTTAAAGTAGTGCTGTTGACCATAGCAACCAATCAGATTGCTTCTTTCTTTTTTTTCAAAGGCCTTTTTTTTCAATGTAAGAAGCTATCTGATTGGTTGCTATGGGCAACTGCTGCACTGCTCCTCTACACAGGTTTTGATAACTCTCCTCCGTTTTTTCAAGAAATCTTGGTGTTTTTTCTTCCCAATGTTTCACTAAAAAATCCTTGAGTCACACGATAAAAGGATCACATGACTTGTAATGAGAAAAAAGCAGGACAAAAAAAACCGCCAAGGAAACAAAAGGCCTATAAAACGCCTGTGTCTCTAAAGGGTTTATATCTTCTGATTACATGGAGAACACTATAATTACATCCTAATAAAGACGCTCGGTGCAGACAATGAGGCTCTTGTAGTTCTAAGAAAACCTTCCGTTCCCTGCTGGTGACCACGGAGGCTTAAAAGCCATTATAGAACACGTCAGTCCGCCATGGAATTTACCAAAACAATTAAAATCTTTGGTAAAAAATTTTAGGGGATCATTTATGAACATACTACTGGGGATCTGAGCTTTTTGATAAACATAGGGTAAAAAAGAAACATGCCAAAGAAGCAAAAGGCCAATAAAAGTACACAATGGGGAGAAGTATGAAAACCTGCGCTGAAGAAAAGTTGGCCAGTTGCCCATAGCAACCAATCAGATTGCTTCTTTCAGTTTTCAGAGACCTTGCTAAAAATGAAAGAAGAGATTTCATTGGTTGCTATGGACGACTGCTACACTTTTCCTCTTCACAGGTTTTGATAAATCTCCCCCATTGTTTGTTGGGGAAAAACAATTGCCACAAAGACAGAATCTTAAGAGTAAAAAACGGAGGGGGCAGTTTCTCGTGTTTTATTTATTTATTTATGTTTTTAGTGGGAGGGGAGCGTGGGGGTAAAAAAAAGCTCTAAACAAAAATTGTGTCTGTTCCTAGGCTTAGGTTAGGATTCAACACAAGTTATGTGTGGTCTTTTTCAAAATCCACATTGCTTTATTTTTGGCTTTATTTCTGTGCAGCAAAACTACAACTATCTAGCAAAAACAGTCATGCACAATATGTTAAAAAGCTTTCTGGATTTCAGCCAATCAGAGAGCAGCACTGCCCAAATAGAACTCCCAGGAGGAGGAGCGTGTCACACATGTGATGTCATAACCATTGTCCACCAGAGAGCAGCACTGAGCAGATATAACACGGCTCCTGCTCAATCTCCATCAGTGAGGGGCTGATGCTGGACACTGTAGGAACCCGGGAATGCAGATTCATTCACAGGATTGGTTAGTGTCGTTCCATGTATATTTCTATAATAAAGGTGTAAATAATCTTTCTTTGCTTTTGTTTTTCTATCTTAGATGCAGTATTTCCAGGATGTGGAGTCGCATTTCCGGACCTTCAGCAAGAAGTTGGATGAAGACATAACTCCTGGAATCACGCACATACACAGACACATTTGCCCAAATTATAGAGGTAACCTCCTTTAGTATGCCCAGAGGAAGGGCAATACAGTAGCCATGGATTCCCTACAGGTTTCCTCCCCTCTGGAGGTTTTTCCTGTCCTGAGTATTAGTTACTGTACGCTCTTTGTGAGTGATGGGAGGTTACAAAAATCCCTACACAAACATTGTAATAAATAATAAATAAAGTTCCCCTTTTTTAACCTTTCTTTGACTTGTTTTATTTCTGTGTATGAAAAATAGTGTTAGCAAAATGTGGATGACATGAGTTTTTTTTTTCTTTTTTTATCTCCTGCGCGATCTGCACAATTTGTTGTAGAGAGAGAGGCAGTTGATGCTGGGTGGTACAGTTGCCAAGGCAATGAGGGTGGACTGGCCATTGGGGACAATGGGCATTTGCCAGGCGGGCCAGACCATCAGTGTCAGGATTGGGGATAAATGTTTGATCGCAGGGGGTCTGACTGCGAGGTCACGACCCAATGTCGGCTAGTACTTGTGTCGTCGACGTCACTGAGAGAGATAAATGGAGGGGGCCTGTCGGGCACGGCGTCATGCTGTAGCCAACATGCCTCCTGCATGGCAAGTGACACGGCAGAGCCCCATACAGGAGATTACGGGGGTTATATATATATATATATATATATATATATATATATATATATACCACTGCAGATCTCCTTTAGGAGCTCTTAAAGCAGCAACTGCTGGCCGCAGCCTTTAAACCCTTAAGGACGCCCTGCGCCCGGTCCCGGTGTTTAAAACGGGGTCACGCCGTGATCCTGCATCACACCGGGTCGGTCCCGGCTGCTATTCATAGCCGGGACCCTGGGCTAATAGCGTACGGCACCGATCGTTGTGCCGCGAGCTGTTAACCCTTCAGACGCGGCGATCAAAGTTGATCGCCGCATTGAAAATGAAAATAAACGCTACCCGGCAGCTCAGTTGGGCTGATCGGGACCATCGCGATAAAATCGCGATGTCCCGATCAGCTAGGACACGAGCGGAGGCCCCCTAACCTTGCCTTACCTTGAGCAATCAAGCCCCTATTACGCTGCTCCTTGCAAAGCTATGGCTTTGCAGGGATCAGGGTAAAAGAACAGAGCGTGCAGTGTTATAGCCCCCTATGGAAGCTATAAGTCTGCAAAAAAAAAATGTGGAAAAAAAGTTAATAAAAGTCATTTAACCCCTTCCCTAATAAAAGTTTGAATCACCCCCCTTTTCTCATAAAAGAAACTGTGTAAACAAAAATACAAATAAACATATGTGGTATCGCAGAGTGTGGAAATGTCCGAATTATAACAATATATCATTAATAAAATCGAATGGTCAATGGCGTACGTGCAGAAAAATTCCAAAGTCAAAAATAGCGTATTTTTGGTCACTTTTTATATCATAAAAAAGTGAATAAAAAGCGATCAAAAAGTCCGATGAATGCAAAAATGGTACCAATAAAAACTTCAGAACAAGACGCAAAAAATGAGTCCTCATACTGGCCCGTACTCAGAAGAATTAAAAAGTTATAGGGGTCAGAAGATGACAATTTTAAACATATAAATTTTCCTGCATGTAGTTATGATTTTTTTCATAAGTACGACAAAATCAAACCTATATAAGTAGGGTATCATTTTAACCGTATGGACCTACAGAATAAATATAAGGTGTCATTTTTACCAAAAAATGCACTGCGTAGAAACGGAAGCCCCAAAATTTACAAAATGAAATTTTTTTTCTTCAATTTTGTCGCACAAAATTCCCATTTTGCCGTGGTATGGTAAAATGACTAATGTCACTGCAAAGTAGAATTGGTAGAGCAAAAAATAAGCCATAATGTGGAGTTTTATGTGCAAAATTGAAAGCGTTATGATTTTTAGAAGGTGATGAGGAAAAAATGGAAAAATACTGAGTACTTAAAGGGTTAAAGCAACATCCGCTGCCCACAGATCTTAAAGCAGCAACTGGCTGCCGCAGGTCTTAAAGCATCAATCTCTGGTCGCCGCCAGGGTCTGACAACAGAGGGGTCTGCGGCTGCCATCATCCCATTTTTTTTACACACTTCAGTCGGGCCAGATAGCGTGCCCCCGCCACCAGTGACAGATTAGGCTGGTGACCACTGTCACTTTAAGAGGAGCAAAAGTGCAGCACGCAGGCACATCTGCTCAAATGCTCCCTGACATCGGCTGATTGGAAGAGCAGAGCAGTAGAGGTGCTTGTTTCCTCAATAGAAATCTGCTGCTTGACCAAAGATGACCGAAAGGCCCTCCCAGAGATGAGCCGGAAGATCATCACCAACAAGTTTGAGTCAATAGAGTAAAATGAAACGGCAGACGCATGTGGTGTTTTTTTCATCTTTTTATGGCATTTTTAGGCTCCTTAAAATAAATTTTTTACCACGGGTTTACCCCTTTAACACTAGTTATGATGGCTTATGCTTAGGCCATCAATATCAGTGAGTTGCAATACCAGTCACAGCCACTACTTAACCTGTTGGGGACGAAGGGTGTATGCATACGCCCTTGCGTCCTGGTACTTAAGGACGAAGGGCGTATCCATACCCCCGTGGGAATTTCGGCCCCCGCCGCGCGCCAGGCGGGACCGGGCCGGGGTGACTGCTGATATCTATCAGCAGGCACCCCGTGCAAATGCCCAGGGGGGTCATTAGACCCCCCCATGTCGGCGATCGGCGCAAATCGCAAGTGAATTCACACTTGCGATTTGCGCCGATTCCGGGTCTATGGTGACCCGGTGACCCGGAATAGAAGGGGGATCGCGGGTATCTAAGACACCCACGATCCCCCTAAAGCGATAGGAGTGAGGTGGCAGAGTTGCCACCCCTCCTATCTCTGCTATTGGTGGTCTAGACGCGACCACCAATAGCAGATCTGGGACAGGGGGGGGTTTACTTTCGTTTTCCCCATCCTGCCCTCCCACAATAGGCGGGGCAGAACGGGGAAACCGAAGAGGAGCGGCGCCGGAGTCCACTTACCCCTCCGGAGGCAGCGGAGCGACGGGGATCAGCGGGCGGCGACAGAAATCTGCGGCGGCGTGCGGCAGAAGAGGACGGCTCCCGGATGCGACGGAAGCCGGTGAGTAGTTGCCTAGCAACATCTAGAGGGCTACAGTCTGAGACCAGTATAGTGGTCTCTAGATTGTAGCCCTCCAGATGTTGCAAAACTACAACTCCCAGCATGCCCAGACAGCTTTTTGCTGTGTGGGCATGCTGGAATTTGTAGTTTTGCAACAGCTGGAGGTCTGCAGTTTAGAGACCACTGCACAGTGATCTCTATACTGCCCTCTAGATCTTGCAAAACTACAACTCCTAGCATGCCCACACAGCTGTTTGCTGTCTGGGCATGCTGGGAGTTGTAGTTTTGCAACATCTGGAGGTCCACAGTTTGGAGATCACTGTTCAGTGGTCTCTAAATTGTAGCACTCCAGATGTTGCAAAACTACAAATTCCAGCATGCCCACACAGAAAACAGCTGTCTCGGCATGCTGGGAGTTGTAGTTGTGTACCTCCAGCTGTTGCATAACTACATCTCCCAGCATGCCCTTCTGTGATCAGTCATACTGGGAATTGTAGTTTTGCAACAGCTGGAGGCACACTGGTTGGAAAATACTGAGTTAGGTAACAGAACCCAACTCAGTATTTTCCAACCAGTGTGCCTCCAGCTGTTTCAAAACTACAACTCCCAGCATGTACTGACAGACCGTGCATGCTGGGAGTTGTAGTTTTGCAACAGCTGGAGGCTCACTGGTTGGAAAACACTAAGTTAGGTAACAGAACCTAACTGAAGGTTTTCCAACCAGTGTGCCTCCAGCTGTTGCAAAACTACAACTCCCAGCATGTACTGACAGACAGTGCATGCTGGGAGTTGTAGTTTTGAAACAGCTGGAGGTTTGCCCCCCCCCCCCCCCCCCGTTAATGTACAGGGTACATTCACATGGGCGGGTGTTTACAGCAAGTTTCCTGCTTTAAGTATGAGCTGCGGCAAATTTTTCGCCGCAGCGCAAATTCTTAGCGGGAAACTCACCGTAACCCGCCAGTGCGAATGTACCCTAAAAACACTACACTACACTAACACCTAATAAAGAGTAAAACACTACATAAACACCCCCTTACACTGTCCCCCCCAATAAAAATGAAAAACGTATTGTACAGCAGTGTTTCCAAAACGGAGCCTCCAGCTGTTGCAAAACAACAACTCCCAGCATTTCCGGACAGCCACTGACTGTCCAGGCATGCTGGGAGTTTAGCAACAGCTGGAGGCACCCTGTTTGGGAATCACTGGCGTAGAATACCCCTATGTCCACCCCTATGCAATCCCTAATTTAGTCCTGAAATGCGCATGGTGCTCTCTCACTTTGGAGCCCTGTCGTATTTCAAGGAAACAGTTTAGGGACACATATGGGGTATCACCGTACTCGGAAGAAATTGCACTACAAATTTTGGGGGGCTTTTTCTCCTTTTACCCCTTATGAAAAGGAAAAGTTGGGGTCTACACCTGCCTGTTAGCGTAAGCAAAAATTTTTTTTACACTAACATGCTGGTGTTGCCCTTTACTTTTTATTTTCACAAGGTAAAAGGAAAAAAAGACCCCCAAAATTTGTAACGCAATTTCTCCTGAGTACGGAAATACCCCATATGTGGGCGTAAAATGCTCTGCGGGCGCATAACAAGGCTCAAGAGTGAGAGCGCACCATGTACATTTGAGGCCTAAATTGGGGATTTGCACAGGGGTGGCTGATTTTACAGCGGTTCTGACATAAACCCAAAAAAATAAATACCCACATGTGACCCCATTTTGGAAACTACACCCCTCACGGAATGTAACAAGGGGTACAGTGAGCATTTACGCCCCACAGGTGTCTAACAGATTTTTGGAACAGTGGTACGTGAAAATGAAAAATGTAATTTTTTTGTTTGCACAGCCCACTGTTCCAAAGATCTGTCAAATGCCAGTGGGGTGTAAATGCTCACTGTACCCCTTATTACATTCCGTGAGGGGTGCAGTTTCCAAAATGGGGTCACATGTGGGGGTCCACTGTTCTGGCACTACGGGGGGCTTTGTAAATGCACATGGCCCCCGACTTCCATTCCAAACAAATTATCTCTCTAAAAGCTCAATGGCGCTCCTTCTCATCTGAGCATTGTAGTTCGCTCGCAGTGCACTTGACGTCCAAACATGGGGTATTTCCATACTGAGAAGAAATGGGGTTACAAATTTTGGGGGGCATTTTCTCCTATTACCCTTTGTAAAAAAAGTAAAATTTGGGGAAAAACCAGCATTTTAGTGGAAAATTTTTTTTTTTCATTTACAGATCCGACTTTAACAAAAAGTTGTCAAACACCTGTGGGGTGTTAAGGCTCACCTTACCCCTTGTTACATTCCTTGAGGGGTGTCGTTTCCATAATCGTGTGCGATGTGGTTTTTTTTGCTGTCCTGGCACCATAGGGGCTTCCTAAATGGGACATGCCCCCCAAAAACCATTTCAGAAAAACTGACTCTCCTAAATCCCATTGTTGCTCCTTCGCTTCTGAGCCCTCTAGTGCACCCGTTGAACACTTGACATACACATATGAGGTATTTTCTTACTCGAGAGAAATTGGGTTACAAATTTTGAGAGGATTTTTTTCCTTTTACCCCTTGTAAAAATTCAAAAACTGGGTCTACAAGAACATGCCAGTGTAAAAAATAAAGATTTTGAATTTTCTCCTTCACTTTGCTGCTATTCCTGTGAAACACCTAAAGGGTTAACACACTTACTGAATGTCATTTTGAATACTTTGGGGGGTGAAGTTTTTATAATGGGGTCATGTGTGGGGTATTCTTAACCAGAAGACCCTTCAAATCCACTTCAAACCTGAACTGGTCCCTGAAAAATTCCGATTTTGAAAATTTTGCAAAAAATTGGAAAATTGTTGCTGAACTTTGAAGCCCTCTGATGTCTTCCAAAAGTAAAAACTCATCAATTTTATGATGCAAACATAAAGTAGACATATTGTATATGTGAATCAATATATAATTTATTTGGAATATCCATATTCCTTATAAGCAGAGAGCTTCAAAGTTAGAAAAATGCTAAATTTTCAAATTTTTCATGAAATTTTTGAATTTTTCACAGAGAAAGGATGCAAGTATCGCCGAAAATTTACCACTAACATAAAGTAGAATATGTCAGGAAAAAATAATCTCGGAATCAAATTTATAAGTAAAAGCATCCCAGAGTTATTAATGCTTAAAGTGACAGTGGTCAGATTTGCATAAAATGCTCCCGTCCTTAGGGTCATAATGGGCTCAGTCCCCAAGGGGTTAAAATACGGAGCTGTGTCTGGTAAACAATGAGCGGCATTGCCCATATTCGAATTTGCGATATTTTGTGAATATATATACGAATATTCGTCCTATATTCGCGAATGCGAATATTCACATATGTGAATATTCGCATATTCATGTATTCGAGGAAAAAAACTGTGAGGGGTGGGCAACTTTACTATTGGTTGCTATGGATGTTGTTGATAACCTCTGACAAGTGTATTTGCCTCATTCTAATTGGCCTACAAGTGAAAAGAAGGAATATGTGAATATTTACATGTGCGAATATGCACATATGAGAGTATTCGCGATAAAAATTTGAAATGCGAACACTAGTGAGCATGTGAGAGTCAGATATTGAAAGCATTCAGCAAGTGTCAACTTACAGGAGAATGTGTATAGGCTGCTTACCAGGTGGTATATCACACCAGACAGATGTCCCCCATACTTTCCTTCTGTGCCAGACACTTGCTGGACATGTGATACTGAAAGAGGCACTTTTTTACATATTTATAGGCTATGCCAAAAACTGTCACTGTTTTGGCAAATGGTCCTTGACAAAATCTTCAGCATTTATCACATCACAGTGGAATAAAGGATTAAGTATGTCCTGTTCAATGTCCCAATCCTGTCTTTGAACAGGATAACCAATAAATTGGTCCTCCTACTTTTGGCCCCTACTGTTAAGATGTGGCTAGAGAAAGTGAACCAAACTATATAGACTTTAAAAAAAACTGAACGCTATTTCATGTTGATTGTACGCTCCCTTAATTCTGCTACATAATCTCTGACTCATTGTAATGTATTAAGGTTTTAAAACATGGCATCTACTAATCTTCCCCTTAGGCTGACCCCCCCCCCCCCCCCAAGACCCCCCTTCTCCGGTTCCGATAGTTTCCGCTTGTTTGTGTTGTATGTAAGTTATCACATTGTCCTTGTTATATTTGTGACTGCTACACTTATCTCACCAACATAAATCCCCTTTTATTTGTTTGAAGTACCTTGTGGTGGTGTTTTTTGAGAGCTCCAGTTCACCAGAGTTCACTAAACAGAACTGGCCTTCCTTGGTTACATAAACCACTTCCCCTTTTGGTATCTCTTCACCTTTGTATTGTGGTTAAACTTACTTGGCTGATACCAATTAGACATTCTTTTTGCTTATTGTACAACTCCTGATGTTGCTTATACATTTATACTTTGTTGTTTGACAATAATTTACCATATATACTCGAGTATAAGCCAACCCGTATAAAAAAACAGAGGCCCCTAATTTCACCCCAAAAACCTGGGAAAACGTATTAACTTGAGTATAAGCCTAGGGTGGGAAATACATTATCCCCCTGTCATCATCCTCCCTGTCAACATCACCCCCTGTCAACCCCCCCTGTTATCATCCAGATCCCCCCTGTCATCATCACCCCCAGTCAATATCCCCCTGTCATCATCCAGGCCCCCCTTGTTGTCTACTTACCTCCCCAGTTCTCTCTGTCCTGTTGCCTAGTAGCTGTAGGAACCGTCCACATTCCGGTGGGGAGGGTGAGCCGGTCCGGGTCATCCATCTTCACCGGGAGGCCCTCTTCTCCCCTCCGGGCCAGCCCCGGACTAGTGATGCTGCCGTGCTGGGACGTCCCTGTGCATCGTTGTCAATGCAGCGTCACTATTCTGGGGCCGGGAGGTAGCAGAGAAGAGGGCCTCCCGGTGAAGGTGGATGGCCCAGACCGGTTCACCCTCCCCACCGGAATACGGACGGTCGCGGCAGCGAAGATGGATGGCCTGGCCCACAATCCCCCCCCCCCCCCCTTCGGTATTTTTCTATTTTTGTTCACTCGAGTATAAGCCGAGGAGGGCGTTTTCAGCACCAAAAATCGTGCTGAAAAACTCGGCATATACTCGAGTATATACTGTAGTAAAAAACAAATTTAAAAGAAATATATCACATCAATATCATTTACCTAAAAATATATTTTCTGTAGTATGAGGGTTAAAACAAGAATTTTGATAAAAGAGTTCATGAAACCATTGACATAGAACAGGGAAAATGTTAAATCCTGGACTGTCGGGGGGGGCCTTGAGGACTGGGTTGGGGACTACTATTATATATAAAGAGGGTGCTCAACCCTGGCTGGTCCAATAACCTTTGCAAGGGTCCTGCATTGTTAAAAAAAAAAATAAAAAAAAAAAAGAAGAGAAATTAGTCCAAGGATTATAAAAACATCAATGGAAAATGCAACCAACCCAAATGTTTTTGTTTCAGGGAGCAGAAATGTATACAATAATTGGGCAAGATTTTTCTTTTCTACAAACGTCCCTATTTTGTATGTATGCTATTGCTTACAAGGAACTTGCCCTTAGGCTGCCCCCCCTTCTCCATTTCCCATAGTTTCCGTTTGTTTGTGTTGTATGTAAGTTGTCACATTGTCCTTGTTATATCTGTGACTGCTACACTTATCTCATCAACATAAATCTCCTTTCAGTTGTTTGAAGTACCTTGTGGTGGTGTTTTTTTTTAGCTCCAGTTCACCAGAGTTCATTAAACGGAACTGGCCATCCTTAGTTACATAAACCACTCCCCTTTATGGTATCTCTTCACCTTTGTATTGTGGTTAAACATTACTTGGCTGAAACCAATTAGACTTTCATTTTGCTTATTGTACCACTCATAGTGTTTGTTGTTTGACAAGAATTTTATAAAAATTAAATTTAAAAGAAGGAAATGTTTGGTTGTGAATGACTCTCAACATATCTCATCAATATCATTAGACTCACGCGCAATTTGTTACCCAGAACATATATTAAATGATTTTATATTTCCCTGTACCAAATTTTACCTAAAAATATATTTTCTATAGTATGAGGGTTAAAAGCAGAATTTTGATAAAAGATTATACGAAACCATTGACATAGAACAGGGGAAAATTTCAATCCTGGACTGTCGGTGGGCCTTGAGGAGTGGGTTGGGGATTATTATATATAAAGAACTTGGAATGAGGGTGCTCAACCCTGGGTGGTCCAATTACCTTTGTAAGGGTCTTGCATTGTTGGAAAAAGAGAAGGGAAATTAGCCCAAGGATTATAAAAACATTAATGGAATATGCAACCAACCCCAATGATTTTGTTTTAGGGAGCAAATATTAATGCAATAATTAGGCAAGATTGCTCTTTTCTACAAACTTCCCTATTGTGTATGTACGCTATTGCTTACAGGGATACAATCTATAAATCTATACTAACACTTCTCAGGTAAATTTTATTTAATTCTGCTATATAATCTTTGACTCCATTGAATGTATTAAAGGTTTAACACACAGCATCTACTTGCCCTTAGACTGACCCCCCCCCCCCCCTTCTCCGGCTCCGATAGTTTTCGCTTGTTTGTGTTCAATGTAAGTTATCACGTTGTCCTTGTTATATCTGTGACTGCAACATTTATCTCATCAACGTAAATCTCCTTTTAGTTTTTTAAAGTACCTTGCAGGGTTTTTTGAGAGCTCCAGTTCACCGGAGTTCACTAAATGGAACTGGCCTTCCTTGGTTACATAAACCACTCCCCCTTATGGTATCTCTTCACCTTTGTATTGTAGTTAAACATTACTTGGCTGAAACCAATAAGACTTTCATTTTGCTTATTGTACCACTCATGCTGTTGCTTATACATTTATACTTTGTAGTTTGAAAAGAATTTAATAAAAATAAAATTTAAAAGAACGAAATGTTTGGTTATGACTCTCAACATATCACATCAATATCATTAGACTCAAGTACGATTTGTTACCCAGAACATATTTTGAATCATTTTAAATTTCCCTGTACCAAATTTTACCTAAAAATATAGTTTTCTATAGTATTATTTTTGATAAAAGAGTTCATGAAACCATTGACATAGAACAGGGAAAAATTTTAATCCTGGACTATCAGTGGGCCTTGAGGACTGGGTTGGGGACTACTATCATATATATAAAGAACAAGGAAAGAGAGTGCTCACTCATGGCTGGTCCAAATACCTACAATAATTGGGCAAGATTGGTCTTTTCTACAAACTTCCCTATCATGTATGTATGCTATTGCTTACAGGGATCTGTTAGAGTAGGTTTAATGCCAATGCCAATATATCTCAATGTAACCCACATTGTCTTATATATTTGCAGATCAGAATCAAAACAAATCACATTGTGCCAAGGTCCCCTCAGCTATGTTAATATCTAACCATTGCCTTATCAAAACTAACAGAAAACCTTTATGTAATACAAGACATGGCATGCCCACAGGATATACATCACACATGGTTGGCACAGTTACATACTCACTGCCCTCTCACCTCTTTGGTTCTATATAAAAAGAACAATCAACTCAAAATGACTTCACATTTCATTTTCTTTCAGCTCAGAACGTGAGACTTGTCCCATCACCAAAATGAAAATAGCTGTTGTGTTTTTATTTGCGGTTCTCGCCAGCTCATTTGGTAAGGAAATATTTTTAAAATTCAATTATTTACATTTAAACAAATATGATATTTTCATAGGCGTCTTTTATCTAAATCTCCATGATAATGTTATGCTTTCCAATACACTTCCAATTAAGCTCATTCAATCCAAATGGTGACCACCTCAGTATAGTACATTTATTAGCTGCATAGCAGATGTTAGGGGAAAGGAGGATCAGGTCTGTTGGAGTTCAATGTACAGCAAGCTTTATGAAATATAGATTTACTTAGGGCAGATTTTGTTGCATAAATGTCTGCAACTGAAAAATCGATTCATCCATTTTAGTGGCAAGCACACATAAGGTCCATTCAGATGAACAAAATCTGTCTCTTGTGAATCCACCCTTAGAGAATGAAAGGGGTACTCCACTGGAAAGCTATTTTTTTTTTAAATCAACTGGTGCCTGAAAGTTGAACAGATTTGTAAATTAGTTCTTCTAATTAAGAAATCATAATCCTTACAGTACTTATCAGCTGCTGTATGCTACAGAGGAAGTTCTTTTCTTTTTGAAATTCTTTTCAGTCTGACGAGACTGAATTTCTTTTCAGTGCTCTCTGCTGATACCTCTGTCCATCTCAGAAGCTGTATAGAGAAGGATAGGTTTGCTATGGGGATTTGTTCCTGCTCTGGACAGTTCCTGACATGGACAGAGGTGTCAGCAGAGAGCACTGTGGTCAGACAGAAACAAAATTCAAAAAGAAAAGAACTTCCTGTGTAGCATACAGCAGCTGATAAGTAATTCAAAAAATATGCTTTACATCGGAGTACCCCTTTAAGTAAGTAATTTTTAATTAGGATCTCTGCCAATTCCTAACTAGCAGAAGCCCTCGTTGCAAGTTCCATTGCAACTACTTTAAAATACTCCTATATCGTAAGCAATGTCAGAATAAATATTTCTAAAGAAGAATAAGAGGGTTTGGCATACTCTTGCCTGATGAAGGACATTCAATTACACCAAACAATGCCAACTGTCTCCTTATATAACTGCTGAATACAAGTGATTTTAAAAAGACATAAGATGAAATTTCTCTTAACGCTTCAAGCAATGACCTTTAATTTATTGTAAATGATTGTAATTTATTGTATATTATGACAAGCACCGCTATCCAAGCTCATTGATTTCAATTTCTGTTACAGTCATGGTGAAATTAAATATAAAATAACTTATGACAATACATATAATTAAAGCACTTTAACATAAAAAGAAAAGCATGTTACAACAGTTTATAGAAAATAATATTAAATATTTTTTTCTGCACGTGAGACATGTCAAAAGTTGTAATTGATCAGGGTCTCGGTGCTAAGACCTCCCCTGATCAGAAGAACAAGCAGGGGGAAGTGCGCGGTAGTGAACCTCATTCCCTGACTCACAGTGATCTACTTCCTGTATAAATAGACTTACATTGTAGCCACAGGACATAGATGACTGAGAGCTCATTCTCCTGAACACTTAGACCCCAAACAATCAAAACTTTTTACATGTCTCTGTAACATGTCAAATATATATATTTTTTTAAATGACAGGCACACTTTAAGATCTTTGTCATATCTTTCCTACACAGAAGCGGCATCAGTCTCCCAGTATAACTGCCTGGAACAGCTATATAAGGTAATCTTAATTTTTTTATGAAAAGTCAATTATTAGTAGATTATATTTTTTTGTTTATTGTTTATAACTATTGGGTTTATGTCAGGTAATTCATTTAACAAACATGAATTTGTTTAATACAGCAGTTTAATGTCTGTCAATGTGATATTTCAGCAAGATGCACCTGTTCTTCTTCAAAGTATGGCTAACCTACTCTGTGACTACAAACTTGCAAAGGTAACTGGTTATACTATATGTTTTATTCATAAAATTGCTGCAATTTAAGCTCAAGGCATGTCTCACTAAGGAGCGATCTCCTAGTCGTTGGGCGTGGCATGAAGAGGAAAGGAGTTGTGCTTGGAAATATTGTATGCTGATCTCTGCTGCTACACGTGATCTGTGCCTATGCTGAACACTATTTTTTATTAGCATAGTTGACTGTTTTGCTTATTTTAATGTGCATTTGGAAGAAAAACTAAATATAAATGAAGTAAAATGTGTACTTAGCCTTATTTTTTATTAAAAGTCTTGTCCATGGTTTAATGACATTTTTTTTATCAACTGAAAACTCTAAAATTAGGTTCAAATTTGAGTTAAATTTTCGCCGTATAAGACGCACTTTTTCCTCCCCAAAACTGGGGGGGAAAAGTTGGTGCGTCTTATACGGCGAATACACACCTATCGGGTCGGTCCCTGCGGCCATCAACGGCCGGGACCCGCGGCTAATACAGGGCATTACCGATCGTGGTGATGCCCTGTATTAACCCTTCAGATGCGGCGATCAAAGCTGACCGCTGCGTCTGAAGCGAATGTGACAGTAACCCGGCTTCTCAGTCGGGCTGTTCGGGCCCGCCGCGGTGAAATCGCGGCGTCCTGAACAGCTTACAGGACACCGGTAGGGACCTTACCAGCCTCCTCGGTGTCTGCTCCGTGCTGGTATCCCCTGCATGGCGGCGCTCTCCTTCGTCGTCATCACGTCGTCGCGCACGCCGTCCCATAATCCAATAGGAGCGGCGTGCGTAGTGACGTGATGACTGCGACGGAAAGCGTGGATCCCGGGGAAGAAGACGTCCGGAGCGTCAGGGACACCGTGGGGATGCCGTGACAACGATGGAGCGACATCCAGGGCAGCGGTGACGAGTCCAGAGCGGTGGGGACACGTGAGTATTACCTCCTATCCAGTGGTCTTCAACATGTGGAGGTCCGCAGGTTGAAGATCACTGTTGGGTGCAGAATCTTTTTTTTCTAGATTTTGCACCTTTAAAATTGGGTGCGTCTTATATGCCGGTGCGTCCTATAGGGCGAAAAATACGGTAGATCTTTATCAAGTGATCACAAAAAAGAAGTGTTTGATATTTATAACTTTACATATGCAAATAGGAAATGTAATTCAGTTATACAACATAGACATGTAGAAGACAGCACAGGATCAACCTAACCGTGCCCGTGGTCAACCGGAGGGCCACTCCAGCATGAACATATATCCAAGCAGCTGGCCATAGAATCAAAAGATGAAGCCTTCTTATGTTCATATAAAGAGCAGTGATTTATTGGTTCCCCATATGCAACATTAAAGGACAAGTCTCACAGTAAACAATTGTTCAGCTTTTAGTGCAGAAGGTAAAGTTATACAGGTTTGTAAATCACTTCCATTACCAGTGCTGCTTAGAAACAAGCTTTATCTGCATTCTTCTGTCTGACAGGAAATTCAGCTGTTCCTGGTTTTCATGACTTTCAACCCCCTATTCAGGCTGTTATCAGCAGCATCCAGGGGCCGTGACGTGACAATTACCCAGAAAACCCCTGTGCTGCAGAGAGTTGCCTGAGCTCGGCCTTAGCCCCTCCCATCTGATGAATATTCACACTGTCCTCCCTCTGTTCTGCAGTGATTGGCTGAGCAGCACTGCCTATATGCCGGCTGATTCAGATCATAGCAGAGTCAGCAAACAGGTTGATTCTCTCCCCTCTCCTTGCTAATGTTTATACACTGAGAACGGAGGAGAGGGGGGAGGGGAGGGAGCTGCCAGCTTAGACCTGTCAAACTGAGAATGGAGGGGAGGGAGAGTAGAATTGTCACACTGAGCACTGGGGAGAGAGGAGTGCAGGGCAGAGGAGGGGGGAGGTGATTGTGCCACTGTAAAGCTATTTCACTGAGAGGAGGAGGGGGAGGGAGTGATTTTACAGTGTAAAACTGCAGCTTCCACTCCAGGGTCCCTCTCTCTGAGCACTGAGATTACATTTTGTTTCCTCGTGGCCACCCTGCTCTATAGGGCTATGATTGGAGCTCAGTGTTATGTGGGAATGACTAACATAAGTTAGGGGAGGTAACAAGTTCTCTGCTCAGGCAGCTGAGAGCAGGAAATGTGAGCAGTGCATGCAGGGAAATGTAGTCTTTGAGATCACAGGCATAGCCACCATAACCAGGAAGTAACTGCAATTTATGAGCTGAATAGCCGGTGAATGGGGGGCGGGAAAAAAATCACAAACATGTCAGAGAGGTGGTAGGTGAATATACTATGGAATGGCTAGGTATCTTTTTTTTCTTTGCTGCATGGGATATCTTCTTTAAGCTCAATGTCTGCCTTTCTCAAGCATTTATACAACTAATACATAAAAGGAGACAATCTGTGTAGAAACTACAGTATGTATACAGAAACCATTCTTAGAGGACTAGAGCAAGGCCTATAAGGGAGGAATAGAAAAGAAGTGTGATGTGAAGCAATACCTATCATTCGGTCTATGCATCCTCATGATATGTGTATGTATTGTCTGAGGCCTCATGTAGGTGGAAATTGTTCATATCCTGGTGAATAAACACCTTCATCTGATCTAAATTTTGGAGCGCAGCAGTAGTTTTTTTTATTTATTTTTTCAATTATTTTGTGGTTCATCCAGAAACCCTGATATCAGCTACTCTGCATCCCCTCTGATAGCTATGTAAGTGCTGCTGATTTTATTTGGTAATATTTCCTATCACACATATTAACTTTGTTCCTCTGTTGCTTAGACAAAACAAAATGCTGAGCTGTTTGAACAATTCCTCCTAAAAGTGAATTCCCTTCTGGTAAGTTGCTTGTTTCATCCCCACCAGATACATTATGCTCTATGTTAAAGGGTACCTGTCATCAAAAAAACTTTTGATATATTATAGATTAATGTATGCAGAATAACTTTCCAATAGCATGTTATTAAAAAATATGCTTCTTTCTATTTAATTTTCCACTTTGAAAAAATGACCACTAGGGGTCTCCCTACCAGTCCTTTTTTATAGATTTCAGACTTATGCTGGAGTCCTAAATCTCAGACTGCAGCCGGGACACAGACAAGCACAACACTGCTCCCTGGCAGTGAGCAGTGCTGGGTTTGTCTGTGTTCCGGATGCAGTTTGAGATTTAGGACTCCAGCATGAGTCGGAAATGTATAAAAAGCGGACTGGTAGGGAGACCGCTAGTGGTCATTTTTCAAAGTGGAAAATTAAATAGAAAGAAGCATATTTTTAAATAACATGCTATTGGAAAGTTACTCTGCATACATTAATCTATAATTTTTCAAAAGTTTTTTTGATCAAAGGTACCCTTTAAAGTCCTTTTACATGAGCAAAGAATATATATTCTGCTTCATGCAATCAATGGTGAGAAATAGTGTGATAAATAAAAGGTTAATACTAGATTGTAACTTAGCATAGAACAATTCCTGGACTCATTAAAGGGGTTCTCCACTGGAATAAAAAAAAAATCAAATGGGGCCAGAAAGTTAAACAGATTTGTAAATTACGTCTATAAAAAAAATCTTAATACTTCCAGTACTTAACAGCTGCTGTTATGATCCACAGGAAGCTCTTTTCTTTTTGAAATTCCTTTCTGTCTAACCACAGTGCTCTCTGTTGACACCTCTGTCCATTTTAGGAACTGTCCAGAGCAGGAGCAAATCCCCATAGAAAACCTATCCTGTGCTGGACAATTCCTAAAACGGACAGAGGTGTCAGCAGAGAGCACTGTGGTCAGACAGAAAATAAATTAAAAAAGAAAAGAACTGTGGAGCATACAGGAACTGATAAGTACTGAAAGATTAAGATTTTTTAATAGAAGTCATTTACAAATCTGTTTAACTTTTTGGCACCAGTTGATTTAAAAAAAATTTTTTTCCAGTGGAGTACCCCTTTAAGGAAAGAAAAAAATAGCACTTACAGTCGACCAGGCCAGATGCAGTTGATAAGAATTTGCACTAACTTGTGGAAAAGTTGGCATCCTATGAGAGCTTTTATAAAAGCAATGAGCTTCTTCTAATCTTAGATATTGTATACTCCAGCTGGATATATTGAGTTGTATACAGAATTATTTTGTCCTGAGGAATACTATACTGCATGACTATTGTATGTGACAGCAAATGGCCAATGTGGTCGAGTTGCAACAACATATAAAAGGATTTTAATAGCAACTTTATGGTTTGGGTATTCACATATTATATGGTGGTTTTTAGTACATACCAATAAAATTTAGTTTTAGGCACTTCCCCCTTTTTGGTTTGATTTAAATAGCTGGGAATAATTATATCAATTTTGGTTAGCATATAACCCTATCTTATATGTACTTTTGTGTATACTCCAGCTGGGGCAGGATGGTTTCTATATAGAAAATCAAATAAAAATATCAACAATTAGAACATAAAAACACAGCAAAAGAAAAATGTGTGATAGAAATGACACCCATAACTGCTATATACTACATTAACAATTGTGATCTACCCAAATTTTACATATCACTTTCTTTCTTGGATGGTTTTGGGTGATTGGGTATAGCTTTCTATATAGTACTGTTGGAAAAGATACTGAACTTGGCTTTCAAATAAGATCTATTTTTATCACATGATTGATTGCATAAACTAATACAAAGACATAAAGCCCTCATTTTAGCCCCCCAACATCCCACAAAAAACTGTTAAAATTTTCCTCTCAACCCCTTGTCATACCTCGTCATACCTCTTCATACCATTCTCTTTTAGTAAATCATTTGAACTTTCAAATATCATCCATGACTTCTAAAACTTCTTCTTCCGTTCACCCAGAATAGTGTTTTGTAATCTGCCTTTCACCTTTCCTAATATTATCCTGTCATTATTCCAATTTTGTGGCAAATATACTATTGTCATTGCAAGAATGCAAGGGGTCAATTCTTTATTTATACAGTATTTTCCAACATATTTTCTCAATAACTGTTGGACAAATCGTTATCTCTTCTGACCTCCCCATACACATGTTCTATACTGACTATGAGGATGAAAAGTGTAAACCGTAGCCACTCTGGCACCAGCTTATCCCTACCAAAACAATATGGTTGGGCGGTGAAATTCTAACACACCCGACCCTTCTCTCTCTATTAACATCAACTTTCAGTGGAGAATCGGGAGGTCACTATAGACAGTTGACAGTCAGCTGAACCTGCCAAAGGCTTCATGTTTAATTGACTTTAATCTAAGGTGTATGGGCACACTAACAGGAAAGTTGAAGGAGTCATATGTTTATAAGCTTTTTTTTTTTTTATCTTTCCCCAGGATCCCTTCACTCCTACTACCTATGCAGCATGTCTCTTTTTTCTCCATACCCTCTAAAGCATCTATTGTCTCTATTCTGCATTACTTTACTCATTTCTTGCATGACTTATATAGTCTATGAATTTTTTTTAATTATTTTTCTGTTTACCTTATTGTTTAAAATTACACATTCAATGGGTAATTTATGAATTGTGACTTTTAAATGCCAGCTTTCTAGGGTAAAACAATAGTTAATACCCCTTAGTTTAAAAAAAAATTATATTTGGAATATTAGGTTTATCTGCTTGAGAGGTCAAGTTATAGAGGAAAAGGTATAGAGAAAGGGTACAAACTTAAAACATTATATAAATCTGGCACACAACCAACATCATATATCACACTCAAAAGCAAAGTCCCCAAACAAGATCAGTATATATATATATATATATATATATATATATATATATATAGTAACTCATTGATTGGTTTTATTGATTTTTATTTTATTTTTTATTTTTCAGAAAAAAGTTGGATGCACACTAGACAACATTCTTGGCACAAAACAAGTGGTAATAACATCTTACCATTTTCCTCTATAAATAATTTTAGCAGTTTATATGTGAAATAGAATGTTGTAATGTGATATATTAAAATCCAATAGATTTCTATCAATTACTATTGTTTAGAATTGATTATTTAAAAATATTGCTATAGATAAATTATTTTTGTGAATGCTTTTAAAATTACACTTTCCTGGTTCTCCATAATAAAAAAAAAAAAAGGATGCATATAAAAAAATATGTAAAATTATTTAACTGCAAAGATGGTCACACACTTCTTATCACAATATACTTTTTTGTTACATTCTTTACTTTGTAGGCTATTACCCTCAAAGATGCTGAACAACTAGGAGATCAAGTTGCAAATGTTTTATTTGGATTTGTGGTAAGAAAATACATTTCTTTTAACAGACTTGTCATAAAAGCACTGATTTTTTTTCTTGTTTTAAAGAGTAATAACAGTTGCATTAAGGGCGCTGTCACATATACAGTATTTACAGTGATCAGACTCAGGTTCCCTTTGGGGCACAGGAGGGAAACTGATGATCAAACTGATCCCATTTATTTAAATGGGACAGTTCAGATTTATCCAGAACTTCAATCAGGATGCCCGGTCGTCTGACATACTGAACAAGGCATCTTTGCCCTGCTAAATCTGTAGAAATAACTGAGCCCCAGACTTAAAGGGGTACTATACTACCATGGAAAACTTTTTTTTTTTTATTCATCAACTGGTGCCAGAAAGTTAAACAGATTTGTAAATTACTTCTATTAAAAATCTTAATCCTTCCAGTACTTTTTAGGGGCTGTATACTACAAAGGAAATGTTTATCTTTTTGGATTTCTTTTATGTCACGACCACAGTGCTCTCTGCTGACCTTCGCTGTCCATTTTAGGAACTGTCCAGAGCAACATATGTTTGCTATTGGTATTTTCTCCTGCTCTAGACAGTTCCTAAAATGAACAGCAGAGGTCAGCAGAGAGCACCGTGGTCATGACATAAGAGAAATCCAAAAAGATAAACATTTCCTCTGTAGTATACAGCCCCTAAAAAGTACTGAAAGGATTAAGATTTTTTAATAGAAGTAATTTACAAATCTGTTTAAATTTATGGCACCAGTTGATAAAAAAAAAAAAAAAAAAAAAAAAAAGGTTTCCAAGGTAGTACCCCTTTAAAGACAACTGATGCACTTTGCCATCACTTGTGGCAGAGTCAGTAGTTGCAGAGTTATGGTTGTTAATTCACTCATTGCTATTGTAATGCTGTGCACATTAGAGGCATGGAGTCAGCCCGCTGAGCTTCCCTGCCTCCTCAATATTCACTGAGTTGCAGAGTTATGGCTGTTTATTCACTCATTACAATTGTAATGCTGAGCGCATTAGAGGCATGGAGCCTATCAATGATCTGCTGCACAAAAGTGGCTCCAGGTGGCCCTCTGATGCTGGGTGGAGCCAAAGGGATATGGCTGAAAATGCTTTAAAGGGGTAGTCCAGTGGTGAAAAACTTATCCCCTATCCTAAGGATAGGGGATAAGTTTAAGATCGCGGGGGGTCCGACCGCTGGGGCCCCCTGCGATCTCTCTGTACGGGGGCTCTCTGGCCAGATAGCGGGTGTCGACCTCCGCACGAAGCGGCGGCCGACACGCCCCCTCAATACATCTCTATGGCAGAGCCGGAGATTGCCGAAGGCAGCGCTTCGGCTCTGCCATAGAGTTGCATTGAGGGGGCGTGCCGGCCGCTGCTTCGTGCGGAGGTCGACACGCCCCCTTCCCGCGGGCTGTCAGGGCTACGTACAGGAGATCGCAGGGGGCCCCAGCGGTCGGACCCCCCGCAATCTCAAACTTATCCCCTATCCTTAGGGGATAAGTTGTTCACCACTGGGTTCACCACTGGACTACTCCTTTAAGTGGTTCCCCAGAAAGCAAAGTTGGTATCAAAGTTATTAAGTTAGACTACATACATATATGTACATATTTTATTTTTTATGAAAGAAACTGTACAACTCTGTACTGTCTCTCTTCTCATTATACAGGAGAAAGGGTATTAGCATTGTTAGCATTGAATATTGGTAGTATAATTGAAATTCCAGGAAGTTATAAGTACAGTCAAATGATGTCAGTTGTTACATTGGCAAATATAATCATCTTTACATTTTATAACAGGACAGTCTCATCGCCAAAGTGACTAAAGTCCTGGTAAGTAAAGTTAGTCCACACTACCCAGCGTACAGTCTACCTGTTCTTAGTGGATTTTATATTTCCATTTGTTCACAACAATCTTGTTTTTTTCTGATTAAATTGTAGTACAGACCATAGACATTGCTGATAAGGCAGTAATGGCTGTAAGATGCATGAGAACCATAAGGACACAGTATATTTTGACCTTGAGGACACAGTAATTTTTGCATTTTCATTTTTTGCTCCTCTCCTTTTCAGAGACAATTTGTTTTTATTTTTCCATCTACAGACCCATATGAGGGCTTGTGTTACAAAAAAAAAAAAAATTTAGTTTGTAAGGGGGTGGGGGATTAAAAAAAAACACAATTTTGCAACTCTTGAAGGGGTTTTGTTTTTTCGCTGTGTACTTTATGATAAATATGAAATGCTCTCTTTATACTTTAGGTCAATGTGATAAAAATGATACCAATTTATATAGTTTTTCCAGTATTGTACTATTTAAAAATAAGTCTATCTTTTTTTTTAACAAAATTTTTCCGTATTTTTCCGTACTGGGCCGTATGAGAGCACATTTTTTGCAGTGTTCTCTGTATTTTTTTTTTTATTGGTGCCATTTTTGTTTTCAGCTACCCGCATGTGTGATTTAATGCTTTAGATGCCATGATCAACACTGATCACAGCATCATCATATATATCAACTGGCTCCAGAAAGTTAAACAGATTTGTGAATTACTTCTATTAAAAAACCTTAATCCTTCCAATAATCATCAGCTGCTGATGTTGAGTTGTTATTTTCTATCTGACAACAGTGCCCTCTGCTGATTTCTCTGCTTGTCTCGGGAACTACACAGGGTAGAAGAGGTTTGCTATTGGAATTTGCTTCTACTCTGGTCAGTTCCCGAGACAGGTGTCATCAGAGAGCACTTAAAAAGAAAAGAACAACTCAACTTCAGCAGCTCATAAGTACTGAAAGGATTACGTTTTTTTTAATAAAAGTAATTTACAAATATGTTTTACCTTCTGGAACCATTTGAGATATTTATAGATAGATAGATAGATAGATATAGATATAAAATTTTTTCCTAACATGAGACTTAACTGTAACATGTTTTGATTTGTGCTAGGAAAAAGGGATGTGTGATGCATATGTGTATTATAAATAAATGAAATTTTTTTATTTGTTCTTTGAATGGTGCTAACATTTTTTTTTACATTTTTACTTCTTTAGGATGAAATTCCCTTCTGGAATGACATCCTGGTAAGTGGCACTCTTCTTATTTTCCCACCATTAGTATTGTTAGTGCCTCACTCAGTAGAGCATTTGGTTAGGGCAGTTTTCTTCAATCAGGGGGGCTCCAGCTGTTGCAAAACTACAACTCTCAGCATGCCCAGACATCCTTTGGTGTACAAAACTCCAAAAATACTAAAGTACAGAATCAGGCATTCAAATTTTGTAGCATTATTAGGCTGTGTTCACATGTTGCAGCTAATTAGCTTAGCGGTACCACAACTATTCACTGTGTGCATTTTTGACGTAATTGCCACATTTTTTTTTTGTTTTCTTGAGATTATGCAAATTTTGGTCAAATATGCCATATTTTACCATGATTTCAAACATTTATGGCAAAGACACACGCAGTAAATTTGTTGTGGTACCGCTAATTAGCCGCAGCATGTGAACAAAGACTAAATCTGGTTGCTGATCCTTGGTGAATCGCAGGTGGATCTGATATATGACAGCTATTTAGTACTGCCTCTTACTACAATGCAAGTAAAGTAGAATCTTTTAAATTAAAGCTATCTACACAGTAAACAAAGCTCATCCTACTAACCACTCTAAACATTAGATCTCAAGGACAAGAAGGTTTGGACCTATGGATTTAAACATTTTTACATGGGAGAAAAGCAGCTTATTCCCTTTTTCCTGTTGAAATAACCAACAAGTCAACAAACATTTAGTAGATATTCGTATGCTTGTCAACCAATCCTATGTTCCATTGAATTGTAAATAACTTTTGAATTATTTTCTTATAGAATGATCAACCACTCAAACAGGACATCAGGATTGTGGACTGTGGAGTAATAGTAAGAGAATTATTATTTTTTCAGTATTATTTCTATACGCAACTTGTAAACTGAACGTATTTTTTTGTATAGGTTCAGGAATTTGCAGAGCTGTGTGAGTCCTTTAGTCTCTATACTACAGAGTTTTAGACTTTTATTGTGTTGTCATATGGTTCAATAGAGCACATATTTAATAACTCTTAAAGGGGCTTTCTGGATTCATAATATTTTGGGGACGCAGTAAAAATAAAAAATAAAAGTACTGTACCTGTCCCATACTCCACATATCCAGTTCCAATGCCTTTCAGTCCCTCACTTTTAACCACTTGTCCCTGCTTCTGTCATCTCAGCAGGACCTGCCTGCTCAGCCAATCACTGACAGACGAGGGAAGCAAAGGCCAGTGATTGGCTGAGCAGGCAGGTTCTGCTGAGACATTTTGTCTTGGAAGAATGAAGAAGTGGTGACAAATGGGGGAGCAAAAGGTGAATTGTTTTTTTGTTTTGTTTTTTGCAGTTTTTTTTTTGCATTTTTTTTTTCAGAATGTTTAATGTTTTCTTTTAATCTGATAACTTCATGTTCCAATGTATGAGTTTCAAATTTCAGAAAACTTTTTTATTTAGGTCTATTTAATATGCTTTCATTTTTAGGTTGAAATCCTCACAGATCTGGACAAAGTTCTGGTAAGAGAAAATGTTATGTGCTAAGTATTAATGACAACCTTATTACTAATTCCAACAGAACAAACCCTTTTTATAGCAAGTTGTAGGTAATAATCTATCAAACCAACTTATTTTAATGTTTATGTTTTTCAGAAATTTGTTTCCAACATTGTAGGAAATCTTGCACAGCAACACTAGGATTCATATGTCTAGATAGAAGCAAATCCAACTAATCATGTGAGTATCTATTAATCATCAGTATCATTTAGAGAAATATATATTATGGTTCTCTGAAGTCTATGGGCTTAAACACCTGAACATCCTGTAATTAAATTACTTACAAAGTGTCATCAGAAAATTACCTATTGTTTAAATCTATCATGTTAAACATATTTTTTTTACTATTTTTTTATTTTATTATATTTGTTTTTGAAAAATCCTAAAATCTTGCAGTTAGTCTGACCACTAGACCTAAAATTCTGTTCTGTACAGATCACTATCCAGTAGTGTTCTCGTCATTGTCACAGACAGGAGTACAGTGAAAAGTGACACCACTAAATAAGTAAAACAATAAGTGGTATTCACAGGTCAGCCTCCCCCTTCCTGAGGAATGACACCTGCAAAGCTCACAGATCATGCCCAGTAATATTTCCTATTCATGTCAATAGAATAGCTCCTGTCCATGGTTCCTGCTGTACATCATGTTTCTAAATGCTATTAAAAAAGCAAGATGAATACCCCGATAATAATGTAAGATAAATAAAATAAAAAAATGAAGAGAAAATAGAAACAGAAAAAAGAATATATCCGTTTATGTATCTGTCTACAATCAATGAAAAATATGCAATACATTTCCTTTAAAGGAGTACTCCACCCCTAGACATCTTATGGTGGGGGTCCCGCCGCTGGGGACCCCCACATTCTACCATGCGGCACCCACCTGTTACGGCTTCCATAACTGCTGGAAGCCCTCAGGCTAATACCATCCTGACCACGAGAACTGAAGATCGTGACGTCACGACTCCGCCCCCGTGTGATGTCATACCAGCCCCCTCAATGCAAGTCTATGGGAAGAAGCCGTTATGGGTGGGTGCCGCATGGTAGAATGCGGGAGTCCCCAGCGGCGGGACTCCCGCCATCAGACATCTTATCCCCTATCCTTTGGATATGGGAGAAGATGTATATATTTATATACACCAAATATAAAAGATGTGGTTGTCCTTGGTTCAAAAAGTCGGATTCTGATACATACTTTTTCTCTTTTTTTTTTAGACAGAAGAATGAAATCTTTTCATGGAAGAGTTTTAGGCCATTAATTTCTTCAGTTATTGATAATAAAATAGGAAAAATAAAACAAAGAGCAAAAAAAAAGTGTCTGCTTCTTTACTGAGTAAATGAGAAATATCCAATGACTTCCAGTGTTAGTAGTCCAGGAAGTGAAGTTCTTACCTATCATTGCACTTTAACCCCTTAAGGACTCAGGGCCTACCTGTACGTCCTGAGCCCACTCCCATTCTATAATGCGGGTCGGGCCCATGGCTAATAGCGCGCAGCACTGATCGTGGTGCCGCACACTATTAACCCTTTAGACAAAGCGTTCAAAGGTGATCGCCGCGTCCAAAGTGAAACTAAAGTGATGCCGGTTAGATCAGGGGGCTGTTCGGGACCGCCGCAGAGAAATCGCGGCATCCCAAACAGCTGTAGGACACGAGGAGGGTCCCCTTACCTGCCTCCTGGTGTCCGATCGCCGAATGACTGCTCAGTGCCTTAGATCCAGGCATGAGCAGTCAATGAGAAACCATTGATCAATGTAAAAGATACGTGTGTGTAGTGTTATAGCCCCCTATGGGAGCTATAACACTGAAACAAAAAGTGAAAAAAAGTTAATAAAGATCATTTAACCCTGTGTAAATAAAAATAAACATATGTGGTATTGCCGCGTGCAGAAATGTCCGAATTATAAAAATATATAATTAATTAAACTGCACGCAAAGAAATTCCAAAGTACAAAATAGCATATTTTTGGTCACTTTTTAAATAAGAAAAAATGTATAAAAAGCTATCAATAAGTCCAATTAATACATAAAAGGTACTGCTAAAATCTTCAGATCACGGTGCAAAAAATGAGCCCTCATACCGCCCATACATGGAAAAATAAAAAAGTTATAGGGGTCAGAAGATGACAATTTTAACCCCTTAAGGACTGAGCCCTTTTTCACCTTAAGGACTCGGTCATTTTTTGCAAATCTGACCACTGTCACTTTAAACATTAATAACTCTGGAATGCTTTTAGTTATCATTCTGATTCCGAGATTGTTTTTTCGTGACATATTCAACTTTAACATAGTGGTAAAAATTTTTGGTAACTTGCATCCTTTCTTGGTGAAAAATCCCAAAATTTTATGAAAAATTTGAAAATTTTGCATTTTTCTAACTTTGAAGCTCTCTGCTTGTAAGGAAAATGGATATTCCAAATAATTAGTTTTTTTATTCACATACACAATATGTCTACTTTATGTTTGCATCATAAAATTGATGAGTTTTTACTTTTGGAAGACACCAGAGGGCTTCAAAGTTCAGCAGCAATTTTCCAATTTTTCACAAAATTTTGAAACTCGCTTTTTTTCAGGGACCAGTTCAGGTTTGAAGTGGATTTGAAGGGTCTTCATATTAGAAATACCCCATAAATGACCCCATTATAAAAACTGCACCCCCCAAAGTATTCAAAATGACATTCAGTAAGCGTTTTAACCCTTTAGGGGTTTCACAGGAATAGCAGCAAAGTGAAGGAGAAAATTCACAATCTTCATTTTTTACACTCGCATGTTCTTGTAGACCCAATTTTTGAATTTTTGCAAGGGGTAAAAAGGAGAAAATTTTTACTTGTATTTGAAACCCAATTTCTCTCGAGTAAGGACATACCTCATATGTCTATGTTAATTGTTCGGCGAGCGCAGTAGAGGGCTCAGAAGGGAAGGAGCGTCAAATGGTGGGGGGCATGTCACCTTTAGGAAGCCCCTATGGTGCCAGAACAGCAAAAAAAAACACATGGCATACTCTTTTGGAAACTAGACCCCTCGGGGAACGTAACAAGGGGTAATGTGAACCTTAATACCCCACAGGTGATTCACGACTTTTGCATATGTAAAAAAAAAAAAAATAATTACCTAAAATGCTTGGTTTCCCAAAAGTTTTACATTTTTAAAAAGGGTAAAAGCAGAAAATACCCCCCCAAAATTTGAAGCCCAATTTCTCCCGATTCAGAAAACACCCCATATGGGGGTGAAAAGTGCTCTGCTGGTGCACTACAGGTCTCAGAAGAGAAGGAGTCACATTTGGCTTTTTGAAAGCAAATTTTGCTCTGGGGACATGCCGCATTTAGGAAGCCCCTATGGTGCCAGGACAGCAAAAAAAAAACACATGGCATACCATTTTGGAAACTAGAGCCCTCGGGGAATGTAACAAGGGGTTAAGCTAACCATAATACCCCACAGGTGTTTCACGACTATTGCATATGTAAAAAAAAAAAAAAAAAAATTTTACCTAAAATGCTTCTTTTCCCAAAAATTTTACATTTTTAAAAAGGGTAAAAGCAGAAAATACCCCCCAAAATTTGTAACACAATTTCTCCCGAGTATGGTGATACCCCATATGTGTCCCTAAACTGTTGCCTTGAAATACGACAGGGCTCTAAAGTGAGAGCGCCATGCGCATTTGAGGCCTAAATTAGGGATTGCATAGGGGTGGACATAGGGGAATTCTACGCCAGTGATTCCCAAACAGGGTGCCTCCAGCTGTTGTAAAACTCCCAGCATGCCTAGACACTCAGTGGCTGTCTGGCAATACTGGGAGTAGTTGTTTTGTAGTTGTTTTGCAACAGCTGGAGGCTCCATTTTTGATTTTTGGCGTACCAGACGTTTTTCATTTTTATTGGGGAGGGGAGGGGGGCTGTGTGGGGGTATGTGTATTTTATTTTTTTGTGGTAGTGTAGTGTAGTGTTTTTAGGGTACAGTCGCACGGGCGGGGGTTCACAGTAGTTTCTCGCTGGAAGTTTGAGCTGTTGCAGAAAATTTGCCGCAGCTCAAACTTGCAGCCCGATACTTACTGTAAGCCTCCGCCCATGTGAGTGTACCCTGTACATTCACATTGGGGAGGGGGGGGGGGGGAACATCCAGCTGTTTCAAAACTACAACTCCCAGCATGCGCTGACAGACTGTACAAGCTGAGAGTTTTAGTTTTGCAACAGCTGTAGGCACACTGGTTATGTATCACTGAGTTTGTGACCTTATTCAGTGTTTCAAAACCAGTGTGCCTCCAGCTGTTGCAAAACTACAACTCCCAGCATGTACAGTGCATGGTGTAAGGTGACTGCTGGAAGTTGTAGTTTGCAACAGCTGGAGGCACAGCGGTCGTGAAACACTGAGTTAGGTAAAAAAAAAAACTGAGTTTCACAACCAGTGTGCCTTCAGCTGTTGCAAAACTACAACTCTCAGCAGTCACCGAAAGCCAATGGGCATGCTGGGAGTTGTAGTTATGCAACCAGCAGATGCACCACTACAACTCCCAGCATGCACTTTAGCTGTTTGTGCAAGCTGGGAGTTGTAGTTATACAACAGCTGAAGGTACACTTTTCCATAGAAAAAATGTGCCTCCAGCTGTTGCAAAACCATAAGTCCCAGCATGCCCATAAGGGAATGCTAGGAGTTGTGGTGGTCTGCCTCCTGCTGTTGCATAACTACAGCTCTCAGAATGCCCTTTTTGCATGCTGGGAGCTGTTGCTAAGCAACAGCAGGAGACTGTAACTCACCTCCTGCTGCTGCTCCGTCGCAGGACTGTCCCTCGCCGCTGCTGCCGCTCCTGTGGCCCCGATCCCAACATGGACGCCGGGGATCGGGGTCCCCAGCACCCGGGGTCGTCTTCCCGCTCACGTCCTCCGGAAGAGGGGCGGAGCGGGTGCGGGAGTGACACCCGCAGCAGGCGCCCTGATTGGTCGGCCGGTAATCCGGCCGATGAATCAGGGCAATCGTGAGGTGGCACCAGTGCCACCTCACCCCTGCAGGCTCTGGCTGTTCGGGGCCGTCAGAGACGGCCCCGATCAGCCAGTAATTCCGGGCCACCCGGTCACTGGAGACCCGATTGACCCGGAATCGCCGCAGATCGCTGGACTGAATTGTCCAGCGATCTGCGGCCACCGCCGACATGGGGAGGGGGCATAATGACCCCCCTGGGCGATATGCCGGGATGCCTGCTGAATGATTTCAGCAGGCATCCGGCTCCGATCCCCAACCGGTTAGCGGTGGGGACCGGCATTCCCACGTGCATATGGATACGCCCTGCGTCCTTAAGGACTCGGAATGCAGGGTGTATCCATACGCCCTGCATCCTTAAGAGGTTAAACGTAGACATTTTCCTGCATGTAGTCATGATTTTTTTCAGAAGTACGACAAAATCAACCGTACAAAAGTAGGATATCATTTTAATCGTATGGGAGTACAGAATAAAGCGAAGGTGTCATTTTTACCAAAAAATTTACTGTGTAGAAACGGAAGCCCCCAAAAGTTACAAAATGGCTTTTTTTCTTCAATTTTGTTGCACAATGATTTTTTTTTTCTGTTTCGCTGTAGATTTTTGGGTAAAATGACTGATGTCATTACAAAGTAGAATTGGTAAGTCCTTAAAGGGGTACTATCGTGGAAAACTTTTTTTTTTAAATCAACTGGTGCCAGAAAGTTAAACAGATTGGTAAATCACTTCTATTAAAAAATCTTAATCCTTCCAGTACTTTTTAGGGGCTGAATACTAAAGAGAAATCCAAAAAGAAATGCATTTCCTGTGATTTCCAGACCACAGTGCTCTCTGCTGACCTCTGCTGTCCATTTTAGGAACTGTCCAGAGAAGCATATGTTTGCTATGGGAATTTTCTCCAGTTCCTTAAATGGACAGCAGAGGTCAGTAGAGAGCACTGTGGTCAGGACATCACAGGAAATGCATTTCTTTTTTGAATTTCTCTTTAGTATACAGCCCCTAAAAAGTACTGGAAGGATTAAGATTGTTTTAATATAAGTGATTTACAAATCTGTTTAACTTTCTGGCACCAGTTGATTAAAAAAAAAAAAAAGTTTTCCACGGTAGTACCCCTTTAATAATACATAGAGAAGACATTTATGAACAGGTTGAGAGCCTTTCTTTGGTGTAGAGATGTTGCAGAAATGTCACCATTGTGCAAAGTTTGTGGGATCTTTTGCTAAAGTGATTTTGACAAAAATGACTTTGGTATACACTTTTGTTTGTTTTCACTTTGCTGTGTTGCAATGGGCTTAAAATCTGAAAAAAAGTTTCAGAGAGGAACCACACAAAGTGGTGCACTGAAGTGTGATTGTAAAAAAAATGTGTCCTAGCAACATATTTATCACATGCCATGCAAGCATTTCATAAATTTGGTGCACATACACAATACCACCACACAAAAAAGATTATTATTATTGCAGCACAAATTACAAAAAAAAATTTTTTATTTCTAGCTGATAGAAAAGTGTCAGAAAACACAGTACAGCTTGTGTATAGGGCGGCATGGTCACAGACTGGTTAAAGTGTTCATGCTGAGCCCTGTCAACCACCAAGTACACATGAGTTTGTCAATATCAGAACAATACATAAATGGAAGAAGGTTTAATGAATTGCACATCATATGGAGGATCAGGTACATGTATTTCTCTTTCTTGGGAAGAAATGGCTCCAGGATGCACTATAGGAAGAAAGCCAACTGGCAGAGGTAGTGTGATACTCTGGGCAATGTTCTGCCTTGGGTCCTGAAGTTGTTACTTTGACAAGTACAAACTTGGAAGAAATATTATGGCAGATCGGCGTATATATATATATATATGTATATATATATATATATATGTATAGCTACAAAAACAAACCCCAGAGGGATCACAAAATCCTTCTTATCATGTGCCTATATTAAAACATTAAACATTTCCAATTGTACTTGGTTCTTTGACGTGCTTGCTCTGCACGGGAGTGGGAGGTAGCGGGGGACTGCAGGTGCTTTGATGCCGAGGCGACCGGAGTTCGACAGGTTGGTGATCCTTCTCTTCCTCTTTTCTTTTCTTTTACCTCTCCCCCCCCCCCCCCTATTTTCTCTCCTTTCCCTAACACCCTTCCCTTTCCTCTCTGTTGTTGTTTCCTGGTCCACAACTGGCTCTCGCTTATATGTACAGTGAGCGCTTAGTGCCACTCCTTGCCCACTTACATGGAGTGCCATATTGACCGGCTTTGGTTATGTTATGCTGTATAGACTCTTAGTGATTGCTAATGGACTACAATCTCGCTAGCGTATCCTGATAGACAGCTTTGCCATTGTTTACTCTCTAAGTGTATACCACACTGCTGAATGTTATGTACGCTTGCTATTGTATCCATTATACGATTTGTTTCCATTTTGCTGTTAAATAAAAACCGTTTTAATACTAAAAAAAATAAAAATAAAATAAAATAAAAAAAACATTAAACTTTATTGGGAGGGGGGACCTTTATCAAAGCATTTATGCCTTTTTTTTTTTTTTGCTTATATCTGTCTTGCAAAATGTTGCACATGAGACATTTTTAACAGAGAAGCGAGAAAAGCAAAATCTACACATCTTGCATTGGTATGTTATTTTCATTTTGGAACAAGTAAGTTCATTTTTAGAAATTTCGCACAAAAGTTGCTTCACGCTTAAAAAATTCATAAATATTAGCAAAGTCAGACCTGGCTCAGAAAGACAGCTTACACAAGCTGTAAATGAAAGTTCTCACTGTCAAACATTTGCTTGTATTAGTGCCAGTGATGGGTGAGTCTGGAGGACCACAGTCTTGTAGGGTCAAATTTTTTTACCTTTCTGATCTTGCCAAACTACAACTCCCAGCATGCGCATTCAGCCCTTTGCTGTCCGGGCATGATGTGGGTTGCAGTTTTTCATAATCTGTTAACCCCTTAAATGGGTACTCCGGTGGAAAACATTTTTTTTTTAATCAACTAGTGCCAGAAAGTTAAACAGATTTGTAAATGACTTCTATTAAAAAATCTTTATCCTTCTAGTAATTTTTAGCAGCTGTGTGCTACAGAGGAAATTCTTTTATTTTTGAATTTCTTTTTTGTCTTGTCTTGTAGCATACAGCTGCTTAAAAGTACTGGAAGGGTAAAGATTTTTTTTATAGAAGTAATTTAAAAATCTGTTTCACTTTCTGGCACCAGCTGATTTAAAAACAAATGTTTTCCACCAGAGTGCCCCTTTAAGGACCACAGTTTTTTTTTAAATTTTTTGCACTTTCATTTTTTTTATCCTCCTTACCTTCTAAAAATCCTAACTCTTTCAATTTTCCACCTGCAGACTTATATGATGGCTTGTTCTTTGCGCCACCAATTGTACTTTATAATGACATCAATAATATTACCACAAAATCTACAGGGGAAAAAAAACAGCATTTTGTACCTTTGGAGGCTTTTGTTTCTACGCATCTCACATTTCGTAAAAATTACAACTTATCTTTATTCTGTCGCTCCATATGATTAAAATAATACCCAACTTAAATAGGTTTGATTTTGTTAAAAAAAAATTAATTTTATGCATGAAAATTAGTAGGTTTAAAATTTCCTCTTCTGACTCCCATAACTTTTTTATATATATATATATTTAAATATCCGGGGCAGTATGAGGGCTCAATTTTTTCACCATGATCTGAAGTTTTCATTGGTACTATTTTTGTTTTGATGGGACTTTTTGATAGATTTTTATAAAAATTTGCTGAGTATACAAAGTGACCAAAAATACGCAATTTTGGACTTTGGTATTTTTTTACACCATTGACCTTGCGGTTTAATTAATTATATATTTTATAGTACGGACATTTACACACGCGGCGATACCACATATGTTTATTTATTTTATTTTATTATGTTTTCTTATTTTATTGATTATAATTTCTTTATCTGTGTAATTCTTTTTTTTCCATTTCTCACACAATGCTTATACCCATATCCAGTAGGGTCTTAATCAAGGTGGCTTGGGGGTGAAAGGGACATTGTGGTAGACTCCAAACCTAGGTTTTCGCAGTCAGAAGTCATTTGCAGCAGGATCTGTTCCGCAGCACTTGGGAGTGGGTGATTTTTCTTTTGAAGTCTCTTCTTTCCCAATTCTGACATTTTAAAAAGAGACTCACGTCTTGACCAGCCTCTTGATCAAGTACTGGAAAGTTGGCCCACTGTAAGAGGCAATTTCACAGACTGTAGGTGCTGTAACTACAGACTTCACCAGACTCCAGAGCTCATCAGATCAATCTTGCTTCTTCCCCAGCTCATGTGAGTTTATTTTTTATTTTTTTTAATAGCTATTTATCAAGTTTTTGACCCCTGTGTGACATAATTATTTCGTTTGTGCAACTTTTTGATCAAAATGTCGCAGAGGCAAAAGGGGGAAAAAGGAAGGAAAAATCCAGAAGCAAGTAAGAAAGCGATGAGAGAGGTAAGTAAGCAAAAGAAATATGACCACTCAGCCGCCTAGAACATCTATGTACTATTTTGTGCAACTACAACTCCCAGCATATCTACACTGGAAGGGCATGCTATGAGTTTTACTTGCAAAACATAGCAACATGGTGATGAGGTCAGGTATACCTGCACCAGAGCTGGCCTGTGTACAGAAAGTTTACAGTACAGGTTTGGACTTTACTAATTCATTGCCCAGATTTGACAGTGAGCCATCTCCAAATTCTGACTGTCAGTAAAAATTAATTTACAAAGCAATATTTTAGAAAATATAAATGAAAGCTGTCAAACAACTGGGTACCAGGTTAACAAAAGAGAGATACTGATTCATGTTTTGGAGGCTTAGGCTAAGTTTCCAATTTTTGCCCCCAAAAAAAACACCAAAATGGCCCCCAAAAGGGCCCCCAGGCAGCCTGATGTTAGATGTTAGGACGCCCGCATCTATACATTATGCTAAATTCTTTTTCCGCTTAGCATTTTTCAGTTTGGTGTTTTTTAAATCCTTTTGGAGTTTTTAAACTCTTTTTTGGCGTGTTTCAGCTCCTTGGCGGTCGCAGCATGTTGAGCCTATGGCGTCTTTTTCCCTGAAATCGTGGCATTTTTCTCCCATAGAAGTCTATGGTAGTAAAAGAACGCCAAGAAAAATGCCATGTGGGTTTTAACTTTGGCGTTTTTGTAGGCAGTTTTTATTCTTTTTTTTTTTTGGACTTTAGCGATCCAAAAAAGTGATGGACATACCTTTTTTAATAAAATATCGTAGAGTACCATTAAAAAAAATTAATAAATAAGATACAGTAGCGATGGAAAAAATTGTATTTAACAAAATTTATCTTTTTTATAACAACATTTTTATTAATATTTAAACAGGGATCAATTTATGTGGGCGGGCAGGGCACAAAAAATGTAGCTGACAATAATAAAAATGTAGTGTGTGTGTGGTTTTCACTTTTTTTCTTTATTTTTTTTTTTTTCTTTAGGTAGTACTACTACTCCCAGCATGGAACACACTGTTGCATGATGGGAGTAGTAGTACATGTACTAATTGACAGATCGCCCCCGGTCTGTTGCGATCCTCCTGTATAATGTATAGATGCCGCTCTTCTATGGTCCCCTGCACTGCCGTATATATACACCTATTCATATTTCCCGCAGAGAGCTGTCATTGGCCACATGGTTCAAGCCAATCATAACTTTCTGTGGGAAATATGAATAAATGTATATATACGTCAGTGCAGGGGACCATAGAAGAGTGGCCAGCCGCCCACATCTATACATTCTACAGAAGGATCACAGCGGGTGTCAGGAGTGACACTCGCTGTGATCTGTCTATTAATGCAGGTACCACAGCTCCCAGCATGGAGCAGAGTGTGCTTCATGTTGGAAGTAGTAGTACCTGCAGTTAAGGACAGATCACAGCGGGTGTCACTCCTGACGACCAGTGTGATCGTACAATCTATTGCAGAGATGGAGCGGCTTTCAACAGCGCTCGTTTCTCAGCACTATACTCCGGCCGGCCAGTGATATGAATAGAATTGGCTGCCACCATCCGGCCAATCCCCACTCTGGGCGGAAAATATGAATGAGTGATGTGAATTTCTATTCACATCACTAGCTGGCCCGGACTGCAGAGCAGAGATGCGAGCGCTGTATAGAGCCGCTCTGCATCTCTGTTATATAATAGACAATCGCATCGGGTGTCAGAAGTGACACTCGGGACGATATGTCTATTAGTACAGGTACTATTACTCCCATCATGGAACAGTCTGTTCCATGCTGGGAGTAGTAGTACTACCTAAAAAATGTAAAAATAGAGAAAAAAGTGAAAAAAGTAAAAAACACACACACTTTATCAAAAATGAGTAAAAAAATTGTTATAAAAAATACAAACTTTGTTAAATAATTTTTTACCCATCCTTTCCGCATCCTTTTTTTTCTTCTTATGTTGGTACCTGACAAATTTTGAAAAAAACACCAAAGGGGCCAAAAATGTAATTTCCACTCAAATGCAAAAATGCCAGAAAAAAATGCTAGACACAAGAAATTGCACTGCCTTTTTTTCTGGCATTTTTTCTGAGGCTTTTTCCACACAAAAAACGCAGGAAAAAATAAAAATGGAAACTTAGCCTAACACTAAGCCCTGGCTAAAGAATGCACTTCATCTCTAAAAAATGTAAAGTACACACACACACACACACACACACACACACACATATATATATATAGATAGATAGATTCTTAACCTCAAAGGGAAAAAATAAAATATATATATATATATATATATATATATATATATTCTTAAAAATGTACAATATATATTTAAATATAGAAAAAATTACACATTAAAAAGTAATTTTCAAGCATTTAGGGCAGAATAATAACAGGGGACAATGTTATTTTTATAAGTGAGGTTCAGAAGTAATTTTTTAAGTTTTGCTTATCTGTGCAATAAAAAATGCCATACATACGTTATTAATTGATTTTTGATTATCTGCGCCAAGTTTATCAAGCCCTTGGGATAGTTTGATAAATATGTAATACAAAGCAAAACTAAAGCAACACAAAAAAATGCATACACATCTTGCTTACCAAGGCAAACAATGATACATTTCCAAAAGGGTCAATGTTCAAGTGAGGATTAGATAAAGGTATTAAAACTACAGTCTCCTGACTGTCACCTGAACTTCTGTGTACAGTTGCTGCACTACAAATCCCAGCCAGCAGTAAATAAGCCTATTAAAGCTTTCACATTAAAAGCAGAGCAAAGCATTGCTGATGACACACACAGCAGATGATAGATTTTAGGGCATTACAAAGATTATTGTTACGCCGAGCGCTCCGGGTCCCTGCTCCTCCCCGGAGCGCTCGCTTCTCTCTCCCCGCGGCAGCGCTCCGGTCACGTCCTCTGACCCGGGGCGCTGCGATTCCGCTGCCAGCCGGGATGCGATTCGCGATGCGGGTAGCGCCCGCTCGCGATGCGCACCCCGGCTCCCCTACCTGACTCGCTCTCCGTCTGTTCTGTCCCGGCGCGCGCGGCCCCGCTCCCTAGGGCGCGCGCGCGCCGGGTCTCTGCGATTTAAAGGGCCACTGCGCCGCTGATTGGCGCAGTGGTTCCAATCAGTGTGTTCACCTGTGCACTTCCCTATATCACCTCACTTCCCCTGCACTCCCTTGCCGGATCTTGTTGCCTTAGTGCCAGTGAAAGCGTTCCTTGTGTGTTCCTTGCCTGTGTTTCCAGACCTTCTGCCGTTGCCCCTGACTACGATCCTTGCTGCCTGCCCCGACCTTCTGCTACGTCCGACCTTGCTTTTGCCTACTCCCTTGTCCCGCGCCTATCTTCAGCAGCCAGAGAGGTGAGCCGTTGCTAGTGGATACGACCTGGTCACTACCGCCGCAGCAAGACCATCCCGCTTTGCGGCGGGCTCTGGTGAAAACCAGTAGTGGCTTAGAACCGGTCCACTAGCACGGTCCACGCCAATCCCTCTCTGGCACAGAGGATCCACTACCTGCCAGCCGGCATCGTGACAGTAGATCCGGCCATGGATCCCGCTGAAGTTCCTCTGCCAGTTGTCGCTGACCTCACCACGGTGGTCGCCCAGCAGTCACAACAGATAGCGCAACAAGGCCAACAGCTGTCTCAACTGACCGTTATGCTACAACAGTTACTACCACAGCTTCAGCAGTCATCTCCTCCGCCAGCTCCTGCACCTCCTCCGCAGCGAGTGGCCGCTCCTGGGATACGCTTATCCTTGCCGGATAAATTTGATGGGGACTCTAAGTTTTGCCGTGGCTTTCTTTCCCAATGTTCCCTGCATCTGGAGATGATGTCGGACCTGTTTCCCACTGAAAGGTCTAAGGTGGCTTTCGTAGTCAGCCTTCTGTCCGGAAAAGCCCTGTCATGGGCCACACCGCTCTGGGACCGCAATGACCCCGTCACTGCCTCTGTACACTCCTTCTTCTCGGAAATCCGAAGTGTCTTTGAGGAACCTGCCCGAGCCTCTTCTGCTGAGACTGCTCTGTTGAACCTGGTCCAGGGTAATTCTTCCGTTGGCGAGTATGCCGTACAATTCCGTACTCTTGCTTCAGAATTGTCCTGGAATAATGAGGCCCTCTGCGCGACCTTCAAAAAAGGCCTATCCAGCAACATTAAAGATGTTCTGGCCGCACGAGAAATTCCTGCTAATCTACATGAACTTATTCACCTAGCCACTCGCATTGACATGCGTTTTTCCGAAAGGCGTCAGGAACTCCGCCAAGATATGGACTCTGTTCGCACGAGGCGTTTCTTCTCCTCGGCTCCTCTCTCCTCTGGTCCCCTGCAATCTGTTCCTGTGCCTCCCGCCGTGGAGGCTATGCAGGTCGACCGGTCTCGCCTGACACCTCAAGAGAGGACACGACGCCGTATGAAGAACCTCTGCCTGTACTGTGCTAGTACCGAACACTTCCTGAGAGATTGTCCTATCCGTCCTCCCCGCCTGGAAAGACGTACGCTGACTCCGCACATAGGTGAGACAGTCCTTGATGTCTACTCTGCTTCTCCACGTCTTACTGTGCCTGTGCGGATGTCTGCCTCTGCCTTCTCCTTCTCTACAGTGGCCTTCTTGGACTCTGGATCTGCAGGAAATTTTATTTTGGCCTCTCTCGTCAACAAGTTCAACATCCCGGTGACCAGTCTCGCCAGACCCCTCTACATCAATTGTGTAAATAATGAAAGATTGGACTGTACCATACGTTTCCGCACGGAGCCCCTTCTTATGAGCATCGGATCTCATCATGAGAGGATTGAACTTTTGGTCCTCCCCAATTGCACCTCGGAAATTCTCCTTGGACTTCCCTGGCTTCAACTTCATTCCCCTACCCTGGATTGGTCCACTGGGGAGATCAAGAGTTGGGGGTCCTCTTGTTCCAAGAACTGTCTAAAACCGGTTCCCAGTAACCCTTGCCGTAACTCTGTGGTTCCTCCAGTAACCGGTCTCCCTAAGGCCTATATGGACTTCGCGGATGTTTTCTGCAAAAAACAAGCTGAGACTCTACCTCCTCACAGGCCTTATGATTGCCCTATCGACCTCCTCCCGGGCACTACTCCACCCCGGGGCAGAATTTATCCTCTCTCTGCCCCAGAGACTCTTGCCATGTCCGAATACGTCCAGGAGAATCTAAAAAAGGGCTTTATCCGTAAATCCTCCTCTCCTGCCGGAGCCGGATTTTTCTTTGTGTCCAAAAAAGATGGCTCCCTACGTCCTTGCATTGACTACCGCGGTCTTAATAAAATCACGGTTAAGAACCGCTACCCCTTACCCCTCATCTCTGAACTCTTTGATCGCCTCCAAGGTGCCCACATCTTCACTAAATTGGACTTAAGAGGCGCCTATAACCTCATCCGCATCAGAGAGGGGGACGAGTGGAAAACGGCATTTAACACCAGAGATGGACACTTTGAGTATCTGGTCATGCCCTTTGGACTGTGCAACGCCCCTGCCGTCTTCCAAGACTTTGTCAATGAAATTTTTCGTGATCTGTTATACTCCTGTGTTGTTGTATATCTGGACGATATCCTAATTTTTTCTGCCAATCTAGAAGAACACCGCCAGCATGTCCGTATGGTTCTTCAGAGACTTCGTGACAACCAACTCTATGCCAAAATTGAGAAATGTCTGTTTGAATGCCAATCTCTTCCTTTTCTAGGATATTTGGTCTCTGGCCAGGGACTACAGATGGATCCAGACAAACTCTCTGCCGTCTTAGATTGGCCACGCCCCTCCGGACTCCGTGCTATCCAACGCTTTTTGGGGTTCGCCAATTATTACAGGCAATTTATTCCACATTTTTCTACCATTGTGGCTCCTATCGTGGCTTTAACCAAAAAAAATGCTGATCCCAAGTCCTGGCCTCCTCAAGCAGAAGACGCCTTTAAACGACTCAAGTCTGCCTTTTCTTCGGCTCCCGTCCTCTCCAGACCTGACCCTTCCAAACCCTTCCTATTGGAGGTTGATGCCTCCTCAGTGGGAGCTGGAGCTGTTCTTCTACAAAAAAACTCTTCCGGGCATGCTGTCACTTGTGGTTTTTTCTCTAGGACCTTCTCTCCAGCGGAGAGGAACTACTCCATCGGGGATCGAGAGCTTCTAGCCATTAAATTAGCACTTGAGGAATGGAGGCATCTGCTGGAGGGATCAAGTTCTCCTGTTATTATCTACACCGACCACAAGAACCTCTCCTACCTCCAGTCTGCCCAACGGCTGAATCCTCGCCAGGCCCGGTGGTCTCTGTTCTTTGCCCGATTTAATTTTGAGATTCACTTTCGTCCTGCCGATAAGAACATTAGGGCCGATGCTCTCTCTCGTTCCTCGGATGCCTCAGAAGTTGAACTCTCTCCGCAACACATCATTCCACCTGACTGCCTGATCTCCACTTCTCCTGCCTCCATCAGGCAGACTCCTCCAGGAAAGACCTTTGTTTCTCCTCGCCAACGCCTCGGAATCCTCAAATGGGGTCACTCCTCCCATCTCGCAGGTCATGCGGGTATCAAGAAATCTGTGCAACTCATCTCCCGCTTCTATTGGTGGCCGACTCTGGAGACGGATGTTGTGGACTTTGTGCGAGCCTGCACTATCTGTGCCCGGGATAAGACTCCTCGCCAGAAGCCCGCTGGTTTTCTTCATCCTCTGCCTGTCCCCGAACAGCCTTGGTCTCTGATTGGTATGGATTTTATTACTGATTTACCCCCTTCCCGTGGCAACACTGTTATTTGGGTGGTCGTTGATCGATTCTCCAAAATGGCACATTTCATCCCTCTTCCTGGTCTTCCTTCAGCGCCTCAGTTGGCTAAACAATTTTTTGTACACATTTTTCGTCTTCACGGGTTGCCTACGCAGATTGTCTCGGATAGAGGCGTCCAATTCGTGTCTAAATTCTGGAGGGCTCTCTGTAAACAACTCAAGATTAAATTAAATTTTTCTTCTGCATATCATCCCCAGTCCAATGGACAAGTAGAAAGGATTAACCAGATCTTGGGTGATTATTTGCGACATTTTGTTTCCTCCCGCCAGGATGACTGGGCAGATCTCCTCCCATGGGCCGAATTCTCGTATAACTTCAGGGTCTCTGAGTCTTCCTCCAAATCCCCATTTTTCGTGGTGTACGGCCGTCACCCTCTTCCCCCCCTCCCTACTCCCTTGCCCTCTGGTCTGCCCGCTGTGGATGAAATTTCTCGTGACCTTTCCATCATATGGAGAGAGACCCAAAATTCTCTCTTACAGGCTTCATCACGCATGAAGAAGTTCGCGGATAAGAAAAGAAGAGCTCCCCCCGTTTTTTCCCCTGGAGACAAGGTATGGCTCTCCGCTAAATATGTCCGCTTCCGTGTCCCTAGCTACAAGTTGGGACCACGCTATCTTGGTCCTTTCAAAATTTTGTGTCAAATTAATCCTGTCTCTTATAAACTTCTTCTTCCTCCCTCTCTTCGTATCCCTAATGCCTTTCACGTCTCTCTTCTCAAACCACTCATCCTCAACCGTTTTTCTCCCAAATCTGTTCCTCCCACTCCTGTTTCCGGCTCCTCGGACATCTTCTCGGTCAAAGAAATTTTAGCTGCCAAAAAGGTCAGAGGGAAAAATTTTTTTTTAGTGGACTGGGAGGGTTGTGGTCCTGAAGAGAGATCCTGGGAACCTGAGGACAACATCCTAGACAAAAGTCTGCTCCTCAGGTTCTCAGGCTCTAAGAAGAGGGGGAGACCCAAGGGGGGGGGTACTGTTACGCCGAGCGCTCCGGGTCCCCGCTCCTCCCCGGAGCGCTCGCTTCTCTCTCCCCGCGGCAGCGCTCCGGTCACGTCCTCTGACCCGGGGCGCTGCGATTCCGCTGCCAGCCGGGATGCGATTCGCGATGCGGGTAGCGCCCGCTCGCGATGCGCACCCCGGCTCCCCTACCTGACTCGCTCTCCGTCTGTTCTGTCCCGGCGCGCGCGGCCCCGCTCCCTAGGGCGCGCGCGCGCCGGGTCTCTGCGATTTAAAGGGCCACTGCGCCGCTGATTGGCGCAGTGGTTCCAATCAGTGTGTTCACCTGTGCACTTCCCTATATCACCTCACTTCCCCTGCACTCCCTTGCCGGATCTTGTTGCCTTAGTGCCAGTGAAAGCGTTCCTTGTGTGTTCCTTGCCTGTGTTTCCAGACCTTCTGCCGTTGCCCCTGACTACGATCCTTGCTGCCTGCCCCGACCTTCTGCTACGTCCGACCTTGCTTTTGCCTACTCCCTTGTCCCGCGCCTATCTTCAGCAGCCAGAGAGGTGAGCCGTTGCTAGTGGATACGACCTGGTCACTACCGCCGCAGCAAGACCATCCCGCTTTGCGGCGGGCTCTGGTGAAAACCAGTAGTGGCTTAGAACCGGTCCACTAGCACGGTCCACGCCAATCCCTCTCTGGCACAGAGGATCCACTACCTGCCAGCCGGCATCGTGACAATTATACTATTTCCTATATATTGATTCTGTGGATTTTATCCTTTAAAAAGGGGGCAATCCAGAGCAAAATCTGTAACAAAGTCCATATATAAAAGGGAGATTTTTCTTTGGGCTGGCTGTGGATTGTGTACAAATCAGTTGCGAAAAATTTCCACCAAGTCTGAACATGGTCTACTACTGCAACTACTGCAATTTTATATATTTTCATAGGATTTTTGTATCCTTAAAAGGGTACTCCACCTCTAGACATCTTATCCCCTATCCAAAGAATAGGGTATATGATGTCTGATCTCGGCCCCCCCCCCCCCCCTCTGGGGACCCCTGCGACCTCTCCTGCAGCACTGTGGCTGATGACAGGCGATACAGGGGCCGGGGTATCGTGACGTCATGGCTCCGCACCCTCGTGACATCACGCCCCACCCCCTCATTGCAAGCCTATTGGAGGAGGCGTGATGGCCATCATGCTCCCTCCCCTAGACTTGCATTGAGGAGGTGAGGTGTGACATCTTCCTTAACAAGATTAGACACCTTATCCCCTTTACCAAGCCAAAAAATATCTCCTAACAACTATTACATGCTGGCACTTAGCATCCCCACTTTTTGCTTCTATGGAACTGTTAATTTAGCTAAGTAGCACTATAGATTACAGTAATACAGACATATAATTAGGGGTACAATAAAGCCACAAATCGATAAGCATGTGAATATTCAGGCATGTTAAGCTGTAAGGACATCTAGCTATATTTCTGTGATTTTTTTTATAAGTATCATTTACATTTGCTATTACTATAGTATTTGTAATTTAAAACTTTCTATTGTCTTTATTTCATTTGTTGGATTTCTATTTTAGTAGCATACTTAACCCCTTAAGCCCATTTTCACCTTAAGGACGCAGCCAATTTTAGTTTTTGCATTTTAGTTTTTTCCTCCTTCCCTTCTAGAAATCATAACGCTTTAAATTTAGCATCTACAGACCCAAATAAGGTCTTGTTTTCTGCGTCACCAATTGTATTTTGTAATGACATCACTTATTTTATAATATAATCTGCGGCGAAACAAAAAAAATATTTGTGGAGTGAAATTTAAAAAAACGCCATTTTGTAACTTTAGGGGGCTCCAGTTTCTACGCAGTGCAAAATGACACATTGGCCCTGAGTCCAACCGACTTTTTTTCTCGGTTTATGCATCCGTGCAACTAGTTCTGCACCCTAATTTTACGCCGCACAACCTACAATTTTGAAAACAGTTGGAGTGTTTTTTATTGCAAGAAAATGGGCATGGTTAACAAAAAAATGGGTGTGTTCCCGACAAAAAGCAGTAAAGTACTTCCAAAGTCATTCCTGAAAAAGTGTGAGTTTGGCTCACAGAATAACTGACAGCCAAGAGGATGTGTAAAAACCACCAAAAATGAGTGATTTTGGCAAAGGCACAGCTTAACGTGGTGGGGAGTGTTTAAACCATTTTCATTTTTTTTTCTTTTTTTTTTACAGTTCTACACAAGGATTTTTAGAATAAGCAATTCATTTTAAACTTTAAAATATGCCTTTAATTGTATATATATATATATATATATATATATATATATATATATATATATTTATTTTGTGTGTGTGAGTTTGGGGTGGGGGGGGGGAGTGTTTTTAAACTCCCATATTAGATGGGATAAGTCCATAAAAAAATGTTTGTTCTATTTTGTTGCTTAATTCCCGTTAAATCATGTGTTTTTCCTTGTTTGGTTTGGCACATGCTATTGATGATTTGGATTCTATACTCATGTTTTTTAACTCGGAGTATGTGCGACACATTTTCCTGTGGGACACAAAAATAAGCATGCGACAGAAAATGAACCGACACGTGCGACACATTAGTAAATAAGCTCCCAGAAAAAGAGGAAAGAAATCTAAAACACTCCAGAAAGAACACTTGGATTTTAGTAAATTAGGGCCATTATCTTTATTCTGTAGATCCATGCCGTTACAAGGATACCCAATTTATATGTGTTTTATTTTATTTCTTTAAAAAATTATAAACTACATGCACCAAAATTAGTATGTTTAAAATTGGCTTCTGACACCTATAACTTTTTATTTTTTTCCGTATATGGGGCTATATGAGGGCTATTTTTTTGCGCCGTCATCTCTAGATTTTATCGGTTTGTTTTGATGGGACTTTTTGATCGCTTCTTATTAATATTTTTATGGTATATGAAGTGACCAAAAATGCACAACTTTGGTATTTTTTGATGTGTTCGCCATCGACCATGTGGTTTAGCTAACCTTTATATTTTAATAGATCAGACATTGACGCACACGGCGATACCACATGATTATTTTTATTCTTTATTACATTATTTTATTTTAAAAAAAATGGGAAAAGGGGTGTGATTTGAACTTTTAATAGGGTTTTTTAAAAACTTTTTTTACACTTATTTTTAGCCCCCAAAAAGGACTATTACATGCAATCTCCTGATTGCATATACTGATCAATGCTATGTCATAGCATAGCATTGATCAGTGTTCTTGGCATTCTGCTGCTCCTGCCTACGGACAGCAGAGCTGACGGGACAGTTTTAGTTTAGTTTTAGACGCAGCGATCAACTTTGATCGCATAGTCTAAGGGGTTTATGCCGGGCATTGGCCCGATTGGTAGTGCTCCGCATTAGCCGTAGGTCCTGGCTGCTGGTAGCAACCAGGACCCACAGGGTTTAACCTGTTCTCCTCTGGTGAGAAATGTTTAAACCCTGTTAATGGGATCAGGGTGTACAGATACGCCCTGTGTCCTTAAGGCTTTGGGATTCAGGGCTTACCTGTACGCCCTGCATCCTTAACAGGTTAAAGAAGAACTGCGGCATCAATTTTTTAAGTCCCCCGGTGCCCGGGCTGCAAAAACAAACATTTTCAGCTTCGGCCATTTGCTACTCTGTGCCACTCTGCGGGACCACCATCTGAAAGCTTCAAACACGTTGACATCTATACCCATGCAGACATCTACATTCAGGCTGGCCGCTGGCTCGTGCCAGTCTGCGCTCGCTCAGGGACATTGTGCGACCTTCAAATGTGGAGTATCTACGGGTGGTGAGTGGTGCAGTGCACTGGTTCTTGTTCATATTCATTTCCATTCTTGCACATCCTACAGTTTAACTCGTTAATACAGTGGATACTTGTGACTCCAGTGGATTTTAATATTTTAATTTACTATTATCCCAGTATCTGTTGCTATTGAGAAGAATACATCTATCTAGAGACATTCATTTACTATTTGCGCTATTTGCGCTATATATCTAGAGACATTCTGCACTATTTGCACTATATATTCAGTTATAGGTCGCTATTGATATGCGGTCTATGATATTTTAATATATATATTTACGTTCATTTTTATATCTTCATATATACATATTTTAATACCTTTTTGGGTGTTTCTGGCAAGGGCCCTGTCGGTACACCTGTGTATGTTCATTTATTTATAATTAAAATATTCATTTATTTACTGATATACTGGTCATATCTGGCACATTTATTAGTATTTATATACCTAAAGGACTGTTTTCTACTACTATAGATTTGTAAATTACTTCTATTAAAAAATCTTAATCCTTTCAGTACTTATGAGCTGCTGAAGTTGATTTGTTCTTTTCTGCCTAATTGCTCTCTGATGACACCTGTCTCAGGAACTGTCCATAGTAGAAGCAAATCCCCATAGCAAACCTCTTCTACTCTGTGCAGTTCCCGAGACAAGCAGAGATGTCAGCAGAGAGCACTGTTGCCAGACAGAAAAGAACAACTCAACTTCAAGTCTGTTTTACTTTCTGTAGCCAGTTTTTGTCCCTGGAATACCCCTTTAACCTCTTAAAGGAAATCTGTCATCAGAATCACCCGCACTAAACCTGTTACACAGGCTTGTAGTGCGGGTGATCCTGATTAAAACGCTTCTTACCTCATTAAAAACTTTGCAGCGGTTCGCCAGATATCTTCATTTTTAGTTATATGGTATTCCCAGGCTTGGGACTCAGTGGGAGGTCTGCAGCATCAGCACGGACTCACTTACGTCATTTTCGCCGGGCGGAGCGGCTGCCCGGCTCATGAATATTCATGGCTGCCTCATCGCAGTCTTCCTCCTGGTGTAGGTCACGTGGGTAGCACCGCGCATGCGCCACGCGCCGTACACCCGGAAGTGGCGTTCTCCTGCATAGATAGATGCAGGAGAATGTCGCTTCCGCGTGTACGGCGTGTGGCACATGCGCGGCACTACCCACGTGACCTACACCAGGAGGAAGACTGCGATTTACTGTATAGAAAAGGAAGCCCCCAAAATTTACAAAATGGCGGGGTTTTTTTTTCAATTTTGTCTCACAATGATTTTTTTCCGTTCCGCTGTAGATTTTTGGGTAAAATGACTGATGTCATTACAACGTAGAATTGGTGGTGCAAAAAATAAGCCATCATATGGATCTTTAGGTGCAAAATTGAAGGAGTTATGATTTTTTAAAGGTAAGGAGGAAATAACTAAAATGCAAAAACCCTGGATCCTTAAGGGGTTAAAAAAATGTATGCCGCGGTTCTCCTTTAACCCCTTAAGGACCAAGGACGTACCGGTACATCCTTGGTCCTGCTCTTCTGATATAACGCGGGGTTACACAGTAACCCCGCGTCATATCATGGCGGGCCCGGCGTCATAGTGAAGACGGGACCCGCCTCTAATAGCGCGCAGCGCCGATCGCGGCGCCGCACGCTATTAACCCTTTAGCCGCGCGCTCAGAGCTGAGCCGCGCGGCTAAAAGTGAAAGTGAAAGTTCCCGGCTAGCTCAGTCGGGCTGTTCGGGATAGCCGCGGCTAATCGCGGCATCCCGAACAGCTGACAGGACAGCGGGAGGGCCCCTACCTGCCTCCTCACTGTCCGATCGCCGAATGACTGCTCAGTGCCTGAGATCCAGGCATGAGCAGTCATGCGGCAGAATCGTTGATCACTGGTTTCTTATGAGAAACCAGTGATCAGCATAGAAGATCAGTGTGTGCAGTGTTATAGGTCCCTATGGGACCTATAACACTGCAAAAAAAAAGTGAAAAAAAAAAGTGAATAAATATCATTTAACTCCTCCCCTATTAAAAGTTTGAATCACCCCCCTTTTCCAATAAAAAAAAAACACAGTGTAAATAAAAATAAAAATAAACATATGTGGTATCACCGCGTGCGGAAATGTCCGAATTATAAAAATATATCATTAATTAAACCGCTCGGTCAATGGCGTGCGCGCAAAAAAATTCCAAAGTCCAAAATAGTGCATTTTTGGTCACTTTTTATATCATTTAAATGATCAATCAAATCGATCAATCAAAAATGATCAATAAGTCCTATCAATGCAAAAATGGTACCGTTAAAAATTTCAGATCACGGCGCAAAAAATGAGCCCTCATACCGCCCCATACACGGAAAAATAAAAAAGTTATAGGGGTCAGAAGATGACAATTTTAAACGTATTAATTTTCCTGCATGTAGTTATGATTTTTTCCAGAAGTCCGACAAAATCAAACCTATATAAGTAGGGTATCATTTTAATTGTATGGACCTACAGAATACATATCAGGTGTCATTTTTACCGAAAAATGTACTACGTAGAAACGGAAGCCCCCAAAAGTTACAAAACAGCGTTTTTTTTTCAATTTTGTCGCACAATGATTTTTTTTCCCGCTTCACCATAGATTTTTGGGCAAAATGACTGACGTCATTACAAAGTAGAATTGGTGGCGCAAAAAATAAGCCATCATATGGATTTTTAGGTGTAAATTTGAAAGAGTTATGATTTTTTAAAGGCAAGGAGCAAAAAACGAAAATGCAAAAACGGAAAAACCTCCGGTCCTTAAGGGGTTAAGCAGCTGAACGAGATACAGAGACCATTGCCTCATAGGTTGAAGTTTACTACATAAGTTAGAAATGTTTAGTTACCACGCTCAAAATATAAAATCAGTGGTATTAGATTAATTCACAATTCTAAACATAGAACATATTTTGAATAACTTTATATTTTCCTGTAGCACATTTTACCTAAAAATATATTTTCTATAGTATGAATAGTATAGTATGAATAAAAGCAGAATTTTGCTAAAAGAATTTGTGAAACTCTGTTAGATAATTCTAATGGTCTTTTGCACTACAAAATGTAAATGTAAGGGCTTACATATCATAGAGCAGTGAGTGGTCCCCAACCCAGTCCTTAAAGGGGTACTCTACCCCTAAACACTCTAAGATGTCTGATCGCGTGGGGGGTCCGGCCGCTGGGACCCCCCCCACCATCTCTGGGCTGGCACCCCAGAAACCACAGCCATGATGCCCCCTCTCATAGACATGAATAGAGGGGGAGTGCTATGACATCATGACCAGAGGTGCCCAAACCCAGCGTTTTGAACATAAATGTTTAGAACGCTGAGATGCTGGCCCAAAGAATGCAGGGGGTCCCAGCAGCCGGACCTTCATTAATCAGACACCTTATCCCTTATCCTTTCTTATTTTTTTGGAATAGAACAGGGAAAATTCTGATCCTAGACTGTTGGAGGGCCTTGAAGACTGGACTTGGACCTTTGTTATATTAAGAACCTAGAAAGAGGATGCCTAACCCTGGCTGATCCTATTACCTTTGTAATTGTGTGAAAAGCACCAATATTGGACACCAATACACAAGGGTCCTGCATTATTAGAAAACACAAAGGAAAATTAGCCTAAGGATTATAAAGATTTTTTGTTTTGGGAGCAAAAATTGGCACAAGTTTGATATTTTCTACGAACTCTCTTATCCTGTGTTTACGCCATTGCTTACATTGGTACAATCTATAGATTCAAAACCTTTAGAAAATATAACATTTATGACAGAAATACTAAGAATAGAAAATACATCCAATCTAGTGTAAGAGTAGATGCAATGCCAAGTTCTCAATATATTCCACATTGGCTGATATATTTGCAGATCAGAATCAAAATTAAACACATTGTACCAAGGTGCCCTCAGCTGTGTTCATATCAGAGCATTGCCTTATCAAAACTAACACAGAAAACCTTTATGTAATAGAAGACATGGCACTTGGTCCCCACAGGAGATACATCACACATGGTTGGCACAGTTACATACTCACTGCCCTCTCACCTCTTTGGTTCTATATAAAAAGAACAATCACCTCAAATTGACTTCACATTACATTTTCTTTCAGCTCAGAACGTGAGACTTGTCCCATCACCAAAATGAAAATAGCTGTTGTGTTTTTATTTGCGGCTTTCGCCAGCTCTTTTGGTAAGCAAATGTTTTTAAAATTCAATTATTTACATTTAAACAAATATGATATTTTCATAGGCGTCTTTTATCTAAATCTCCATGATAATGTTATGCTTTCCAATACACTTCCAATTAAGCAATCAATACAAATGGTGACCTCCTCAATTTAGTAGCTGTATTACTGTATTTTTCGCCCTATAGGATGCTCCGGCATATAAGACGCACCCAATTTTAAATGAGGAAAATATAGAATACAATGTAAAGTATAGGTCACAGTGATCTTCAACCAGCGGACCTCCAGATGCTGCAAAACTACAACTCCCAACATGCCCGGACAGCCGTTGGCTGTCCGGGCATGCCAGGAGTTGTAGTTTAGCAAAATCTGGAGGTCCGCAGGTTGAAGACCACTGGTATAGGAGGTAGTACTCACATGTCCCTGCCTCTCCGGACTCGTCACCTCTCGTCACCGCTGCCCTGGATGTCGCTTTCCATCGCTGTCGCCACGTCCCCGGGGTGTCCCCATCACTCCAGAACGTCTCTGCTGCTCGGTATCCTCACTCTCCGTCGCCGCCATCACATCGCTAAGCACGCCGCTCCTATTGGATGAAGGGGCGGCGTGCGCGACGACATGATGACGATGAAGGAGAGCGCCGGCCATACAGGGGATCCCGGCACAGAGCAGACACCGAGAAGGCAGGTAAGGTCCCTCCCGGTGCAGCCGGGTTAGTGTCACTTTCCCTTCAGACGCGACGGTCAGCTTTGATCGCCACGTCTGAAGGGTTAATACAGGGCATCACCGTGATCGGTGATGTCCTGTATTAGCCATGGGTCCCGGCCGTTGATGGCAACAGGGACCGCCGCGATAGGTGTGTATTCGACGTTTAAGACGCACCAACTTCCCCCCCCCCCCCCCAGTTTTGCCGAAGAAAAAGTGCGTCTTATACGGCGAAAAATACGGTAGGTGTATAGTCGATATTAGGGGAAATATTTAAATATGACTGATTTAGGTGTGTAGATTTCTTTAACAAAAAGTCATCTCCATCCAATCTAGTGGCAAGAACACGAGTTTCTACAAGATCCATTCAGATGAACAAAATCTGTCTCTTGTGAATCCAGCCTTACTGGCTGGATTCGCACGTGAGTTTTGAGCTAAGATCTCTACCAATTCCTAACCAAGTAGAAGAAGCCTTCTTTAACCCCTTCAGGACGGAGCCCATTTTGGCCTTAAGGACCGGAGCGTTTTTTGCACATCTGACCACTGTCACTTTAAACATTAATAACTCTGGGATGCTTTTAGTTATCATTCTGATTCCGAGATTGTTTTTTCGTGACATATTCTACTTTAACATAGTGGTAAATTTTTGTCGATACTTGCATCCTTTCTTGGTGAAAAATCCGTAAATTTGATGAAAAATTTGAAAATTTAGCATTTTTCTAACTTTGAAGCTCTCTGCTTGTAAGGAAAATGGATATTACGAATACATTTTTTTTTGGTTCACATATACAATATGTCTACTTTATGTTTGCATCATAAAATTGACGTGTTTTTACTTTTGGAAGACACCAGAGGGCTTCGACGGTCAGCAGCAATTTTCCGATTTTTCACAAAATTTTCAAACTCAGTATTTTTCAGGGACCAGTTCAGGTTTGAAGTGGATTTGAAGGGTCTTCATATTAGAAATACCCCATAAATGACCCCATTATAAAAACTACACCCCCCAAAGTATTCAAAATGACATTCAGTCAGCGTTTTAACCCTTTAGGTGTTTCACACGAATAGCAGCAAAGTGAAGGAGAAAATTCACAATCTTCATTTTTTACACTCACATGTTCTTGTAGACCCAATTTTTTAATTTTTACAAGGGGTAAAAGGACAAAATGTTTACTTGTTTTTGTAGCCCAATTTCTCTCGAGTAAGCACATACCTCATATGTCTATGTAAAGTGTTCGGCGGGCGCAGTAGAGGGCTCAGAAGGGAAGGAGCGACAAGGGGATTTTGGAGAGTACGTTTTTCTGAAATGGTTTTTGGGGGGCATGTTACCTTTAGGAAGCCCTTATGGTGCCAGAACAGCAAAAAAAAACACATGGCATACCATTTTGGAAACTAGACCCCTCGGGGAATGTAACATGGGATAAAGTGAACCTTAATACCCCACAGGTGTTTCACGACTTTTGCAAATGTAAAAAAAGAAAAAAAAAATTTTACCTAAAATGCTTGTTTTCCCAAAAAATTTTTATTTTTAAAAAGGGTAATAGCAGAAAATACCCCTAAAAATTTGAAGCCCAATTTCTCCCGATTCAGAAAACACCCCATATGGGGGTGAAAAGTGCTCTGCTGGCGCACTACAGGTCTCAGAAGAGAAGGAGTCACATTTGGCTTTTTGAACGCAAATTTTTCTCTGGGGGCATGCCGCATTTAGGAAGCCCCTATGGTGCCAGGACAGCAAAAAAAAAACCCACATGGCATACCATTTTGGAAACTAGACCCCTCGGGGAACGTAACAAGGGGTTAAGTGAACCTTTATACCCCACAGGTGTTTCACGACTTTTGCATATGTAAAAAAAAAAAATTTTTTTTTACCTAAAATGCTTGTTTTCCCAAAAATTTTACATTTTTAAAAAGGGTAAAAGCAGAAAATACCCCCCAAATTTGTAACACAATTTCTCCCGAGTACGGCGATACCCCATATGTGGCCCTAAACTGTTGCCTTGAAATACGACAGGGCTCCAAAGTGAGAGCGCCATGCGCTTTTGAGGCCTAAATTAGGGATTGCATAGGGGTGGACATAGGGGAATTCTACGCCAGTGATTCCCAAACAGGGTGCCTCCAGCTGTTGCAAAACTCCCAGCATGCCTGGACAGTCAACGGCTGTCCGACAATACTGGGAGTTGTTTTGCAACAGCTGGAGGCTCCGTTCTGGAAACAGTGGCGTACCAGATGTTTTTCATTTTTATTGGGGAGGGGAGGGGGGCTGTGTAGGGGTATGTGTATACGTAGTGTTTTTTACTTTTTATTTTATTTTTTGTGTTAGTGTAGTGTTTTTAGGGTACAGTCACACGGTCGGGGGTTCACAGTAGTTTCTCGCTGGCAATTTGAGCTGCAGCAGAAAGTTTGCGGCAGCTCAAATTTGCAGCCAGATACTTACTGTAAGCCTCCGCCCATGTGAGTGTACCCTGTACATTCACATTGGGGGGGGGGGGACATCCAGCTGTTGCATAACTACAACTCCCAGCATGCCCGTTGGCTGTCGGTGACTGCTGAGAGTTGCAGTTTTGCAACAACTGTAGGCACACTGGTTATGTATCACTGAGTTTGTGACCTAACTCAGTGTTTCACAAACAGTGTGCCTCCAGCTGTTGCAAAACTACAACTCCCAGCATGTACGGTGCATGGTGTACGGTGACTGCTGAGAGTTGTAGTTTGCAACAGCTGGAGGCACACCGGTCGTGAAACACTGAGTTAGGTAAAAAAAAACTCTGAGTTTCACAACCAGTGTGCCTTCAGCTGTTGCAAAACTACAACTCTCAGCAGTCACCGACAGCCAACGGGCATGCTGGGAGTTGTAGTTATGCAACCAGCAGATGCACCACTACAACTCCCAGCATGCACTTTAGCTGTTTGTGCAAGCTGGGAGTTGTAGTTAGACAACAGCTGAAGGTACACTTTTCCATAGAAAGAATGTGCCTCCAGCTGTTGCAAAACCATAAGTCCCAGCATGCCCATAAGGGAATGCTGGGAGTTGTGGTGGTCTGCCTCCTGCTGTTGCATAACTATAGCTCCCAGCATGCCCTTTTTGCATGCAGGGAGCTGTTGCTAAGCAACAGCAGGAGGCTGTCACTCACCTCCAACGATCCTCGCCGCACAGGTCAGTCCCTCGTCGTCTCCGCCGCCACAGCTGCTCCTGGGGCCCCGATCCCAACAGGGGCGCCGGGGATCGGGGTCCCCAGCACCCGGGGTGCACATCCCGCACCCGCTCACGTCCTCCGGAAGAGGGGCGGAGCGGGTGCGGGAGTGACACCCGCAGCAGGCGCCCTGATTGGTCGGCCGGTAATCCGGCCGACGAATCAGGGCGATCGTGAGGTGGCACCAGTGCCACCTCACCCCTGCAGGCTCTGGCTGTTCGGGGCCGTCAGAGACGGCCCCGAACAGCCAGTAATTCCGGGTCACCGGGTCACTGGAGACCCGATTGACCCGGAATCGCCGCAGATCGCTGGACTGAATTGTCCAGCGATCTGCGGCGATCGCCGACATGGGGGGGCATAATGACCCCCCTGGGCGATATGCCGGGATGCCTGCTGAACGATTTCAGCAGGCATCCGGCTCCGGTCCCCAACCGGCTAGCGGTGGGGGCCGGAATTCCCACGGGCGTATGGATACGCCCTCGGTCCTTAAGGACTCGGGATTCAGGGCGTATCCATACGCCCTATGTCCTGAAGAGGTTAAAGGGGTGTTCCGATGTAAAAAAAAAAAATTCTAATCAACTGATGCCCGAAAATTAAAGAGATTTGTAAATTACTTCCATTTAAAAATCTTAATCCTTACAGAGGAAGTTGAGTTGTTCTTTTCTGTCTCACCACAGTGCTCTCTGCTTACACCTCTGACCACGTCAAAAACAGTCCAGAGCAGGATAGGTAGTATCCTGTGTAGTATAGTTCAGCTGATAAGTACTGGAAAGATTAAGATTTTAAAATCTAGCATTTTTCAATTTACAAATCTGTTTTAACTTTTTCCCACCAGTTCCCAAACATTTTTCCACTGGAATACCCCTTTAAAGTCCCAATGCCACTACTCTAGAATACTCCTTTATCATAAACTATGCCAGAACAGTGTCAGGTTTGGCGTACCCTAGCCTGATGAAGGATATTCTTTTACACCAAATAATGTCAACTGTGTCTTGATACAACTGCTAAATGCAATTGATTCTGAAAAGACAAGATGATATTTCCCTTAAAATATTAAACAATGGTCTTTAATTCAATGTAGATTTGTAGCTGACAAGCACTGCTATTCCAGTTCATTGTATTTAATTTTCTATTTTCAACACAGAAAGATCCCCATTACAGTCATGGTAAAATTATATTAACAATATATTATTAACTATAAGTTATTTAAAATAACTTATGACAATACATATAGTTAAAGTACTTCTACATAATCACATCTAGAAAAGCATATGTAACAATGGTACAGGGTACTCCGCCCCTAGCATCTTATCCCCTATCCAAAGGATAGGGGATAAGATGTCAGATCGCCAGGGTCCCACTGCTGGGGACCCCCGGGATCTCGGCTGCGGCACCCCGCTATCATTACTGCACAGAGCACACTCGCTCTGTGCGTAATGATGGGCGATACAGGGGTCGGATCATCGTGACATCACGGCTCCGCGCATCGTGACATCACGGGCCGCTCCCTTAATGCAAGTCTATGGGAGGGGGCGTGATGGCCGACACGCCCCCTCCCATAGACTTGTATTGAGGGGGCAGGCTGTGATGTCACGAGAGGCGGAGCCGTGACATAACGATGCTCCGGCCCCTGTCCTTATGCACAGAGCGAGTGTGCTCTGTGCAGTAATGATAGCATCTTATCCACTATCCAAAGGATAGGGGATAAGATGTCAGATCGTCGGGGTCCCGCTGCTGGGGACCCCCGGGATCTCGGCTGCGGCACCCCGGCGATCTGACATCTTATCCCCTATCCTTTGGATAGTGGATAAGATGCTAGGGGCGGAGTACCCCTTTAATGACTTTTTACTGCATATTTTTGCTAATGATATTATAAGATGTGTGTCTGTCATTTCAAAAAACTTTTCACATGTCACAGAGAAATTACAAAAGTTATAATTGGTCAGGGTCTCAGTGCTGAGAACCCCAACCCCCCCCCCCCCCCCAATCAGGAGAACAAGCAGAGAGAAGTATGCAGCCCTATAGACTTACATTGTAGGCACAGGACATAGATCACTGAGAGCTCATTCTCCTGAGCACTCAGACCCCGACAGATCAAAACTCTTGACTTTTGTCACTGTGACATCATTTTTTTTTTTTTTTTTTTTTAAATAACAGGGAAACTTTAAGGTTTTTGTCTTATCTTTTCTGCACAGAAGCCACGTCAGTCTCACAGTTTAACTGCTTGGAACAGCTATTTAAGGTAACCTTCATTTATAATAAAAAGTAGATAATTAGTAGATTATAATTAGTAGAGTATAAAGTAAGTAAAATCTAATGATAATAATAATAATAATTATAAGACTTTCAGTTGTTCCTCAGCTTCTTCCTTTGTCAAACAGACCACTAAGATTTAAAGGGTGGGTCAGAGGTTGAAGCAAAGGAAAGAATATGTTAAAGGGGTACCCTACAGTAAACATCTTATCCCCTATCCAAAGGATAGGGGATAAGATGTAGATCGTAGGAGTCCTGCCGCTGGGGACCCCCGCAATCTCCGCTGCAACACCTCAATCAATCGGTGCATGGAGCAAACTCCGCTCCGTGCCCGATGACTGGCGATGCCTGCCGCCACGCCCCCTCCATTGACCTCTATGAGAGGAGGCATGATGGCTATGTACTAGCCACGCCATCTCCCATAGACACGAATGGAGGATCATGGCGTGACATCATGAACTCGGAAGCGGCAAGCTTCCAGGTTCTGGACGCCGCCGCTGTCTCAGAGATTTCGGGGGTCCCCAGCGGCCGGACCCCCGCCATCTAACATCTTATCCCCTATCTTTGGATAGGGGATAAGATGTTTAGAGTGGAGAATCCCTTTAACATTCATATTTAGCAAATACAATAAGTTAAGGATAAGTTAATAGCTCTTTAAAACTTGTGTTATAATATTTTTGTTTATTGATTATCACAATGAGAAACTATTGGGTTTATGTCAGATAATTTATTTTGTTACAGCTGAACTTGTTAAATACAGCAGTTTAATATCGTCAATTTTATTTTATTTTTTTAGCAAGATGCACCTGCTCTTCTTCAGAGTTTGGCTACTCTACTCTGTGACTACAAATTTGCAAAGGTAACTGGTTATATTATATGTTTGATTCATACAATTGCTACAATTCAAGTTTAAGGCATGTCTGACTAAGGAGCGTTCACCAAGTAGTTGGTGTGGCGTGTAGTGTAAGGTAGTACTATTTGGAAATATTGTATGCTGATCTCTGCTGCTACACATGACCTGTGGCTATGCTGATCACTATTTTTTATTTGCATGTGTGACTGTTTTGCTTATTTCAATGTGAGTGTAGGAGAAAATCATAATATAAATCAAGCAATATTTGTACAAAGCTTTCTTTTTTATTGAAGATCTTGTCCATGGTTTAATGACAATACAACTTAAGGTCCAAACATGAGTGTAACAATCCCATCTCAATTAGATCTCTATCAATCCATCACATAATAGAAGTGTCAGATATTTATACCATTAGATATGAAAATAGTAAATATAAACCAGTCATACAATTAATACATAAAAGGAGACAATCTATGTACAAGCTATGTATGCAGAATCCATCTGTATTTTGGAGCACAGCAGTAGTTTTTTCTTCAATTGTTTTGTGGTTCATTCAAAAACCTTGATATCAGCTACTCTGCATCCCCTCTGATAGCTATGTAAGTGCTGCTGATTTTATTTGGTAATATTTCCTATCACACATATTAACTTTGTTCCTCTGTTGCTTAGACACAACAAAATGCTGAGCTGTTTGAACAATTCCTCCTAAAAGTGAATTCCCTTCTGGTAAGTTACTTGTTTCATCCCCACCAGACACATTAGGCCATAAATTAAGATCCTTTTACATGGGCAAAGGAATATATATTCTACTCCATGTATTGAATGGTGAGAAACAGTGGGATGTTTAAATGGTTAGAACTAGATTGTGACTTAGCATGGAACAATCCCTGGCTGTTAAAGCAAATAAGTAGCACTTACAGTTGACTAGGCCAGATTTAGTAGATAAGGTCATATTTAGTAGATCACTTGTGGAAAGAAATGTCATTCTGTGAATATGCCAAGTTTACAGTCCCAGAGCTTTGTATGTACAACCCATACTACTCATTATGTTCATCTATGGAGATTGCATGGCTGTGTGCCTAATTCTTATGGTTCTGTGTGGCTGAAACACCTGGATTCCTGGTATAATTAGGATGGGTGTATATATACTATTGATCACATTGGACATCTGTAGTAGATTGTTTGGGATCAGTTATGTTAAACCTAAAGTTAAAAAAATGGCGCACATAAATCTCCATATATTTTCATATTGCTTGACTTACTAAGAGACGCATGCCTCTTAGCAAACTCAGCAGATACGTGGTTGCCATTGTGCCCTACACCAGCTGGAGCAAAATGGCCTTAAAGAAGATGTCCAGTGCTAAGAAATGTATCCCCTAATATATAATAATAGAATAAGGAATAAAAGTCTGATCCCACCGCTTGGAAATGTCACTATAAACTTTAGATAGTCAGGTGAACCTTGAATTCTAGGCCATGACTAGTCACCAAGTCACAAATTATTGTGCAAAACGTGGCTTGTAGTTTCTAGTGTACAACAAAAATAAATACCCCTTAACTTTTGAAAATGGTAAATATTTGGAATAATAGATACATCTTCTTGAGCTGTCATAGAGGATGTACAGAGAAAGAGCAAACTTCAAACATTATATAAATTTGGCACACAACAAACATCAAACATCACGCTCAAAGGCAAAAAAAGCCCCAGTACAAGAGCATTTTTTATATATAATAATTGTCCCATTATATGTGGTAATTAATCTTGGTGCAGTTTCCTAATATTGTAAAATAGCACCAAAAATAGATTTTAGCTTCAACAATAATTACACGTTTCAATGATTTTTATTTATTTTTTAGGAAAAAGTTGGATGCACAATTGATAACATTCTTGGCACACATGTGGTAATAACATCTTATGATTTTCCTTTATAAATAATCTAAGCAGTTTATATGTAAAATAGAAAGTTGTAATTTTGATATATGAAAGTCATGCTGATTTACACCAATTACTATTGTTTACTATTACTTATATTAAAATATAACTGTTTATCAGATTACACATCCCTGGTGTCCCCAATTAAAAATAATTTATGCATATAAAAATATGTCAAATTAATTAACTACAAATATTCTCACAATAGATCCTAAAGGCAATTTTTGTAATATTCCTTATATTGTAGACCATTACCATCCAAGATGCTGAACAACTGGGAGATCAAGTTGCAAATGTTCTGTTTGGATTTGTGGTAAGAAAATAAATTTCTTTTAATATAACAAAAAATTGTCATAATCGCATTGATTTTTCTCTTGCCATCTGTGATTAACAAAGTGACAATATTATTTTCAACAGTAATAACAGTTGCACGAAGGCTCAGCTACAGTGATCCAGCTCAGTTTCCTTCTGGGGAAGAAGAAAAGCACCGGAGGGAAACTGATATTTAAACTACTCCCATTCATTTGAATGGGACCATTTAGATTTATCCAACATCTGCTAACAAATGTTTTGGGTTTTTTCCCCCTGTCAGTACAGAGCAGTATGAAGTAGCTGGCTAGTGAGAGGCCTATGATCACAAGATTGAAGGGGTAATGTTTCTCCTTAAAGGGGTACTCCACTGGCCAGCGTTTTGATGTAAAAGTTTTGAATCCTGTTTCCATGCTGCCGGGGACGGCTTTGCCCTTCATTACATCATGGACATGCCCCCACAATGCAAGTCTATGGGAGGGGACGTGACGGCTGTACTGTGCAAAAAAAAGAAAAAAGGGGGTCAGCATCTCCAAGAAAAATTAAATACTGTAAATGCACAAGTGACTGCTGCCATTGCTGCAAAACAAATGCAAACACACACAAAATTGATCCCACTGACTGATCACTGGCACATAGCGATCATACATAAGTCTTCATATTTTAGCTGGTTTGAAAAGTAGCAGTGTAAATGTGATGATATTGATTGAGGATGTGACTTTAACCCCTTCCCGCAGAATGTCATATATAAACGCCGGGTTGTGCAGTGCGTTCGCGCATCCCGGCGTTTATAAATGACATTCAGTTAACCCGGCGATGCGCAGCATCGCACGGGTTAACTGGCAGAAGTCCCGCTGTTTCCAGCAGGGGACAACTTCTGCTTCACCCCCAGGACCATCAATTGATGGTCCTGGTCAGCGATCACTGTGATTGGTCCCTGTGGACCAATCACAGTGATCTGGGGTGAAAGTTCAGATCCCCCGCACTGCCCGCCCCTGGAAGTCGGGCAGAACGGGGGACGAAGGCTGCGGGGGCTCGCGGGGACCTGCGGCATTCGGGGGGAACATCAGGGGACCGGCGGACTTACCTGATCCAGCGGCGGGACCGAGGAGCAGCGCGGGACCGGCCACGTGGACGAGCAGCGACGGGTAAGTATGTAGTCCTCAGAGGCAGCAGTGAAGATCTTCACTGCTGCTTCTAGGAGTCTGAAAACTACAACTCCCAGCATGCCTAGACAGCCTTTGGCTGTCTGGGCATGCTGGGAGTTGTAGTTTTGCAACATCTGGAGGGCCCCAGTTTGGAGACCATTGTATAATGGTCTCCAATCTGTGCTCTTCCAGCTGTTGCAAAACTACAACTCCCAGCATGCACTGACTGTCCAGGCATGCTGGGAGTTTTAGTTAAGCAACATCTGGCCCTTCAGATGTTGCCGAACTACAACTCCCAGCATGCCCTTCAGCTGTCTGGGCATGCTGGGAGTTGTAGTTTTGCAACAGCTGGAGACACACTGGTTGGGAAACATTGTTTCTAACTCAGTGTTTCCTAACCTGTGTGCCTCCAGCTGTTGCAAAACTATAACTCCCAGCATGCACTAAAAGACCATGCATGCTGGGAGTTGTAGTTTTGCAACATCTGGAGGGCCCCAGTTTGGAGACCATTGTATAATGGTCTCCAATCTGTGCTCTTCCAGCTGTTGCAAAACTACAACTCCCAGTATGCACTGACTGTCCAGGCATGCTGGGAGTTTTAGTTCAGCAACATCTGGCCCTTCAGATGTTGCCGAACTACAACTCCCAGCATGCCCTTCAGCTGTCTGGGCATGCTGGGAGTTGTAGTTTTGCAACAACTGGAGACACACTGGTTGGGAAACATTGTCTGTTTCTAACTCAGTGTTTCCTAACCTGTGTGCCTCCAGCTGTTGCAAAACTATGACTCCCAGCATGCACTAACAGACCATGCATGCTGGGAGTTGTGGTTTTGCAACAGCTGATGCAAGCCCCCCCCGCCCCGCCACCCCCGTGAATGTACAGGGTACATTCACATGGGCGAGGCTTTTACAGTGGGTTTCTCGCATCTTGAGATGCAGCAAATTTTGCGCTGGGAAACTCGCTGTAACCCCCCGCCCATGTGACTGTACCCTAAAAACACTACACTACACTAACACAAAATAAAATAAAAAGTAAAAAACACTACATATACACATACCCCTACACAGCCCCCCTCCCCCAATAAGAACGTCCGGTACACCACTGTTTCCAAAGCAGAGCCTCCAGCTGTTGAAAAACAACAACTCCCAGTATTGCCGGACAGCCGTTGACTGTCCAGGCATGCTGGGAGTTTTGCAACAGCTGGAGGCACCCTGTTTGGGAATCACTGGCGTAGAATACCCCTATGTCCACCCCTATGCAAATCCCTAATTTAGGCCTCAAATGCACATGGCGCTCTCACTTTGGAGCCCTGTCGTATTTCAGGGCAACAGTTTAGGGTCACATATGGGGTATCGCTGTACTCGGGAGAAATTGCGTTACAAGGTTTGGGGGGCTTTTTCTTCTTTAACCCTTCATGAAAAGGAAATGTTGGGGTCTACACCAGAATGTTAGTGTAAATTTTTTTTATTTTTTACACTAACATGCTGATGTTGCCCTATACTTTACATTTTCACAAGAGGTAAAAGGGAAAAAAGCCCCCCAAAATTTGTAACGCAATTTCTCCCGACTACAGAGATACCCCATATGTGAGCGCAAAGTGCTCTGGGGGCGCACAACAAGGCCCAGAAGGGAGAGCGCACCATGTACATTTGAGGTGATTTGCACAGGGGTGGCTGATTGTTACAGCGGTTTTGACAAACGCAAAAAAAAAAAAACCCCACATGTGACCCCATTTCGGAAACGACACCCCTCACGGAATGTAATGAGGGGTGCAGTGAGAATTTACCCCCCACAGGTGTCTGACGGATCTTTGGAACAGTGGTCCATGAAAATGAAAACTTGTACAGCCCACTGTTCCAAAGATCTGTCAGACACCAGTGGGGGGCAAATGCTCACTGTACCCCTTGTTACGTTCCTCAAGGGGTCTAGTTTCCAAAATGGTATGCCATGTGTGGTTTTTTTTGCTGTTCTGACACCTTAGGGGCTTCCTAAATGCGACATGCTCCCCGAGCAAAATTTGCTCTCAAAAAGCCAAATATGACTCCTTCTCTTCTGAGCATTGTAGTTCGCCCATAGTGCACTTCAGGTCAACTTATGGGGTACCTCCATACTCAGAAGAGATGGGGTTACAAATTTTGGGGGGTATTTTCTGCTATTAACCCTTGCAAAAAGGTGAAATTAGGGGGGAAACACACATTTTAGTGGAAATTTTTTTTTTTTTTTTTACATATGCAAAAGTCGTGAAACACCTGTGGGGTAATAAGGCTCACTTTATTCCTTATTACATTCCTCAAGGGGTCTAGTTTCCAAAATGGTATGCCATGTGGGTATTTTTTGCTGTTCTGGCACCATAGGGGCTTCCTAAATGCGACATGCCCCCCGAGCAAAATTTGCTCTCAAAAAGCCAAATATGACTCCTTCTCTTCTGAGCATTGTAGTTCGCCCATAGTGCACTTCAGGTCAACTTATGGGGTACCTCCATACTCAGAAGAGAAGGGGTTACAAATATTGGGGGGTATTTCCTGCTATTAACCCTTGGAAAAATGTGAAATTTGGGGGGAAACACACATTTTAGTGAAAAAAAATAATTTTTTTTTACATATGCAAAAGTCGTGAAACACCTGTGGGTTATTAAGGCTCACTTTATTCCTTGTTATGTTCCTCAAGGGGTCTAGTTTCCAAAATGGTATGCCATGTGAGGGTTTTTTGCTGTTCTGGCACCATAGGGGCTTCCTAAATGCAACATGCCCCCCAAAAACCATTTCAGAAAAACGTACTCTCCAAAATCCCCTTATCGCTCTTTCCCTTCTGAGCCCTCTACTGCGCCCGCCGAACACTTAACATAGACATATGAGGTATGTGCTTACTCGAGAGAAATCAGGCTACAAATATAAGTATACATTTTCTCCTTTTACCCCTTGTAAAAATTTAAAAATTGGGTCTACAAGAACATGCGAGTGTAAAAAATGAAGATTGTGAATTTTCTCCTTCACTTTGCTTCTATTCCTGTGAAACACCTAAAGGGTTAAAATGATGACTGAATGTCATTTTGAATACTTTGGGGGGTGCAGTTTTTATAATGGGGTCTTTTGTGGGGTATTTCTAATAAGAAGACCCTTCAAATCCACTTCAAACCTGAACTGGTCCCTGAAAAATAGTGAGTTTGAAAATTTTGTGAAAAATTGGAAAATTGCTGCTGAACTTTGAAGCCCTCTGGTGTCTTCCAAAAGTAAAAACTCGTCACTTTTATGATGCAAACATAAAGTAGACATATTGTATATGTGAATAAATTTTTTTTTTATTTGTAATATACATTTTCCTTACAAGCAGAGAGCTTCAAAGTTAGAAAAATGCAAAATTTTCAAATTTTTCATAAAATTTTAGGATTTTTCACAAGGAAAGGATGCAAGTTACCAAAAAATGTTACCACTACGTTAAAGTAGAATATGTCACGAAAAAACAATCTCGGAATCAGAATGATAACTAAAAGCATTCCAGAGTTATTAAAGTTTAAAGTGACAGTGGTCAGATGTGCAAAAAACGCTCTGGTCCTTAAGGCCAAAATGGGCTTGGTCCTGAAGGGGTTAAGTGGTTTCCCAGAAAGCAAAGTTGGTATCAAAGTTATTTAGTCAGATGTTTACTACATATAAGTAAATATTACTGTACTATCTTTATCCTCAATTTATATGGAGAAAAGTATTGGTATAGGATATTGGTACTAAGTTTATAATTCAAGAAAGCTGTAAGAACAGTAAAATGATGTCAGTTGTTAAATTAACAAATATAATCTTTTTTACATTTTTTAACAGGACAGTATCATCGCCAAAGTAACTAAAGTCCTGGTAAGTACTACGTTTATTCACACTGTCCAGCTCAGAAATTATATTTTTCACAAAACACTACAATATAATCATCAATTTTAAAAATGGACACATGCTCATAAATGACATAGCTATAAAGTTTATAAGACTTTCAGGTGGCTTAATGAACATATAGTGAAGATCACTTTTTTAGCTTCCTGGATATCTTATGACTAAGTACTAAATTCAATATCCTTTCAACTTTCAAACTTTATCTATGCAGAATTATTTCCAATATGGGAGACATACGTCGATAATTTGATTTTCAAATATTGTCTCCAATATATATGTGATGTTGTTTTAATATATTCTTCCTTAACTTAAAAAATTAAAAATTAAAAGCTCTTTTTGTTTTGCCATTGACAGAGCCAGAGCTAATGGCAGTGTTCCCCCAGAGTTTAAAGGGGGGGGATGCCAGAAGTGACCAATATGCAGGATTTAACTGCCTAGATGCCAAAGCCACCATTGACCATGGCATTTAGGTTGTTTATTGAGGGATTGGAGTTCTCTCCCATCCTAACCACTGATGGTAGCTGTCAGCTGCAAATAGCAACCAGCATCCACTGCAATATTGTAGTATTTCCCAACCAGGGTATCTCCAGCTGTTGCAAACTACAGCTGGAGTTCGTAGTTGTAGTTTTGATACAGTTGGAGGCACTCCAGTTGGGAAGCTGCTTAACCTGCCTTCTATGTCCCTAGTGCACATTGGGCTTACATGTACTCCAGATATCTGTTAAAAGGAGAAGAATGATGGATTTAGTGCTTAGACACAAGATATCCAGGAAGCTTTCTTTTTAAAAGTTATTTTTATTTCACTTTATTTTCATTTTTGCATTTTCATTGCTTCCTTCTCATCTTTTGAGAGACATAACTCCCTTTATTTTTCCATCCGCAAACCCATATGAACGCTTGTTTTTTGTGTGACCACCATTGTACTTTAAACTTTTTGGGGGTTTTGTTTTTACACAGTATACCGTACTTCATGGTAAAAACGACATGTTCTTTTAATTCTGTAGGCCAACTTAATAAAAACGATACCAAATATATATATATATATATATATATATAGTTTTTTGTTGTTTTTTTTTAAGTCTGTTTTTAAGAAAGTCAGTATACCTAACATTGTCGATACAACAAAAGGCAGAAGTATAGGAAGCACAGCAAGACCAATAGATAACTAATGTGCTACAGAACTCAAGAGTTCCTAGAATTCTGCATGCTGCTGTTCTTCTTGAAAAGTAGCAATTGTAGATCTAGTTTAATGGTAGAGGTGCACTCACCAGGATTAATAGTAGTGGAGATGTCTTCATTCAAAATAAAACAGGGTACAGCATAAGGGAGCAAACCATCAATCAATGGATGCCCGGAGTCACAAACAGGTGACAGCTGTTTCACGCATTAGGTATTTTACATCAGACCCCTATGCCGAAAATTGTCTTTTTTGTCTCCTTTAACTTTTTTATTTTTCCGTATACTGGGCTGTATGAGAGCAATTTTTTTTTTTTTTTGCACCGTGATCTTAATTTTTTTATTGGTTCCATTTTTGTTTTGATGGAAGTTTTTATTAATTTGATCACTTTTTATTATTTTTATTTTTATTTATTATGACAGTATTTGATACAACTTACAACCTCTGAGTTTAAAACACATAAGCATATATTATTTTTCACTTTTAGGGATTTATTGCAACAACATGTTTTTATTTGTGATGGATCTTTATGGATTTCTGCATATGTGTATTATAAATACATTAAATGTTTTTATTTTCTATTTAAATGGTAATAAGTAATGTAAATTTTTTACTTCTTCAGGACGATATTCCATTCTTGGATGACATCCTGGTAAGTGGAACTCTTCTAATATTCTCACCAGTACTATTGTTGTAGTGCCTCATCTCGAAAAGCATTTGGTTAGGGCAGTGTTTTCACACCAGAGTGCCTCCAGCTGTTGCAAAACTACAACTATCAGCATGTCCGAACAGACCTTGGTGTAAATAGGGTGTAAAAAACTACAAAAATACTAAAGTATAAAATTGGGCATTTAAATTCTGTTCCAGTATTAGGCTATGTTCACACGTGGCAGCTAATTAGCATAGCGGCACCACAAATATTTACTGTGTGCATTTTTGCTGTGAATGACCAAAATAGCTGTAAGGGTAGAGTCACATGTTGCGTATATGCTGCGTATTTGATGCTGCGCATTTCAGTGCTAGCAAAGTCTATGGGTGTTTATTATTACTCCCATAGATTTTGCTAGCATAGAAATATGCAGCATCAAATACACTGCATCAAATATGCAGCATATTGGCCACGTGTGACCCTACCCTAAAAATGTATAGTTTTTTTTACCAATTATGCAAATTATGGTAAAATGCCGTATTTTTTCTGCGATTTTGCTAATTAGCGGCAAAGGCACATGCAGTAAATTTGTTGCGGTACTGCTAATTAGCAGCAATATGTAAACACAGCCTGAATCTGGTTGCTGATGCTCAGTGAACCCCCTACAGGTGAATCTGATATATGACAGGTACATAGTACGCCCTCTTACGACAATACAATACAACTCATGTAAATTAGCATCATGTTAATTAATGATGGGTCTATATACTATATATCTATACTGTAGACAAAGCTCATCAGATTTTAGTGGGATTGGCCTATGAGTAAATATGTATGGGTCCTGCTAAACTCTTTCCACAGCAGATCTCAGGAAAAAGAAGGTTTGGGCCTGTAGAATCAAACATTTTTTCATAGAAAATAAGCAGCTTATTCTCTTATTCCAGTTGAAATAAACAAGCTCGCTCAGTCAACAAGCATTCAGCAGATTTTTTTTTAGTGTATGTCCATCAATCCTATGTTCCATTGTCAGGGTAAATAAATATTGAATTGTTTTCTTATAGAATGATAAACCACTCACTCAGGACATCAGGATTGTGTCATGTGGAGTACTGGTAAGAGAATTTTTTTTCCAGTATTATTTCTATAAGCAACAACTTACAGAATAGAATAGCTACTGTTTATAGAATAGAGTTGTCTACTGTAGCTATGTCTCCTATTAAATATGCCGCCCTGTAGGCATGAGCTTAGCTCTGATTAATACTTCTTATTCTGCCCATACACATCACAGACTGTACTTATTCTGAGGTATGGGTTATAGCCCACAGCTTCAGTTTTGCAGGTTGCTACTGAAACCAGTTGACAGGATATAAATCCCCCTAAGAATTTATTAGAGTTTCAGAAATGTTCGCCTTTATGTTGTTAAAAGGAAACTACAGCCGAGTCACCCATACTAAAACCAATACACAGTTATAGTGCAGATGAGCTAGATAAACTCCCCTGATCGGTGCTGCCGTTCTTGAGATACAGGTTGCAGTAGTCTCAGTTGTTTATATGTAAATGTCATCCTTTGTGTGATGGAGTTTGGACCCGGCATACCCAGCCTCACTGCCTCTGTCCTCTCTGCTCCTATATGACCACCAAACTCATGAATATTGATCCACCTCTTCACCCATATGAGTGCAAGGACAGAGGCAGGGATGCTGGGTATGATGGACGATATTTGGGTATGCAAAGGCGATATTTACTTATTAGCAATGGAGGCTAATACACAAAGTATCTCCAAAATGGCGACCGTGATTCAGTGATTTATATTTGATTTTACTCTGGTACACCGTCACTTAAACCCCCTGTTCTGGGTTAAAGGGGTTATCCACCATAAGCTGATTTTAGTAGGTACCTGGCAGGCAGTAATGGACATGCTTAGGAAGGATCTGTGCTTGTCTTGGGGCTAAATGGCTATGTCATGAGATTACCATAACACCGTGGCTAGCTTTTTGTGAACTTCTATTTCCCTTTTACTTTCTTTTTTTGACTACAAATCCCACAATTCCATTTTCCTCCCTCCCACGCATCAGCCACCCCACCCATTGAAACAAAAGACCTGTGGTTTTAAATCAGGGTGCCTACAGCTGTTGCATTAGTTGCAGTTGATCTCTCTCCCACCAAGCGATCCCTCCACCCATTTAAGCAGACAGGCTCCCTGTCATCAGCTGACTAGTGAGTCAGGACTTGGCCGCATTGCAAACTGGGAAAAATCCGAGACAACAGTCATTTTTTATGCTGGTAAAAATAAATAGTGGGGTGAAAAACATAGAAGAATTGTGAGAAAACCGTCACACACAGGTACAGACACTATATTATGAACTACACTAACTTTACAGCCCCTGAAGCATAGTCAAATAAAAAAAATCCTGGAATACCCCTTTAAGTGTGGGTTAATCGGCTGGCTGTTTTTGGGGGGTTTGTTTTCCTTTTTTCATATACACACATAGATATATATATATAAAGTTTTCAAGTTTTTACTAAACTTGTAATGTTTTTTATTTTTTTTCAATCTGGTAACTTTATGTTCCAATGTATAATTTTTACATTACAATTCCGAAAACATTATTATTTAGCTCTTCTATTCTATGCTTTTTATTGATAGGTTGATATCATCACAGATCTGGACAAAATTCTGGTAAGTATTAATGACAACCTTATTACTAAATTCAACAGAACAAACTTTATTTATTTCATTTATTAAAGGGGTACTCCGGTGCTTGCACATCTTATCCCCTATCCTTTCGATGCCTGATCACGGGAGTCCCGCAGCTGGGGACGCCCACGATCATGCACGCGGCACCCCGTTAGTAATCAGTCCCCGGAGCGTGTTCGCTCCGGGTCTGATTAAGGTCGACCGCAGGGCCAGCGGCGTGTGACGTCACGCCTCCGCCCCATCACATCACACGGGGGCGGGGGCATGATGTCACACGCCGCCGGCCCTGCGGTCGACCTTAATTAGACCTGGAGCGAACACGCTCCGGGGACTGATTACTAACGGGGTGCCGCGTGCATGATCGCGGACATCCCCAGCTGCGGGACTCCCGCGATCAGGCATCTTATCCCCTATCCTTTGGATAGGGGATAAAATGTGTAAGCACCGGAGTACCCCTTTAAATATCCTAAAACTGCAGAAGCAAGCTATAGGCAATCATTTATCAGATTCATTTATTTTAATGTATGTTTTTTTCAGAAATTTGTTTCCAACATCGTAGGAAATCTTGCACAGCAATAAGATTCATGTATGTCTAGATAGAAGGAGATCCATCTAATCCTGTAAGTATAATTTAGATAAAATTGTTATTATGCTTCTCTGAAGTCTATTGGCTTAGACACCTGAACATCTTGTACTTAAAATGTGTCATCAGGAGAAGCATATTTGGTTATTTTTCCAAAGGTTCATTTTATTATTAAAAATAATCCTGAAATCTTGCAGTTTTTGGTCTAACCACTAGGCCTAAAACTAAGCTGAGACTTTTCTGTATCGATCACTTTTCAGCAGTGTCCTCTATATTGTCACAGACAGGAGTACAGTGAAAGGTGAAACCAGAAAATAGGGAAAACCTTAAGTGATGTTCACAGCTCAGCCTCCCCCTTCCTGTGAAATGACCTCAGCAAAGGACAGAGAGCATACCCAGTAACCTTTCCCATTCATGTCAATAAGACAGCTCCTGTCTAATGTGCCATGGATCCTGCTGTAAAGCATATTTCAATCAACTAAAAAACAGTGAAGGAAATACATTTTCTTTGAATGGTTTGTCTAATGAAGACTAAAGTATGCAGAAGAAGGCTCCTTCACTCTATGCTAGATCAAAGACTGGTGGGAACCATCTATGTATTACATGACTGAACATATATTTAAATGGCAGGCATGCATTGCATGTCCCCTTGACCATCCCCAACAGGGACAAATAATGGCTGGCTAAAGCTTATTTGCCAGTGAAAGCTAAATACCATGGCATTCAGTTGTTTGCTCGGATTCAATTCCAACCCAGCATTCAGGGGCCTACATAGAATTTATATGGCCCCATAGCAAAAATCAGGATTAGACCCCCTCCTGATTTTGCTATAGAGTCCCACTAACCTGTCATGCCCCAGCAAACTGTGCTTTGCCCCTTCCTGCTATTACACTGTGATGAAGATCTTCAGTGCCATAGAAGGAGTAAAGAGTGCCAGCTATGCTGTCTGTGCTCACTGCAACCTGACTTCCCATGTCTGGCAGGGGATTGCTGGCACACTCCTGTAAAAAAACTCCTGTCTGGCCGCTTCATAGTGAGTTCTGTTGAAACGGTTGATGGTTGCTGTTAGTAGTTCGGGTGCCCATAGAGTCAGACTACACAACTGCAGTCAGGGCCCCTCTTTCCCATGGGCACCATAGCAATTACGTGATTTGTCTCCTTGGGCACTATACCACTGCCACCATTAATGATTATTTGATAACAGATTGAGGCCACAGTTGTGCAATGGTTTCCACATGAGATTAAAAAAAGACAAGCATACAGTATATCTGTAAATATTAACAATTGTCTCAATTCACAACACCAAACAATAGAATACCTAAAATATGAAAGGTTTGGTTATGATAGATTTATGCTTAGTGATGATTCGCCATGAGATACAGATATCTCTTTGCTTTGAGAATGGAGTAATCTTGTTTCTTATTCTAGAACTGTGCAAAAAGACTAACCTACTACATAAAGGGCTATGGTATTGGCTCAACATATTTTTCCTTTGTTGGAAAAGTTTGATTTAATGCATACTTTTCTTTTTTTTCAGACAGAAGCATTAATTCTTTTTATGGAAGAGTTTTACATCCTTGTAATTGCATTCATTTCTTCAGTTATCGATAATACAAGAGTAAAAATAAAGCAAAAACAAAAAAAAAGTATTGTCTGCTTTGTTATTGAGTTAATTAGAAACATATAATGAGATTACAATGTCAGGTTTATCTCTTAAGTGAATAAGGAAGTAGAACTCTTACATCTTACTATAAACAACACATACTCTTTGGAATGAAGATAGCAATGATCAAAATAACTAACTGTTTAACCTCACCCATCCGCTGATATTCAATTCCATTATTAAAATAAGTTTACTCCTATCTGACTGATTCCCTGATTTGTCATACAAACTATAAACCAGAAACTTTAAAAATGTGTATGATCAGAGCAGCAAAACTATTTGATGAAGATAATTTTTTTGGGTTGGCCACAGTTCCTCCTTATTACTGTAGATTGCCCGTTTCAGCATCAATTACAGTGTGAAGTCTTTTGTATTAGTTGTCTATGCGGCCTCAAATTGGTATAGCTGCACATTTTTCTTAGCAGAATTCCTCCAGGTCATGCAAAGTCATTGGTTGTCTTACATGAACCGAACATTTGAGATATTCCCAGAGTGGCTTGTAGATATTAAAGAGGTACTCTGCCGGAAAACATCTCATCAAGATGTCTAATCGCGAGGGTCCCGCCACTGGGGAACCCCATGATCTCTACTGCAGCACCCCAGTCATCCGTGTCACGAACACGGAATCACCAAGCTTCCATGTTCTGGACAGTGCCACTGCCAGCCCTGAGATTGTGGGGGTCCCCAGAGGCAGGACCCCCTTGATTAGACATCTTATTCCCTATCATTTGGGCCTCAAAAATAAACAAAATAAACATCACTGCAGCCGGTGATACGCCGACGGCTCTGCGGCATCCCCATCTCCAGGAAGTTGAACTAGGATCGTACCGCTGGACCGTGAGGCCTGTGCCGGACCAACGGGGGCTCATAGGAAGGTGTTAAAGTTTATTTTGTTTATTTTTGAGGCCCGGGCACAGGGATATATAAAAGTTAGCACTACAGTTGTCCTTTAAGGTCAGGAGACTGTGACGGTAACACCAAAACCTTCACCTTTTCCTGCTGTAACTATTGAGGGTTAACTTAGACTTGTGCTTAGGGTCAATGTTGTGCTAAAAAGTCCAAGAGCGTCCCATGTGCAGCTTTCCTGCAGAAAGATAGAAACTATCTGCCAGTATTTTCTGATAACATGCTGCATTCACCTTGCCATCAATGATCACAAGATTCCCTGTGCCTTTCGAGCTCACAAACCAGAATTTTTTTTTGAGTATACTGTGCTCTTTGAAATAACCACATAGCCTTGTTCCAGAGCATCCTGTCTATGGAGGCTACATGTGGGTTTTTCTTTGTTTCCTAAACAATTCTCCTAGCAGTTGTGGCTGAAATCTTACCTGACCTTGGCTTTGTATAAAATGATCTCCAGATTTTCCCCTTCTTAATAAGTGATTGAACAGTTCTGACTGGCTAAGGATTTGAATACATTTTTATATAATTTTCCACCTTTATAGAGTTCCATTACCTTGTTACGAAGGTCTTTAGACAATTATTTTGTTGCTCCCCATGGCTCAGTATCTAGCCTGCTCAGTGCATTCATGTGAGAGCTAACAATCTCATTTATACACAGACACTAATTCCAATAAAAAAAATTACAAAGTAACAAATTTAGAAATCAACCTTTAATTGTCATTGTAATGTGTGTTACCTTGTGTATCTGTAACAAGACCCAAATTTTGGGGTATGTAAACTATTGATCAGGACCATTTGGGTGATTTCTGGAATCATAATAATTGAGAAAAGAGCAAAACAACTATGTGATAATAAATAATTTGATATGACCACTATCCTTAAATAAAAGGCAGTTTTAGCATGATAATCCCATTTTCCAAATCAATGGCAAAATTTAACAATTTATGCCCAGGTAGGCAAACTTTAGAACACCACATAAAACCATCTAACTGTAATTTGTTAACCCCTAAAGCAGACATACAAATAGTACATAATCAAACATAAGTGAAACTTACTAAATCATTCATATACAAATATCTTGCCAGATTAAGATACGCTAAACCTTGTATAGTATCATAACACAATCACATTATCTTGATTGCTAAAGTAAGCTTAACAATTTAAGTAAACTGGAGAATTGTACAACAAACGCACCACAGCGCATAGCAACTGCAAGGTGGTGTGACAATAGTTGTATTCGATAACCGCACCTATGATAATTTGCCACATTAATAGGTATCCCATCAATTAAAATGATCCCAGTGTCACATATAAACTAACGTCCCATAGTTTTGGGAAATATACAAAGGTGTAGACCCAGGGCTGGTCCAAGACATTGTGCTACCGGGGGCCAAGAGTAAAATGCTGCCCCACACAAAAAAAAAAAAAAGCATAGAAACATAAAAATAATACTTCGGCACCAGGACATACTACTTCTGCCATGACTTATATACCATCACACTGCTATGAAATAACACAAAGACCAATATCACCAATCAAATCATGAATCAAATCATGTCTTAAATTAGGGCCCACTGGTTGTCTTCTACCAACACAAAGATCCAGAAACTCACTCTATTAAGGAGCTTCCTATGGCTGTCTTCACAATCTTTGGAAGGGAACATTCACATTACTATTATTATTAGGATATTTCCTACTTGTGTTAAATTTTTTTTATTTTAGCACACTTAAGCATTAGATACTCACATGATGCAGGTTATTTTTACTGCAGTGAATATGTCAAGTCCTATAAGTTCCTGTCGTGACATTGTTTGTACATGTACTTGGACTTTTATATAGATTAAATGAAGCGTGTGCACATGGAATTTCTACTATACCACTCAAATTCCGTTCTGCAAAGCTTGCTGCAGAATTTGAGTGGTAATTTGACAGAATTTTGGTAGAATTTCTGTGTGCTCAAAACCCAAAATTCTGTCAAAATTCAATAACATTTCACCCAGAATTCTGCAAAATTTTCAATAATTTTGCAGAATCCGCAAAGCAGAATTTCTGTAGCTGAATTAATGTAGCAGAAATTCTGCTGTGCGAATGGGACAGCAGAATGCCCATTCAATTTAATGTGCAGTAAATTTTGCAGAATTTCCGAGCAGAATTTTCTGGTGGAATTCCCCCGTGTGAACATAGCCTTATGGCTAACCTATAAAAGGCTGGAATCTCTTTTTTACTATTGTTTGGAGATGCTGCATTTTGTGGCTTCTTTCTTTCCCTGGTGAGTTGATTGTTTACTTTTGATATAAAAATATAATGTACATCATCCCAACAGTAAACAAAGGGCCCATGAACACTATGGAATCTCTACCCAGAAGTATTCCAAGATAAAACTTTGTTTGCAGCTGGCACAATGGTCCGCATGAACATGTTCTGTCATTATTGACAGAAATGCAGTACACGCACTATTCTGCCGAAAGAATCAATATGTTCACTGAGTTTAGTGATAGTTAAGAGGGTTTCTTGGGAGAGAGTAAAAAATAAAAAGATGGCATATACATTGGAAGAAAACATACTGCCTATTTACATGTCTGGAGATTTCAGGGTAGTTGTAAATTCCTAGCAGAGGATAGTTTACTAAGGGATTTTTTGGGAGCAAGGAGAGCAAAATAAAATGATCTGCATAACAAGGTAATGGAACTTTATAATGATAGACAACAATATAAAAATATATCTAAAGCCTTGAAAATGCCAGTGTGTACTGTCCAATTATTCATTAAAGGGGTATTCCGCCCCTAGACATCTTATCCCCTATACAAAAGATAGGGGATAAAATGTCTGATCGCCGCGGTACCGCTGCTGGGGAGCCCTGGGATCCCCGCTGCGGCACCGCGCTATCATTACAGCACAGAGCGAGTTCGCTCTGTGCGTAATGACGGGCGATACGGGGGACGGAGCAGCGTGACATCATGGCTCCGCCCCTCGTGACATCACAACCGTCACGCCCCCTCCCATAGACTTGTATTGAAAGGGGCGGGCCGTGACATCACGAGGGGCGGAGCCGTGACGTAACGATGTTCTGGCCCCTGTACCGCCCATCATTACGCACAGAGCGATCTGTGAAGCATGGTGGTGGCTCACTGACATATGTAGGGGAGGGAATGAGCTCTAATGGCACAGGTAATCTGGTGAAAAATGATGGCAAGATGAATGCAGTAAGCTATCAGAAACTCTCGGGGGGACATTTATCATGATGTTTAGGGCCTCTTCTTTTTCTTTTTATTTTTTATACTTATTCCGGGGCACAAAAAAAATTGAACGCTCACCTAAGACTTTTGTGGGGACACATTAAGTTGAAAACATCCTTACCTAAGCAAATTTCAGTTTTCACTTTACAGTGGTCACAAATTTATGATGTGCAAATGTTGCACATAGGGAAAAATAAGTCACAAACCCCTTTGAAAAGTCGCAAGTCAACTCCAGGTCTGACCCGGCTTACATAACTGCCTGTGGTAAGCACTTAAAAAAGTTGCAAAAAAGTGCGACTTTTGTGTTTTGTTTATGTGCTACAAATTTATCAACACCCTCTGTTAGTATGATAGATACGTAGCACATACAGTACAGACCAAAAGTTTGGACACACCTTCTCATTCAAAGAGTTTCCTTTATTTTCATGACTATAACATTTGTAGATTCACACTGAAGGCATCAAAACTATGAATTAACACATGTGGAATTATATACATAACAAAAAAGTGTGAAAACTGAAAATATGTCATATTCTAGGTGGAAAGTGCCCCCCAAGTGGAGTCACAAAAACCATCAAGAGCTACAAAGAAACTGGCTCACATGCGGACCGCCCAAGGAAAGGAAGACCAAGAGTCACGTCTGCTGCGGAGGATACATTAATCCGAGTAACCAGCCTCAGAATCACAGGTTAACAGCTGCTCAGATTAGAGACCAGGTCAATGCCACACAGAGTTCTAGCAGCAGACACATCTCTAGAACAGAAAAAGCTGAGTTGGAGGTACTCAATCTTAGTATGTATTGTCCGAGATCTCTATCCTGGTGGAATCCTCAGAACACCTTGAAATTGAAGGAATAGTAGTGATAGTAGTGGATGAGATCTCAAGGACTGGGGAATAAAGGGTGTGAAGTGGCTGGAATAAAAGATGATGCAGGGAGGTGAGTGGATGCAAAGTGATGGATGCGAATATAGATAGTGCGGCTTAGAGAATGACTCAGAGGATGTGTGATGCTTATTGAATGCAAGGCTGGTGATCAAGTATGGAAAGATAGAGAGGTAGATGTATAGTGTATATGTATAGTGTATATGTATAGTGTATATGCAAATGAATGGTGACTGTTGTGTGTATGTCTACTATGTTGCAAAATGTATCAGGTGTTGCTGAAATAACTACTGCAATAGATGTGTGGATAAAATTGATGTACTAAATGTCCAGGGTACAACACATTTATTAATCAAATAAAAACAATATAATTGTTAAGTCAATTGAAACAGTTAGGTAGAAATGTGGAGTAAGGGTGCAGGGCCCTCGCACTCATTCCCACCTGTTATATTTAAAAGGTACAGATGAATATATAAAAAGATGTGAAATAAAACACACAGTATATGTGATTAGATGACATCACACTCTCAGTTTGAAAGTTCAGTGGTGGTTAGAGGGAGATCCACTTATGTGTACTTGCAACCTCTGGAGCCCACCGTTGCAGGAAAAACAGAGGTACGGCTCGGCCGTTTTTAAATAAAGTACAGTGGTGGGGATAAATAACAAGTCACTTAATCCGTAGGTTCAGGGGTATAGATAACAATGTCTCTACTGAAGGTATAGTTAGATGGTTCCTGCATACACAGCGCCGCAGCTGTGAAATAGTGAAAATGAATTGGCGGCTCGGCGGCCGTAAGAATAAAGTCTCCGGTACTATGTACCACTTACCCGTCCTGTGGGTAGGTGGAGCGAGGCTCTGCGAGATGGGGTCCCGATGTCCGTGGCGCTGGGATGTCCTGGCAGTGCGGTCTGTCTGCCGAGTGGCCGGTCGCCTAGTCCGTGCGCTGGATTTGTCGGTCTCTGTCTCTGAAGGGGTCTTGGTCTTTGTGATAATGCTGGTAATGCTCCGTGCTCCTTGGAGATAGCCGTGGAGCGCTCTGCGATAGATGTAGGTGGTGACTTGAGATTGTGAACGTGAGGTATCTGGTGGTGGTCTCTAGAGAGGTGTGTAAGGCAATGTGAGAGTGAGGAAGAAAAACAATATCACTGAGGAAGGACTACGATAGTCCGAAACGCATCTGATTACTCTCACACTGCCAGACACACCTCTCTAGAGACCACCACCAGATACCTCACGTTCACAATCTCAAGTCACCACCTACAGCTATCGCAGAGCACTCCACGGCTATCTCCAAGGAGCACCGAGCATTACCAGCATTACCACAAAGACCGAGACCCCTTCAGAGACAGAGACCGAAAAATCCAGCGCACGGACTAGGCGACCGGCCTATCAGCAGACAGACCGCACCGCCAGGACATCCCAGCGCCACGGACATCGGGACCCCATCTCGCAGAGCCTTGCTCCACCTACCCACAGGACGGGTAAGCGGTACATAGTACCGGAGACTTTATTCTTACGGCCGCCGATTCATTTGCACTATTGCACAGCCGCCGCGCTGTGTATGCAGGAACCATCTAACTAGACCTTCAGTGGAGACATTGTTATCTATACCCCTGAACCTACGGATTAAGTGACTTGTTATTTATTACCACCACTGTACTTTATTTCAAAACGGCCGAGCCATACCTCTGTTTTTCCTGCTACGGTGGGCCCCAGACTGGGGGTCTCCAGAGGTTGCAAGTACACATAAGTGGATCTGCCTCTAACCACCACTGAACTTTCAAACTGAGAGTGTGTTGTCATCTAATCACATACACTGTGTGTTTTATTTCACATCTTTTTATAGATACATCTGTACCTTTTAAATATAACAGGTGGGAAAGAGTGCAAGGGCCCTGCACTCTTACTCCACATTTCTACCTAACTGTTTAAATTGACTTAACAATTATTTTGTTTTTATTTGATTAATAAATGTCTTGTCCCCTGGACATTTAGTACATCATTTTTATCCACACATCTATTGCAGTAGTTATTTCAGCAACACCTGATTCATTTAGCAACATATTAGACATACACACAACAGTCACCATTCATTTGCATATACACTATACATCTACCTCTCTATCTTTCCATACTTGATCACCAGCCTTGCATTCAATAAGAATCACACATCCTTTGAGTCATTCTCTAAGCCGCACTATCTATATTCGCATCCATTACTTGTATCTATTCATCTATTCAACTCCCTGCATTTTCTTTCATTCCAGCCACTTCACACCCTTTATTCCCCAGTCCTTGAGATCTCATCCACTACTATCACTACATCTCTAGAACAACTGTTAAGAGGAGACTGTGTGATGCCTTCATGGTAGAATATCTGCTAGGAAACCACTGCTAAGGACAGGCAACAAGCAGAAGAGACTTGTTTGGGCTAAAGAACACAAGGAATGGACATTAGACCAGTGGAAATCTTTGCTTTGGTCTGATGAGTCCAAATTTGAGATCTTTGGTTCCAACCACCGTGTCTTTGTGCGACGCAGAAAAGGTGAACGGATGGACTCTGCATGCCTGGTTCCCACCGTGAAGCATGAAGGAGGAGGTGTGATGGTGTGGGGGTGCTTTGCTGGTGACACTGTTGGGGATTTATTCAAAATTTAAGGCATACTGAACCAGCATGGCTACCACAGGTAAGGAGGAAAAAATGAAAATGCAAAAATGGAAAAACCCTGGGTCCTTAAGGGGTTAATATTGTAAGTTGAGGGACCACTGTATAGCCATAGTCATCATCAGGCAGACTGTACTAACAGAGTGTTGATTAAACTCATTAATGCTATAGAATAGCATAACATTGATTAGTAAAAGCAATCCAATGATTGCTTATAATAGTCCTGATAGGGGGCACAGACAAATGTGTTGTCTATGGGGAGGGATAAGAAAAATAAGGTCAGGTGGTAAAAATCCAGCATGCCTGATCTTTCTCTCCCTCGATATCATTGGGAAGCTGCCATGCACAGTAGATAGTCAGCCAAAGCCAGTAGGGGACAGAATTGGCTGACTTTACTATAATAGACACTTTTAGGGATAAAGTGAGGGGAGATGGCTGTTTATCTTTCTATTTCACATTTGTCATTGTGTAAACTGAAAGTGTAGACCAAAAATATTGTGAGGTAAAATATTAAGATACAATTGTAGATTGTTAAAAAGTTCATATGGTATTGAACTGAAATAATAGATAAAGGGGTACTCCGGCACTAAGACATCTTATCCCCTATCCAAAGGATAGGGGATAAGATGCCTGATCGCGGGGGTCCCGCCACTGGGGATACCCATGATCTTCCACACCGCACCCCGTTAGAATCAGCCCCCGGAGCGTGCTCGCTTCGGGTCTGATTACTGGCGATCACGGGGACGGAGCATAGTGACGTCTCGGCTCCGCCCCCTTGTGAAGTCACGAACCGCCCCCTCAATGCAAGCCTATGGAGGGGGCGTGACAGCTGGACCCCCGCGATCAGGCATCTTATCCCCTATCCTTTGGATAGGGGATTAGATGTCTTAGCGCCGGAGTACCCCTTTAATGAAGTAAGCAACTGTGTAATCTACAAAAATTAGTTTATCTTTAATTAGTAATGTTAATATTTGTAGATTTCCATCAGAACACAATCTGTACAGCACAGTTAATTATGTGACGTTTCCTTTGAAAAAAAGCTAAGCAAATCAGTCAAATCCAGCTGTAACTAATGTATCCTTGTAAAATGTCCTTGCATTATTTACACCATGCAAATAGTAGTGAGTGATGATGCCCTGAACTGACCCCAGCCACTATCAGTAACTGCTTGGACAATCCGCCTTAAAAGGCAGCCCCAATGGATGATGGTCCCTACAGTACACTTAGTGATCAGGGATACAGGAAAGTTCAGGCAAACCAGGTCAATACCACATGGGCATGTAAAGACACAATCACAACGTTAAAACACTAGACCAGGAAACATGTCAAAGGTTTAAAACCAGGAGAGCAATCCAGTACAGAATCAGAAACACGGGCAGAACAGACAACAGGCAGAGTTTAAACAAGGCGAGTAACATTACGTCCAAAACAAAAGGCATAATAATAGTCAGGGAACAAGACAACGGCCAAGATCAAGGAAAAGATGAATACTATGGGAATTCTAAGGGTTGCAAAAAATACTAATCATGGGTGTGTGTGTAGCCAGTGGAATGCCAGTGCCGGTTCTGGCCCACTCTGACTCCCCATCTCAGGAAGCAGGAGCCAGAATTGGACATGACACAGGAACGTGGCCAGGTACGTTCCTGACAGTATGATGTTTGAAATCTAACCAATGCTTAAGAAGCAAGATACCTCGTTTACTAAAACAAATAATTTAGTTTATAAAAAAGACGGCTTAAAGGGGTTTTCCAGCCAAAGACATCTTATTCCCTATCCAAAGGATAGGGGATAAGATGTCTGATCGCAGGGTCATGCAGCTGGAACCTCCCAGGATCTCCGTTCAGCACCCGCTGCGTCTCTGGTTTCAGAAAGCTCTTTGTTTATGCATGTGCTGCTCTTTGGCCAGATAACCCCTTTATGGGCGACCTAATAATTATATATATATATATATATATATATATATATACAAGGAGGGCCATTTATATGGATGCACCTTAATAAAATGGAAATGGTTGGTGATATTAACTTCCTGTTTGTGGCACATTAGTATATGTGAGGGGAAACTTTTCAAGATGGGTGGTGATTTTGAAGTCGGCCATTTTGAATCCAACTTTAGTTTTTTCAATAGGAAGAGGGTCATGTGACACATCAAACTTATTGGGAATTTCACAAGAAAACAATGATGTGCTTGGTTTTAACGTAACTTTATTCTTTCATGAGTTATTTACAATTTTCTGACCACTTATAAAATGTATTCAATGTGCTGCCCATTGTGTTGGATTTGCAATACAACCCTCTTCTCCCACTCTTCACACACTGATAGCAACACTGCAGGAGAAATGCTAGCACAGGCTTCCAGTATCCATAGTTTCAGGTGCTGCACATCTCGTATCTTCACAACATAGACAATTGCCTTCAGATGACCCCAAAGATAAAAGTCTAAGGGGGTCAGATCGGGAGACCTTGGGGGCCATTCAACTGGATATGCGAAATTGCTACATGATGATGTGTTTCCCTCTTTATGTACTGAAGCTGGCACGTTGCCTGAGTTTTTCCAACAAGATGGTGCACCACCACATTATGGGTATCAGGTCCGAGCATTCCTAGATGAACTGTTTCCTGGAAAGTGGATTGGTCGTCGTGGGCCAGTTGAATGGCCCCCAAGATCTCCCGATCTGTCCCCCTTAGACTTTTATCTTTGGGGTCATCTGAAGGCAATTGTCTATGCTGTGAAGATACAAGATGTGCAGCACCTGAAACTACGGATACTGGAAGCCTGTGCTAGCATTTCTCCTGCGGTGTTGCAGTGTGTGAAGAGTGGGAGAAGAGGGTTGCATTGACAATCCAACACAATGGGCAGCACATTGAACACATTTTATAAGTGGTCAGAAACTTGTAAATAACTAATGAAAGAATAAAGTTACGTTAAAACCAAGCACATCATTGTTTTTCTTGTGAAATTCCCAATAAGTATGATGTGTCACATGACCCTATTCCTATTGAAAAAAGAAAAGTTTGATTCAAAATGTCCAACTACAAAATGGCCGCCATGATCACCACCCATCTTAAAAAGTTTCCCCCCTCACATATACTAATGTGCCACAAACAGGAAGTTAATATCACCAACCATTCCCATTTTATTAAGGTGTATCCATATAAATGGCCCACCCTGTGTGTGTATATATATATATATATATATATATATATATATATATATATATATACCATATACTATGATTTCCATATTGAAGTCTGAATTTTCCTTCTCGTATGGGGCAATTATCAGCCTCATAAGGTTTATTAACCCCTTAACGACCATGGACGTGTATACACGTCCAAGCAGGATGAACGTTCCCGCACCAGGACGTGTATACTCGTCCATGGTTCTCGTGGGTGATGCCCAGTGCACCCACAAGATCGCGGCAGGGACTCGGCTGTAACACACAGACGGGACCCTGCGGCAATGCCGGGACCGAAGTAAACTTTGGTCCCGGCAGTTTAACCCTTACAGCCGCAGTCGGAAGTGACTGCGGGCTGTGAGTGTTATGACAGAGGGAGCTCCCTCTGTCCCCCCTGCAGCACCCTGCAGCGCGATCGCGGGGTGCTGTGTGTAATCCCCGGCAGGCGGGGACCTGCCGCACTGCCGGGACCGAAGAAAACTTTGGTCCCGGCAGTTTAACCCTTACAGCCGCGGTCGGAAGCGACCGCGAGCTGTAAGGAGTTTTGACAGAGGGAGGGGGCTCCCTCTGTCTCTCTCCTGTAGCACCCCGCAAGTATCGCAGGGTGCTGCTGCTTACCTGGGCAGCCGGGGGTCTTTACAAAGACCCCCAGGTCTGCCCTGGATATTGCCTGCCAGGATGTGCCAGAGGCATGTCCTGATATGTTGCCTGCTAGTGTAAAACTAGCTGACAGCATATATCTGCAATGCTTTGTAATACTAAGTATTCCAAAGCATTAAAAAAAGTGAAAAAAATATCAAATAAAAGTGTATAAAACAATAAGTATAAAAAAAAGTGTAAAAAAAAGTAAAAAAAAGTGTAAAAAATAAAATGAAAAAAAAGTGTAAAAAAAATTATAAAAAAGCATTTATTAAATAAATATAATAAAAAATAAAAATGTATAATGTGTAGTATCACAAGGCGCACATCCGCAGCATATTACATGCTGCAGATGCCCGCCAACAGCCACACTGTCCACTAATAGCAGCGGATTTCCCGCCAGAAGTCATGAGCAGACACACTGAGCTATCCAGCCACAGCAGTGATCTCGCCCCTTGTGACTGCTGGGGGGCATCTGCAGTGTGAAATATGCTGCGGATGCGCTCTATGTGACCCTACACTGCGTCCCATTTATACTGCGTCTCCGCAGTGTTAGAGCTATCCGTCAGCATCATGTCAAAAAGAGTGATGCTGACGTATACTGTAGCAGCTCCATTTATTTCTGAAAGAGACTACTACAGTATACATTGGCATCCCTTTTTTGACATGACAACGGACACCTATACTGCAGAAATATAGTATGAATGGGGACTATTCATATAATGATGCCCTGAAAGCCAAATGGTGCTCCTCTCCTTTTGGGTCCTACCATGTGACCATGCAACAAAATATGGTCTAAGCGGGGGTATTACCGAACATGGGCCGAACAGCGTAATAAAATATGGGGTGCATTTTCTACTTTTCAGATGCAATGTACAAAAAATATGTCCCACAAATGATGCATTTGTGAATAAAAAAGAAAATTTAAATTTTTTCACTGACTTTGTATCTATTCCAGCCACACAAAAAGGACTCAAAGTACTCACTTTTGGTCTAGATGAATACTTTAGGGGATATAGTTTCCAAAATGGGGTCACTTGTGGGGGTTTTATATGGTTCTGGCAGCTAAAACCCTTTGCAGACATGAAGTGCGGACCATAATCCATCCATCCTAAAATGATGCCGTGAAAGCCAAATGGCGCTCCTCTCCTTCTGGGTCCTACCACGCGGCCAAGGAACCAAATATGGCCTAAGCGGTGGTATTTCCAAACATGGGCCGAGCAGCTTAATAAAATGTAGGGTGCATTTCTTTCAATATCAGAAGTGATGTACAAAAAAATATGCCCCACAAATGATGCATTTGTGAAAAAATGCAAATTTCAAATTTTTAACACTGACTTTGTAATTGTAATAATTCCTGCCAAAAAACTATGGTGTTAAAATACTCACTGTACCCCTAGCGAATACCTTGAGGGGTCTAGTTTTTAAAATGGGGTCATTTGGGGGGGTGTTCCTATATTCTACTTCCTTCAAACTTCTGCAAACCTTGCATAGCACATAAAAAAAGATGTACTTTTAAAATTTTTAAAATTTTTTAATTTTCAAGTTAAACTGTTAGGCTTCTAATTAATTTAAAATGTTAATTAAAAACAAAAAAAAAATGCTGTCAAAATAAAGTAGACATCTGAAAGTATAAGTTTCATAAGCTATTTGCTCAGTAAGTATAAATATATTCAACCTATTAGTGTTAAAATAGCAAAAAATCGTAATTTTTTTTTTATTTCATGATTTTTTGCATTGTAAAAAAAAAACTCCAAATGATACTGGTTTACTTTTACTATGTGCATGAAGGACAACTTGTGACAAAAAAAACTATGTCAAAATTATTGTGATTGGCAAAACGTTACCAGAGTTATTCTCTAATAAAGACAGACATCCCCCATTTGAAAAAACAGGCCTAGTCTTTAAGGGGTGTACAGGTTTATTTGGGTTGGTCCTTAAGGGGTTAATGCCTTCCTCTGGATCAACATAGTAGGGACACAATAGGGATGTAGATTAAAATTCATGGACTTTTTCAATATTATGAACTATGTACCTATGTAAAAGCAGATACAATGCTAGTGTCATCTTATAAATAAAATTGCTTCTACACTTCTTGCCTCAAAGTTCCATGTAGCTAAATGAGTAAATTCTGCAAACTCTCACTGACCTGTATTTTCTTGCAGATAGTGACACTTGCAGTGACACTAAGCAGTGAACAGCCCAGATAGGAGTGGGGCCACACATATATTATAATTGTATTAAATCAACATTCTCCATCTGTTCTGTCTGTGCAAAAAAAAATTTATTTGGATGTTTTTTTTTAGTTTTACACTTATAGTGGAAAAGTCTTGCATGGAGGGTTTTATGTCACTTTTGTGCAGTTTTTTTTTTTTTTTTTTACAACTACATCACTTCTTCACTTTCCATGCAACTTTCCATGAACAACTTGGAAAAAGTTATTGCTTCATTCAAAACCTTTGTGTGCATGTAAACACCGGTACCAAGTACCATGAATTTACCCATAGCAATACATGTTGTCTTAATATTAAAATTTACTTTGTCTAAAGGGAAACTTACATCTGGTTAACCTACATTAAACCATATAAATAAGTAATATGTTAATTGCCGGCTTTGCTCAATAGACCAGGCATACCCAGCATCACGGTCTCCTTCCCCTTTGCTTCCATATGCCCACCCACAGAGCACTCACATGAGCGAAGGGTCCTCCATGAATATTTATGCCGCAAGTGACAAATCAGAGCAGAGGGGACGGAGACAGGTATAATGGGAGTCCTGTCTCCATTGCACAGAGCTAACAATTAACATATTAGAAATAGAGGCTAATAACGGGTCTATCTGCGGAACCAGACCACAGTTCCTGCAAAATACCTCATTTTAATCTGGTTCACCTGCACTATAACCATTGGCTATTTTCTATTAAATATATATATATACAACGTGGACACTGATACAGGAAGTTATAGACAGGTAGTGAGGATGGATCAGAACAAGCAGAAGGAAAAATCTGTGGAATAAGGCTAAGTTCACATTGCCGTTGTGCTCTGTCCAGTTCCCTTCATTTTTTTGTGCAGAATGGCCACCAAAACGGTCAGAGCACAACTGACTTCACCGGGTGCCGATGGATCCCATTGACTTGAATAGGGTCCGTCGGGGATCTGGTAGTTTACCGCATGCATTTTTATTTTTTCTGCTAAACTCCCATTTTAACGGAAATGCTGATGGAGCTTTAAATAGAAGAGTCAGATGGCAATGTGAACTTAGCCTTAGTAAACAGCCAAATGAATCCCATGATTGCACGTATCTTATATACTTTAATCATCATTGTTATTACAATACTATAGACAAAATCCTCAACAACCGGTAAATGCAAGAATATTTTTTTTGCAAGAATATTTTATATATTTTAACAACATTCAACAAAATAAAAGTGCCACATGTAAACTTACACGATGTATATTTGCCCTAGTACCATAAAACATCACTGAAATACTCTTAAGAGATATTTGGAAAAGTTGAAGGAATGGGGATACGTGTACCATTCAAATGTGTAATTGAAAGACAAATACGATTGCTATACAGAGATAACTTAATCAGCTTTGTGCTAAGAATATAAACACGTAACCTTGTGAAAGAAAAGATTTAAAGATCAGAACTAGGATAAAACAAAAGACTGTTACATTACTGGCATCAAAGGTCTTTATTTATCAAAAGTATAACAAAAGTTTGTATCAAGAAAATCCATGTGTTCTTTTCCACCAGGACATTGGTACAGTTGGCACAATGTTGTGATTTGTGACCTTTGAACCTTATCCCCTATAAAAAGGGATGGCGCTTTCCAGTCCACTATCCTCTGTTATTCCATTAGGAGTTAGAGACACCGAGTCACCAGCAAAATGAAATTCGCTATTGTTTTTCTTGTAGCTGCCCTGTGCGGCTTAAATGGTGAGTTGAAAATGCAATTGGAATAAAACGTATTTAATGCTATTTTTAGTGTTGTAGTTGATAAGTTAACAGCAATTATTAGAATTTGATGTATAATTACTATTAGAAACATAGAAAATTAATGACAAAAAAAGATCACATGATTCATCCTTTATGTATGTGTTGAGCATAAACTGAACAGCACTGCTTGTGAAGCCAAGGGCCCTAATATTTTTACTGCATCTTCACAATGCATACATAGAAGAAAGGGTTCCCTAAGCCAAAGGTCAAAATGTGGCCCCTGGATAGAAGGTCTAAATTTTGACTCTCCTACATGTTCTATTTTTTAACCCTTTGGCCAATTCCCTATCCCTTCCTTTATAACAATACAGAGAAGAGAGTTGTGTAAACATTTTTACCACCTAGTGGTAGAAGCTAGACCTCTTTGACCCATAGCAGAGGCATGGTTGGTCTCTATAGTTTGTAAACAATTGCTGTGCATTCTAATAGTTTAAATTGTCATTAAAATGACATATATTTTTACATATTTGGATTATAATTTTTAAAATAATATTTTTCTACAGATGCTGCATCAGTCCCACAAACAAACTGCCTTGAGCAGCTTTTCCAGGTAAGATTTAACAGCAAAATGGTAGATTAATTTAACTAGCTCCTCTAATAAAGCATCCGGTTAGGCTGTATAGGGGCCCGGGGAGGCCACTCTTCTTCTGCTAATTTACATAATGTATTCACTGCACTACCTACTCCTGGGCTTCCCATTCTACTATAATGTGATCCCCCAAGCCCTGTGCCCCAGAATATTACACTGAGTGGAAGTGTTACATTTATAGGCACGGGGTGTGGCACTATTATAAACATGGGCACAGTGTGGCATAATTACATTTTGGAGCCACAGTATATGGTATTATTACATTCAGTATTTGCTCAGTGGGGGCGGGGTCTTTATTAACTTAGGGGTCCATTCTAGGGTCCCTATTAGGTTAGGGGGTCTGTATTAGTTTGGGTGGTCTGGTTTGGGGGTCTGTATTAGTTAAGGGGACCTTGTCTATTTTTACAGATGAGGGAGGAAGATGGAGGCAGGGTTGGGATAAGGGGGGCCTAGGCATATTCTTTGCACTGGTGCCCCTTGCAGTCTGTGTCTGCCCCTGAGTTTAAGGTACGTATAGTTAAACTATTTATTCCTGTTAGACATTGCTTTTAAACAAAGGGTAAACAATATGAAAGTACTCTAAAATGAAGCATTTTCACTTAATGTGACAATATGTTCCATAGTTGAATAACATAGTAAAAGTAAATTACAGCATCAGACTCTTGTTCCTTATTTGATGCTCAATAAACCAATGTAGATAATTTCTAACAGATTAGGCTGAGAGAAGCTAGGCAGGCACAATTGCTGGGCTGCTAGGGGTTAACAATGAGGGTGGTAGGATGTATGAACAGATTATACGTAACACAGGGATATGTAGATAAGTGACTGTCCGGGGGGGGCAGGTCCGTGAATAAACTGTAGCAAATACGATACTTAGTAGAAAAAAAAGGATCGCACTCACCCGGTAAAATAAAACATCCTCTTTATTCGATAACTTCCTTAAAACATTTCCAAGTGGGGGTAGAGAGATGCGGTCAGCATTAGCTGACTGACCAGCCAAGGCTAATGCTGACTGCATCTCTCTACACCCACTTGGAAATGTTTTTAGGAAGTTATCGAATAAAGAGGACATTTTATTTTACCAGGTGAGTGCGATCTTTTTTCTACTAAGTATCGTAGATAATTTCTACTTATGCTTCTTAAAAAGCCTAGAAAATAAATTATTAATGCAAACCATAGATCACAAGGAAGAAAAAATAGGAGAGGTGAAAAGGATTGGTTTAAAGTATAGATTAAATGTGTTTGTAGTTCTTCTGCTTTATTCCTTTATCTTTGAATGGCTCCAAAAGTGTTGACTTCAAGGTGTCTAAACATGAGCAAGGAGATGTTTAATATTTATAATATAGACCTCTATCAAGTTAGATTTAGGCCCCATGTACACAGCTGTATTTAGGAATCCATGTCACACTTATCCCAAATATGGTACACATAGAAATTGACTTTTTTTTTTTGTGGGAAGCTCAAATATTTGCCATATTATGAAACTATAATCCTATAGAATTAATTCCTACAGAGACACCATAAGGTGGAACACTGAGTTCATAGAGTTTACAATTACCTGTACTCTGCTGCATGAGATCTTGAGAAGATTTAAAATGAAACATCCAAATTGTTGTTAGAAAAATATTATAGATTATATTATTTTGTAAAATATGGAATTTATGTAATCCAGAAATATGATTTTTTTCTCACTTTCTGGGATAAATCATATTCCCAGAAAGATATATAGGATAGAAGACAAAAAAAAAATAAAAAAAAATATTCATAAGTAGAAGGAAAAAGAAAAACTCATTCCTGGGTTTTGCTGATAATTGGAATGATTTGCATTGTATAATACATCTTTCATTAAGTATATGTCAATGTTTATTGTTTTGTCAGGATGATGCCCCAGTCCTTCTCCAGACTCTGGCTACTCTTCTCTGTAAATACAAGCTTGCACAGGTAAAATAATCTAAATATATCAAAGATAATTCTGCTAAATTATGATTTTTTCTTTCACCATCAGTGTTTTAAGGATATTAGAACTGTCTTCTTTAATTCATGAAATCATATTCTAAAAAAAATCCCCTTATCTGTCAAGTTTCTTAATGTCAAATAGCTGTTATTAAATAACTATGCCTCTTGGTTGAGTACAGTTGTTACATTTAAAGAAAGATTTTAGAAAATCCTGTTTCTGGGCAAAAGATACATGGAGTGCACAAATATATTTTATATTTTTTTATATTATAGTCTACGCAAATGTATTTTCTTATGTAGATACTGGCCCTCATTTACTATTCTAAACCTGACTTCTTTTGTCGGGTTTTTTTGGCGCATCTTTGTCTGCGCCACAATGTGACATTTTTTCCCTACAGACCCGATGTGGATTCTCCCAAATCCGAAAAAGGGGCGTAACCCGACATTTCTGAGCTTTCCCACGTATTTATAAAGCTTTCCAACCCGAATTTGTTGTATTGTTGTGGATTTTTTCCCGACAGCTCAGAGAAGTTGGAAACCAAAACCAACAAAACCCAGTGCGACAAACAGGATGCAACATAATAATAAATACCAGGGGAAAAAAGCAGTCGGGCAAGAAAGCAAGATAGACTTACAACCCGATTTTCTAAGTAAATGAGGGCCACTGAATATAAGATCTCTTACCAACGATCTACAAATGAAAATTGAGAAATAAAACACAACCTACTTGTAGAACTAACCCCTAATAACAGAAAATACATATATTCCTCCTTTCTTTCTATCCTTCTGTGCCTTAAGTGTCAATAGTGTTCAAGTAAATAGAATTCAGTGTATCTGCCTATTTGACCTGCCAATAATTATATATTGTATGAATTAGTGTTCTCCTAATATTCATTTTAATGTTTACAACTTTCTAGGCCAGCAACAATGCAGCTCTATTCCAAGCTTTCCTGGAAGAAGTGAACGTACTTCTGGTATGAATTGTGACTATTTACTATATGCGTTTGTTATATTATATCAGTCATACATTATTTATGCATAGTAGTCTGCAGATGTGGCCTGACTACATTCAACAAAACATTTGGTAAAATCTAGTCCCTTTTCAGTTCAACAATTGGACGATAAAGATAATTTCAAGTTAAAATGTAAAAATGGCCGTATATTATCAGATTACATGACACATCAGATATCAGAGCGTCAAAGCGACCAAATCATTTAGTCAGTGCTTTCAATAAATAACAAAGCCCCAGTTAGAGTATTGTTATAGTATCTACCACTCATTCTCTTTGTGATAACAATTCTGTGTAAGAGTCATATTCACAACAAATTTAATATTTCCAGTTTAGTAACTGATAGACCTATATATCACTAAAGTAATAACAAAAGAGCATCAGTATATATTTTGATATCAATTGATTATACTTATTCTATACTAATAAATATTTTCCTTTTTCAGGGCAAAGTTGGCTGCACTGTTGACAACATTCTTGGCACACATGTGGTAAGGACTATTAACCCATGTATTAAGTAACATATATATACATGTATATAATGGTTGCATGTATATAATGGTTGACATTTCTAGATTCTATTTTGCCTATTTAAAGTGGTTTTCAAGATTCAATATGTCACTTATTCACAAGTGAAAAATTTATGATCAGTTGGCATCATAGTGAATGACAAAGAATCTGAACCATTGGGGTATCAAAGCGTTAGGCTGTGCTCATCAGTCCTATACACTTTAAAAGTAGGAACTGTATGCAAGCTTGGCTACTATGCCATTCAAAGAGGGGACGCAGGCTCCTCATTCCTATGATTTATGGGAGTCCCAGGGATGACACACCCAGCAATGACTTATTATCTATCCTGTGTGAAAATGGCATCTGAGATAAACCCTTTTATTATAAGAACAATACTACAAGTTCTTTTAGGAGAGAAGGAACATAAGACAACCATATCTCTACCCCATAGTTATCTATTGGTGCAGTTTCTTTACTTTAGTCCTATGTAGGGCAAGACCACCCTAAGCAGGATCTCCCATACATGGGCTTACAGCCCCTGCAGGGGTCACTACAATTGTTCATATGCTAGTGGAAATTTCCACACATAAAAATGTAAACCAGAAAAAACAGCAAACAACATATTGCTTAAACTGTTTACAAATATATATATATATATATATATTTTTTTTTCCCTTTATACATTCTTTATAACTTCTTATATTACAGACTGTTACACTTCAAAACGCTGAGCAGATTGGAGATTCAGTTGCCCAAGTTCTGTTTGGATTTGTGGTAAGACAATGTATTATGTTATTAGTAAATAACTTTGCCTCTTGGACAGAAGATTCTATTTCAGATGGGCAAGCGATAATTGTGCAGGAAACAAAGCACAATATTTGCACTTATACTATAGGTATAAGGTATACTGACACTCAGCGTTAATGTGTTGTAATCCTCAATTGCTAGATACACCAAATAAGTAATATATAATACAATATTTCATTATTTGACATAAAATAATACAACGGACTTAGTCAACAATGGTGATAGACTACTATTTATTAGTTCAATTCTTATACTGCAAATAGACAGTCTGATTTTATAGTATTAGGGGCACATACTGTACAGCACAAGGTGTCCCAAAGCAAAACATAACATTAGACCCTCTACTGGTATGGGTGCCTGCCATTATACCTGCCTCTCTATTGGGGCAGCAAAGTCAAGTCATATCTCAGTCTACCCTAAGAAGGGTGTCATGTACCTGTAACCATTTTCCCCCTCTAATGATGATGTTCAGGTTCACACAAATGATAGATTTAATATCCAGTTTCATAATAAAATAGTGTATTTGTAATTCACTATGCAAAATACCAGTAGTCTCTTAACTATGGCCTTCCAGACATTGCAAAACTACAACTCACAGTGCTGTTCTGTCACATTCTTACTCATTATTTTTTTTATACTAATTCAGGATAACCTCATCAAAAAAGTTACCAAAATCCTGGTAAGTAAAACATCTGTGGGCTTTTTCATTATAAAAAAAATATACTTTGGGGGGAGTTTTGAAGGCATGTATGCCAGTATTCTGGCACACAAGAGTTGCTAGCTAGGCAGCAAGCCAGGGAGTAAGCACTTAGCTGTGGACTTCGCCTGGCTCTTTTTTCACCTGCCTCTTTCTGAACACCGACAGTCTCACCGACCAAAACTTTTGACATGTCTATGTGACTATTATTACTATCATTATTTGTTTTTTTAAGTGCCTGATACACTTAAAAAGCTGTATGGGGAGGGGGGTGTACCGTCGACCTGAGAGAGGTCACCGCTACGCGCATTATTATGATGCTACGTGCATCATAGAACATTCCATGTTACAGCTTGCTCATACTTAATATAATTATTAGTCTTGTTATGATAAATATAAAATATTTATAAGGGCTGTAAAGTATTAGAAAAAAGGTCTTGTCTGTCTATGGGTTGTGTTTTAAAGGGGTACTTCAATGCCAAATAAAAAGAAAATCCTCAGCACAAGTTATGATGATTCTCCCCCTTAGTCCTGCACTTTCTGGCTGTTGGTTGAGCAGTTGCTCAGTACTAGAATTCCCAGAATGCATAGCTTCCCTTCAGCACCTTTTACCAGTACTCCCACTCTGCCAACTCTCCTCTCACAGCACTCCTGCCAGTTGCCCATCTAGCAGTTGCAGAACTTCTCATTTTACAGCAGATTATCACACAATCTGTGCATTTGCATCACCTGCTTTTAATTTCCTGTCTGCTCCTTTGCCTTAGGCATTTTTGGCACAAGGTAGCATGCTGTAAATACACCTTTTTTTCCTTAATGTTCCAATAAAGGTATATAAAGGTATACTGTATTTGTATATCTGTATATGATAGGGAGATGTAGGCAGAAGTAGGCTGTATGGGCTGGTCAGAGGTGGGGACATCATTCAGTAGGGCTAGAGCTCATATATAATATCCAGCCAAGCTTGGAGGAAGAACAACACAACAGGAATATTTTAAGCATAACATTATGTAGAAAAAAATGCTGACTCCAGCACAATTTGTAATAACCTTATAGTAGTAAATTATATATTTTGGAGTCATAGATTTATTTAAAAAAAAAAATCTTAAGTCCAGGAAAAGATATGACTACTATACAAAAATAGACTAAACACAGAAAGGGGCACTAGTTAGGTAAGCATAGTAGTCTAGGTTGATGAGGCAGGAGGGGTCAACTGGGCAGAAAAACATTGCCAGGGGGACCAGACCTCTTTTAAAAAGTGCTTGCTCTTAGGGTCAACTCAGGAAAAGGTCAAAATTTTCTCAATGACCATATAATAGTTAAGCTATTGACTTCTGAGAAGTCTAAAATACTTTGTTTCTAGGCCTTTGCAATTGTTTGCTTTGCAGAAAGGAAAATACAAGTAATTTGTTTCTGCTGTTTGCAAGGATTATCATCAAATGCAAATCTTTTTTTTCTGATTCTGGACAACCCTATGTATAATAAATAGTAATAACAAATAGTAGTAGTTAAATTATTATTTATGATGTACATTTATGTATTTACCCTATCTTAACAATGTAACCATAAACTATAATTAATTGATTAACTTATAGATTTTTATACTTGCTTTAGGATGACATTCCTTTCTTGAGTGAATTTATGGTAAGTTTCAATATCACATTCTGCATTCATATCATTCAGTTTTTCTAGTTTACTATGATTCATATGGCAATCTTCTAACCAAACCAGTTTTCAGGAAATCCCTAATAGCACAGTAGCTGAAAACTGTTTGAAATATTTTATGCAATATTTTACATTTAAACAAAGAAGAATATTAGTAGAGACCAAAAATAGTTTAGCCAAGATATCGGCTGCAAATTATCATGCCCTGCACCAGAATAGAGTGGCAAAATTGCGTAATTTTTTGTGCAAGCCCGTCTTAAAAATATTATGCAAACTCCCACTTTGAAAACAATAGTGTAAATAAAACAGAGGTTGTGAAATTTTGCCACTCTGCCATTTTAATAAAAATTTCAACAAAGTAAATAATTATGTTCCAAAAACTATATTGCATATTACCTACCATTTATATGTATGAGAAGATAATAATTGAGAAGATCAGAATACAAGATACATAGATATGCCCAATAGCTCTGTGTATGCTATGGTATGAATGTCCTAGCACTATATATATAATATATAACAGTCAACCAGTTAAGTTCTAATAAGAGAAACAGGACATGATCTAATGTAGATTATTTTTTATTACATTTTTAGAATGATAAAAATCTGCTCACTGACATCCAGCAAGTCTCATGTGGAGTCATGGTAAGTCAACTGTTAAGAGTTCACTTTTCAGTAAAGTCCATCTGTGAAGAACCTAATCAGGAGTTATATAGTTTCCTAGTGTTCTTTTTGGGCTTTTCATGGATAGTAAATATCAAGGTATTCGGTTGCTTAAAGGGGTACTCTAGTTTAAGAGAATCCTTTGGATAGAGAATAATTGTCTGATCACGGAGGTCAACTGCTGTGACCCCCTCCCCTCCTGCACTGTGCCCTGGCTCTCTACGTGCACGGAGCAGGGGTCAACACACCCCCTCTCGTCCAGTGCTCGTGTATCTCCAGTTTTCCAATGGAGATGAATGGAGGGGGCGTTATCAACCCCCGCTCCATGCACAAGGAGACGTGGTGCGTTGTGCAAGAAATCGTGGGAGATCCAAGGTGTTAAACCCATACCGCGATCAGACACTTATCACCTATCCTGTCAATATGGGATAGTTTTTTCTAAAGTACCCCTTTATCCACAATCTTAGCGATAGCCTAAAAGAAGATCAGTAAATCCATTCTGAACTGCAGCACCAGGCACAACCCATAGGTAAGAGGTAGTGTTTCTAATAAAGTAAACCTTTGTTATAGTATTCTTGGACAACCTCCAAATTCATAAGGGTTATAATTGTAAGAAAATAATATTTTTGTGTCTATTTATAGGAAGTAGTCATGGCTGAATTGGACAAAGTGTTGGTAAGAACATAGACTATCTTTCTTGTTATACCATGACCTGATGCAGACTTATAGAAAAGTACATAAAGTATACATAAGGGTGGAGATTTAGCAAAACCTATATAAAGGAAAAACTGTCCATTTGCCCATAGCAACCAATCAGATCACTTCTTTAATTTTTCAGAGGCCTTTTTAGAAAAAAAAGAAGCGATCTGATTGGTTGCTATGAGCAACTCGTCAACTTTTCCTTTACACAGGTTTTGATAAATCTCCCCCAAAGTACCTAAAGTGCATAGAGTATAGAGCCAAGTTGGAACAAGAAGAAAGCAGTAAAGATGGAGCATAATATTTATCTGAAAAGTCAATCTTTCTCATATAAAGTAGCACTGTTCCCTCATGTCAATGGTAAAATCAGTCTACATGGTGGTGCTCTTACTCTAATTAGTCTATAGAAGTGATCCACACAACGAATGAAGAGTGGCATTTACCACTACTTGTATTCATTCCTTTTTTGTGAATAATATATCAGTAATATATAAGTCATATTATATTTTTTTTATCATAGTTAATGTAGTAAAGCAAGTGTGTACAGTTTTCTGTAACACGTTCACAGAAGAAGAATAAAATACTTTATTTATTAAAAACCAATATTTAACTTACTCGTTGCATAAAGCCTTTAGTGTAGTATTAAAATGTTTTATGAGATAATGCAATCCTTTTCCTTTCACACATTTTTGTTAACTATGATCAATAGCGTATTAAATAGAGCTTCCTATCCTACCTAGCTATTGTTTTCTCAGGCAAAGGTATTTTATGGTAACCATTACTAGTATGTGATTAAAATGTAAAAAATATAAACATATCCTGCATATTTTCTGATATATTTGTAAAACTATATTTTTACAGAAAGTCATTTCAAACATCGTAGCAAACCTGAACACCAGACAATAAGTCCTACGTTTTGTAAAATCCAGTCATTTTGTAAGTATATTTTATATGAATTTGAAATAACATGTTTTTAATAGCATTAAAGGGGTTCTCCGAACAATGCTACTACTTTCCATATGCCACTTGGAGGAATCCCATCTATGAATCAGAGGCAAGAATAATTCACTTTGGTCAGTCATTTATATGAATGACAAGTTAACTACAGCTCTACAGATTTCTGTTGAAATCACTGCTGTAAAATGTATGACAAAGTGAAAACTTCCAGCAGCACAAATGGGGTTTCTGACCCACAGTAACCTAAAGATATTGCTGGCCAATATAATCTAAAAGGTCCCTTTGGGTAGCACTACCTTTTAAATAGTTGATATATTTAATTACATTCAGATTTATTTATCTCTTAAATATTTCCTTTAAAGGTATTTTGTGAATTGTACTTATGTACCTATGGAAATCCACACTGAACAGTTTTCTTTATTATTTCAGGAAGAGTCATAATGGAATCCTGAGGACATCTTTGAGGTTTCTGTACTTGCTTTTGATGCAAAGATACATCTACATGATTAACGGAAATCTGCTTTTATTGAAATATTTGACAATAAATTTAGTCTGAAGTAAAAGCCCTTGTGTCATTTTCTATATTTAGTTCTTTAATAAGTTAAAGGGGTACTACGGTGGAAAACATTTTTTTTTTTTTTTTTTTATCAACTGGTGCCAGAAAGTTAAACAGATTTGTAAATGACTTTACCCTTCCAGTACTTTTTAGCAGCTGTATACTACAGAGGAAATTCTTTTCTTTTTGAATTTCTTTTTTGTCTTGTCCACAGTATTCTCTGTTGACACCTGATGCCCTGTCCAGAGCAGGGGAAAATCCCCATTGCAAACATATGCTGCTCTAGACAGTTCCTGACACGGACACAGAGGTGTCAACAGAGAGCACTGCGGACAAGACAAAAAAAATTCAAAAAGAAAATAATTTCCTCTGTAGTATACAGCTGCTAAAAAGTACTGGAAGAGAAAAGATTTTATAATAGAAGTCATTTACAAATCTGTTTACCTTTTTGGTACCAGTGAAGGAAAAAAAATGTTTTCCACCGGAGTACCCCTTTAAAGAATCACCTGTGTGTTTGTGTGTGTGTATATATATATATATATATATATATATATATATATATATATATATAAAGAAAAAATGCAGGCAGCACACCACGACTGAAATCCAAATAAGGTGAGTTTATTCCATGATGTGAGGGAGACTACGTTTCTCCAGCCTCACGCTGGCTTTCTCAAGTGCTTAACAGGGGACATGTATGAGGCTTAAATAAGCCAACCAATCACAAAGTTATGACATCATCCAACAGTGATTTACATATGTAAACAGTATAAACAAATAAACAAAGCATCCCATACATCAGACTGCCGATTTGAAAAAAAGTGTCCATAATAGAGATATGTACCAATTACCTCCTGAGCCGCTGCCACGATCTACTCCTTCCGGGATGCCGTTTTCACATGGCTACAGCCTCCTGCTGTGTAACTTCTGATTTGCAAGATGCATCACAAAGCCTCCATGGCAACCTGTGTGTTGCTACATCCGGAGCCGTTCTCGGACTTGGTTACATAGCAAAGCGTCCATAGCAACTTTTGCCTTGTCCATCATCCTTCTTTGCGCATGCTCACTCGTGAAAAGAAGGGTAATTGAAGGTGCATAGTCGCCGGTTGTGCAAGCTGTTGTCCTTAGTAACAGGATCCAAACAGCACATTCAAGTAAGTGGAATACATCGATTCTTGCAATCATAGGATATATCCCAAACGTAGGTCATATCAGAATATTCATATCAAGAGGAAAAGTGCCATCACCGACACATACCAAACATACACACCAGGGTGGTGACATCGCGGTCCCCTGTGTATAGGGCATATAGGGAGGTGCTTAAACGGTGCACATCATGTACATGGATAACACCAGCACTGGATCGGGGATGTGTCGGTAACCAAGACCAGCTGTCATCACCCGTTATCCATACTCCCCCGCCCACACAGTTAGGGAATAGTCTCCAATATACCCCTACTGTACATACAGACAATGTTCCCCTTTTGAAATAGCGGTACCTATAAGGATAAGGAAAGGATGGCTCATGTAGTGCCAGGCACACTTGCAGGTTGCCATGGGTGACTGCAGAAACAAGATTTATTTGAAAAAAATTGTTGTTTTCTTGATTGTGGTAGATAAATCATCACAGCAGAAGTAGTGACATGGGCGGTCTCAGGTACAGATGAAATATTAAAATATAATAGAAAAAAGAATAATTAATATAACATGTCACAGTATCAAATACAATAAGACACCGCACATAGAGCTCCTTCTATTAACGCTTAATAATTTTGGGTAGAACAGTAAACTCTACATTTAATCCATTTGGCTTTAAACTGTTCAGTAAAAAAAATCAATTTAAGCTCTCTCGTTTGGAGCTGTATTAGTCTGTCAACAGCTCTCTTAAGGTCAGATTTGACATGTCCAGCATCCAAGAAATGCTTGGATACTGGAAGGTCGACCCGTTTTTTCCGAATAGAATATTGATGCTGGTTGAGCCTTGTCCTGAGGTCGCACTTGGTTTCCCCAACATAGATTAGTTTACATGGACATCACAGGATGTAAACTATGTAGTCACTCTCACATGTAAGGTAGAACTTGATAAAATAAGTACGTAGTGTCATGGGATGTGTAAATACACTACCTTTTGGATATATTTCCAACATATCCATCGCCTGCAAGGGAAACAACCTATCGCTTGAACAGACAGATATTTTAGTGTTTTGTTAAGATTCCCTGGGATGTCTGATTGACTAGGCTTTCTCTCAAATTGCGCACACGTCGATATGACATTACTGGTGGAGATCTAAATTCTAGGATATCAGGATAGCTATTTTGGATCAGATGCCAATGTTTTCTGATTGACTGTGCGACCCTGCCTGATGTTTCGTTGTTTATGGAGATTAATGGTATGTGATTGGATTTATCTTTTTTACAAATTGATGATGTTCCAGATTGCCTCTCTTCCTTGACCCTGTTCACATGATGGGATATTATTCTAGTGGGGTATATCCTATCTTGAAATTGCTTAACCATGTGATTAACAGTATGGTCAAATTTGGTATCAGAATCTGTAATTCTATTTGCTCTAAGTAGCTGACTATATGGAAGAGAGGCAATCATTGGTCTGGGATGTTCAGACTCAAATTTTAACAGGGTATTACAATCAGTACATAACTTGTAGTATTGTTAAATAACTTATAAGTTCATTGATACTTCTCCCATTCAGGTTCCACGGTCTTCCTTTTGCAGTGGTCATTGTCAGGGTCCGGAGTGGTATTCTGGGATGACACAGGTAGTGGATCCTCTATGTCAGTGAAGTGAAAAATGTATATATAGAACCTGTTATATTTGGGTAATACAATTTATATAAGAGGATGATGGGTTATTGCACAATTGATATGTAATAGTGGATATGAGTTAGTAGTACACATTATTGGGATGGGATATGATTGGGTAAATATAGGGGTCTAGTATTCTGTTAGCTGGGTTCACATATATGGGTGCAAATGATTTAATAGGGGGTATGGGTTCTATATATTAATTTTTACAGTTTGGGGATATTGTTAGTTGGGTGGGGGAGTAGTACACATGTTGCGGTGCTTGCCCATAGTCCACGGGGAATATTAGATTACCAGCCTGGGGGCCAAAGGACTGTATTATATTAGAATATCGATGAGTTGATCTAATGCTTGTGGAATCTGTTTGATTATAGCTGTGAACATGATGGAAGGGGATGTGGATCGAATGGTGGACCAGTTGTATTCCTCTGTGTACTCCTCTATGATAATACCTGGGAGCGAGAATATCTGGAAGTGAGCTTGGATTTTTGAAAGGATATGACTTCCCCCTGATATTTTAGATCTGGGACAATACTTGGATGCATTTGTCCTGGCCTCTACATTGGATGCAGTACTTTGATTATTAAACTGATTTAGATTGGATGAAGATAAACCGATTCCCTGAGTTGCAGGATTAACCTCAACCTTCCTTTGAAAGTATGGACTCAAATTGGAGCCATATGAGAACTGGTCTCTTTAGGATAAAATATATGGACGTCTGTTAGCGTGTGGACGATTATGATGTGGACTCTTGCCTCTAAACTAAAGTGGACGCCGACCCTAAGATAGATATAGTCCTTTACCTCTGAATCTATCTTTATATATATGGTCCTTCACCCCTGGATTTGCCAAAAAGTTTAAGGAATATAATACTTACCTTGGAAATCTATTGCATTCCCCAAGCAAGCTATGCGGACGTGTGAACATGTAAATTAAGGATTATGATATTATGTATTGGTGATATTTATGCATTATATGTATTCACTATATTTATAGATATAAAAATGAGATATTTTAGATATTGTGGTCTGAGAGGAGATACCGGTGGTCCATGATGAAGGTGCTTTTCAATGTCATTAAGTATGTGTGAATGGCAGTAAATGATGGTAGAGTGAATGGTATTATGGAGAGGGTGTCTATTTATCTAGTTAGGAATGGTACTATTGTGATAGATATATTACACTGTGTACTTGTCCAATATATCACAAATAGCTGGAGTATATTAATAATATAAAGAGGGAAAATATATTTTTCTGTATATTTATTTTGAGGATTCATATATATTTGACCTGTCTTTGATAATGTAATTTATTTGTAAAGCTGTGCATAATGATGGAATGAGATATGTTAGAGTATCTAATTGCTATTCTGATTATTTTATTATTATCATTTTTTATTTCTCATTTTCTGTCTTTGGTTATATTTATTTTAGGTGGGATATTATATTATATCCTTTATGTGACATAATCATGATATACTGTATACATAGCCTAAGCGTTATAATCATGCCTTACTGCGTTACAATTGGGTCATACTGCTTATGCGATACAATTATGCTATATTGTGTATATGGTTTAGGTGTTATAATCATGTCATATTGCGATATAATCAGGTCATATTGTATACATAGTTTGTATGTTATAATTATGTTATGTTATGCTCAATACAATATTATGCTCATACCCTATGTTTTTTACGATGATTTACTATTGTAGTATTGATTGATTAAGGATTAGGTATTGTAAGGGGATTAGGTATACTGATTTAATTGTTTTCCTTATATAGGTGTTATATATATGATTATTCACTATTGTATGAATTAATTTAGGATCATGTACTATAAGGGTGTCTGGGAGGGGCTCATTTTGTGGGTCTTCCCCTGTGTGTGGAGGCCTTTGTGCCTTTTAAGTGTTTTTATATGTCCTTTTGAGCTTGTCTTATATTTGATATATGTAATAAAGTTAATATCATTCTTATTCAGTGGGTGTGCATCCATTATTGTATTTCTTTGCTTGGGTGTAGTGTCTATATTGATACAAGTGATAGCACCCCGTTTTTTACTATGGCTGAGCCCGACTTTATCTATATTGCAGGTTTTGTAATATTTTAAACATGAAATCTTTTGGAATATCAACCTTTTTCAAAAACCAGAAGGATTTCATATTTCCTGGAATAGACCTTGAGTGGAAACAAGAACAAAAATCAATTCTAGATGAAATGTGTAAAGCACCTGCCTTCTTGTCTGGAGATGGTCAATCTGACTCTCCTGGATATTCTGCAAAGTATTGCACTTATATTTTGATGGATGTAGACACCAAGAAAATTTGTGCTTTTCAAGGGGAACAAATGTTACCTACCACCACCTCTGTTGCTATGTAAAAAATTGCTTTAAAAAAAACTATAGATGAGTTATTATCTAAAAATGTGGAAATCTCAATGATTGCGACAGAGAGGCACGTTTCTATTAGGAAAATTCTAAGGGAACAGTACCCCTTTATTGAACATATGTTCGACGTATGGCATTTGGCCAAATCTGTAGCTAACAAAATTGTGGCTGGGGGTTAAAATACGCAACACTGAAGTACTTATGAAACGGGTACAACCAATAAAAAATCATCTGTGGTGGAGTGCCCGTTCCTGTGGAAAAGATCCAGATGATTTTGTAGAGCGCTGGAAGTCTTTAGTGCATCATGTAGCAGATGAACACATCTGGCAGGATGAAAATTCAACCTACACGGCATGTCTATATCCTCCACTTACTGAACAACAAATCACTAATACCAAGTGGCTTACGCCTGAATTGCCAGCTCATAATGTTTTATCAGAAGTGGTCCTAAATCCCAGCCTGCTGAAAGATATTAGGCTATTGACATTTTTTTGCCATACAGGTGAACTTGAAATTTACTGGCCAAAAAGACTACATTTCTTCATAGACTCTATGATAGCAAGAACACAACTTGCGGCAATAGACCACAACAGGAATGTAGGTCGTAGACAAGCCACAATTCAAAATGAGAGCTTGTCCAGCCTTTCATATGGAACTGAACGTTACAGTTACCAATACTCCAAAGCTAGTAGGGCTTGGGTGGTGAAAGCAATATTTGAAAAAACCTCACAGGACTTTGTTTACGACATCTTGGATAAAATATTGGAGGTGGTAGAAGACCCAAGTGTGAGTCAATGGGAATCACGGAGACCAACTCTTCCTCAAAATATAGCACCTGTGCCAAGGCTTGAAAAATCAGTGTTACTGAAAGAATACACTTCAAGATTTGTGGATACTTCTTTGCCACAAAACTAAATTTATATATTGTTACACTTTTACTGTAAAAAAAAATAATCTGTTATTGTTAATTGTTAATTTATATCATAGCCATAATTTAATTTGATATTTTTTAGATTACAAGTTCTAAATGTGAAAAAAAATGAAACAAGAACATCTAACATTTATGCAAATGGTCTATGCAAATAGTTAGTTATTTATCAAACCCTTTGTGGATAAAGAGTGGTTCAGTTGGCGATTGCAAAAATTAATATTTCATTGTTAAAGGGGTACTCCACTGGCCCAGCTTTCAGAAAATTGAGTTCCAAAAGCTCAGTGCGTGGTCACGACCACCCAACCTCATTGCAAGTCTATGGGCGGGGGCTTACGCCCCCTCCCATATAGACTTGCATTGAGGGGGCCTGGCGGAACAAATTGGGCTTTTGGAACTAAATGTTCTGAACACTGGGTCAGTGGAGTACCCCTTTAACCCCTTAAGGACACATGACGTACTGGAACGTCATGTGTCCGCTCCAGATCTATAACGTGGGGCCGCGGCGTGGCCCCGCGTCATAGCGGGTCGGGCCCAGCCTCTAACAAGGGTCGGGACCCGTGACTAATAGCGCGCGGCATTGATCGCTGTGCTGCACGCTATTAACCCTTTAGACGCGGCGTTCAAAGTTGAACGCCGCTTCTAAAGCGAAACTGAAACCATGCCGATTAGCTCAGTGGGCTGTTCGGGATAGCCGCGGTGAAATCCCGGCATCCCGAACAGCTTACAGGACAGGCTACCTGCCTCCTCGCTGTCCGATCGCCGAATGACTGATCGGTGCCTGAGATCCAGGCATGAGCAGTCAAGCGGCAGAATCATTGATCACTAGTTTCTTATGAGAAACCAGTGATCAATGTGAAAGATCAGTGTGTGCAGTGTTATAGGTCCCTATGGGACCTATAACACTGCAAAAAAAAGGGAAAAAAAGTGAATAAATATCATTTAACCCCTTCCCTATTAAAAGTTTGAATCACCCCCCTTTTCCCATAAAAAAAAAACACAGTGTAAATAAAAATAAACATATATGGTATCGCCGCGTGCGTAAATGTCCGAATTATAAAAATATATCGTTAATTAAACCGCACGGTCAATGGCGTGCGCGCAAAAAAATTCCAATAAGTCCTATCAATGCAAAAATGGTACCGTTAAAAACTTCAGATCACGGCACAAAAAATGAGCCCTCATATCGCCCCATACACGGAAAAATAAAAAAGTTATAGGGGTCAGAAATTACTATTTTAAACGTATTAATTTTCCTGCATGAAGTTATGATTTTTTCCAGAAGTACGACAAAATCAAACCTATATAAGTAGGGTATCATTTTAACCGTATGGACCTACAGAATAAATATCAGGTGTCATTTTTACCGAAAAATGTACTACGTAGAAACGGAAGCCCCCATCTCACAATGATTTTTTTTTTCCGTTCCACCGTAGATTTTTGGGCACAATGACTGATGTCATTACAAAGTAAAATTGGTGGCGCAAAAAATAAGCCATCATATGGATTTTTAGGTGCAAAATTTAAAGAGTTATGATTTTTTAAAGGCAAGGAGCAAAAAACGAAAATGCAAAAACGGAAAAACCCCCGGTCCTTAAGGGGTTAAAGAGGAGTGAGTAAAATAAAAGTAAACTATATTTGTTGCTATGAGCAACTACACCACTCTTCCAGTACACTGGTTTTGATAATTCTCCCCCATACATTTTACAGATGGAATAAAAATCTGGTATATGGCAAGCTACCGTAGGTGGGGATACAAAGATAGTAATGTATTTTAGAAAATGTTATGTTATTTTTTAAACTGTATAATATTTTTTATTAATAAATGTTGACCATTGTTTACCTTTCAGAGTTTGATGTTTATTTTTACTTGATCTAAAATACTATTTGACCTAGAATCAGAATATATTACATGTAATAAATAATAAAAGATCATTAATTTTAGTGCTATGTAAGAATAAAAAATCTCTTTATAATAGTTATTTTTATTTTAAAATGGTGAAAGTGCATACATTGAAAACAAATATTTCTCATAATGTGATACAACAAAAACCCAAAACAAAAAAAACACACAATTCTATAAAACAAAGTGATATCATTAATAATTAAAATAAAAGTTCTCTTTATGCAAGTATCATAGAGATATAGATTATCTAATTAACAGTAATGTCTGAATGAAACACTAGTGTTGTAGCTAGATGACTTTAGCCTGCAAAAGTTAAAGGGGTGCATTCCAGGGTGTGTGATGTTTTTTTTAACATATTTTTATCTTATTCCCTATGCAAAGGATAGGGTATTAGATGAATGATTGCCAGGGTCCCGCCGCAGGGGACCCCTGCAGTCTCGGCGCAGTCGCCGGCATAGTGTGCCGGTGCTCCTTCCGGGAGGGGGCATGACTCTGTCGTGTAAGGCCACCTCCATTCATGTCTATGGGAGGGGGTGTAACGGCAGAGTGCTACTTCCCAGACCGCCGTCACGCCCCCTCCCATAGAAATGAATGGAGGTTTCCTGAGGCGACATCAGTGTCACGCCCCATCCCGGAAGCAGCGACGGCACACTATGTCGGGGACTGTGCAGAGATTGCAGGGGTCCTGTCGATCATTCATCTAATACCCTATCTTTTTGATAGGGGATAAGATAAAAATAGGTTAAAAAAAAACTCACACACCCCCAGAATAACCCTAGAATTCCTCTTTCAGCTGGTAAGTTGTGCTGTAAAAGGTAAATGTCGTCCTAGGAGACAAAACTATGAGGATTTTATGTACCTTTTCAATCCCAAACTAGCAAAGACAAGATGAAATACTTTATGCAGGCTAAAGTCTGCAAAAGTTGATCCTGCAGTAACCATGTACCTCATGTCTAGTAAAGAACATGTGTCACAACATTTTAGATGGTGTGGATCATAAAACATAAACCTTACCCTTTCCCAGGTGCAATATAACAAAAAGGTGGAAGATTATTCTACAATATTTTTGAAGTAACATCTCCCCGATATAGTACTAGTCTTCAAATTATTGGTGAAGTGTATTACAAGCATGTGTATTGGTCAAGGAAGTGAATTGTGAATTATTTTTTTTTTAAGTTAGTGTGATATTAACATGTGTTCATTGGTTTGTTCATGCTGTTTAGTGGTTAGTTGTAGTGCAATGCTATGAAAAGTGTACTACAAAAAAAAACAATATAAGTAAAATAAATACCATAAAAAGAAAGTGAAACAAAATTAGTGCAATATACATTTTAAAAATAAATTACAGTTTAAAACAACTAAAAACAATTAAAAAAAATTATGTTATAAGGAAAATATGACACCAGTGTGGTAACCTGTGTGTACCGACAGCAGTAACGACAAAGTTATAGCAGGAGACACAGGGGACATATTTAATTAAAGGATAACTCCAGTTTCAAAAAACTTATCCCCTATCCTAAGCATAAGGGGATAAGTTTTACATCGTGGGGGGGTCCGCCAGCTAGGGCCCCCCGTGATCTTCTGTACGGGGACCCGGCTCGCTCCTGCTCAATGCAGGAGTTGAGCGTTTTAGACCACAGCCGAAGCTGCGGCCAACACGCCCCCTCCATTCACTTCTATGGCAGGGCCGGAGATTGCCGAAGGCAGCACTTCAGCCCTGCCATAGAAGTGAATGGAGGGGGCGTGTCGTCCGCAGCTTCGGCTGTGGTCAAAAACGCTCAACTCCTGCATTGAGCAGGAGCGAGCTGGGTCCCCGTACAGGAGATCGCGGGGGGCCCCAGCTGTCGGACCCCCCGCGATCTAACACTTATCCCCTTATGCTTAGGATAGGGGATAAGATGTTTTTTCCCACCCATACCAGAGTTCTCCTTTAAACATTTTACTATACAAAGGATAGATATGAAATCACAAAATATATCAGAAGAGAAAACTTAAAAATGTTGTGCAAAAGGGGTGTATATGGAATTATAATCTGCAATCCAACGAAATCCAGTGTAGTTCTGATCAGGATCCGGATATCTGTGACGTATGGTACAAATTACACAGGATGGAATAGGAACACGATGACCTTTTCCTAAAAAGCCATAAATTAGGCCTGTGAATACACAATAGGCCATCCACTGAAAATTTCTATAAAAAAAAAAATATATTATTAACATAAGAGAGCATAAGAGAGCGAAAGAGAGCGCATGAGCGAAAGAGAGCGCATGAGCGAAAGAGAGAGCATAATAGAGCGAAAGAGAGAGCAAAAGAGAGCAAAAGAGAGAGCAAAAGAGAGTGCAAAAGAGAGTGCATAATAGAGCAAAGGAGAGCGCATAATAGAGCAAAAGAGAGCGCATAATAGAGCAAAAGAGAGCGCATAATAGAGCAAAAGAGAGCGCATAAGAGAGCAAAAGAGAGAGCATAAAATAACAAAAGAGAGAGAGAGCAATAGAGAAAGAGGGGGAGAGAAAGAGAGAGAGCGATAGATAGGGAGAAAGATAGTGATCGTTCAATATAAAGAGGGGTCAAGAGATAGACATAGAATGTAGAAAACACAGATTTAATGAGATTATACATTTGACAGATAATATGTACATTAACATAATAAAGGAGGAAGAAAATAATAATTTACATACCTATTCTTATCTTTCTTCAACTCTTTTTCTGTCTGATGTTCAGACACCACAAAGAAAAGTTGGAGGGAGTTTTCACCCAGGATGACTCTTTAGAATTCTGGGTGTAAACACACACATGGGTAATTAGCTCTAAATGCATTTATTTGCCCGTACTCCCAGCAGCATATGCTCTCTACTACATCGGTCATTTTCTGGCAATTTTGACATTTACACCAATTACAGCTGAGTAATCTTCCTTTCTGGATCTGGGATAGGTTCTGGCCTCTGCTCATTTGGGCCCCACTGGGGGTCATTTGGAAAACACCAGGGGTCAAGTATATTCTGTTCGTTAATGCGATTCTGCAATCTTTGAAGAAGATTCTGAAAGTACTGAAAAATATAACATAATATAATTTGCTATGAATGTAATCAACATGTATGTGTGTATATATATACACATATATACACATACATATATATATATATATATATATATATACACACATATATACACACATAAGAAAACTTACTGTATTATCAACAACTCTGAGTGGTCTGGATTGAACTCACGGTACAACTTCTTGGTCAGGATCTTCATCATCTGTTTGCTAGTATTAAATGAAAAAATAAAAAATATATAAACACATAAAAATAGATATCTGTGTTTGAAATAAATTGGCTGTGTCTTGTACATTATGGTATTAGTGAACAATATTTTGATCAGGTGATTCTGAATGTCTTAGTGTGAGTACCTAAGAGGGCATGCTGTGTGGATGCCAAAATAAAAATAAAAAACATTGAGAATTTTTTAATTGTCGCATGTCACTGGACCAATATGGAATACTTTATTACACGGCAGGTGTAAATGTCCAATGTAGCACATGCGACTCCAGGTGCCTTATGGTATATGTTTCCTGTGATGTGCACATTTAGTCTAACAACGCAGTGGAGCGTTGCCATACTAATTGTGCAGTTTAAAAAAAATGGATACCATTAGCCACATATTGTTGAACACACTACAATGACCTTTACACCTGCTGTAATCCTTTAAAAAATGATTTCATACTGGGCTGTTGAGTGCGTCATTACTTTATTTTTATGTGATACTCCTATGTGTGTGTGAAAAATTTGAGGGTAAAATAATTGAATAAATGATTTGCAAGTGAATACTATACAAAATTATGACTTACATTGCTGGAGTTCCATTCATCACTTGGAATAAAGCTTTCGGATTCGATACTCTGCTCATCAATGCTATAATCTTCATCAGACTATAATAAATACAATATAAACATACTTCAAAAAGTGAACATAATTGACACATTTGTGCATAATAAACCTACTGCATTATAATAAATGTTTAAAGGAGTATTCAGACTTGAAAATCTCTCATGTCCACTTTGTACCAGATGAAAAAGTATACAAAACTAACTCTGACATGTCTGCCTATGCTAATACATTGCTCCCATCTGACCTTCCGGTTCTTCGGTCCCTGTCCCTTCCACTTCATGCGGGTTGGTGACTCACACTGCACTCAGTGCCACTGTCCGCAGCAGGATATTGGTGCGGTCAGTGATAAGCTGAGAGCAGCAACGACCTGCATAAAGTGGAAGAGATAGGGAAAACAAAACAGGACGGTCAGATGGGAGAAAGTATGTGCTTAGGCAGGCAAGTCAGAGTTAGTTTTGTATACTTTTTTTAGCAGGAACACAAGGGAACGTGAAAAAATTTAAAGTTGGAATACTTCTTTATAAATGTAACAAAATCACATTTATAGGTGACATAATTGAAAGCTTTGCTAAGTGATTTTGTTTGCTAAAAAAAAATTAAATAAATAAAAATTACTAATATGGGTCTGTACACTGTACACCCCTTATGATCACGAGGTATATAAGTGAGAACGGGAGCATACAATTAGATTTTACCATTGCGGCGGTCGATCGATCCTCATGCACAGACGCTGAAGGCACAAAAACTTTATTTAGATTCCTCTTCAGCAAACGTCATCACTCTAAAGCACTGCTTTTTATTGGCTGCTAACAGTCACAAGGGGTTGTGACGAGCCAGGGCTAGGTGTGGTTACCATTAGGGGTGTTTACTGTGGGCGTACATATTGAATAGATGGGAGTGAGAAAGATCATGAGGGCGGTGAACTTATTACAGGAAGCTAACGCATGGAATCATGGGACGTGGCGGCCAAATTGATGACGTCACATGGACTTTTGGCAGCGATTCTGGATGAACGGCTGGACTGAATTTCATGAAATATAGATCCATGGAGAGGTGAGAGCAATATCTTTCATATGAGGCAAAGTTATTTTTTCATTTTTCAGGGTTGGAGTTATCCTTTATCATTTTTTCCTCCTCGCCTTCCAAAAATCATAACTCTTTTATATTTTCATCCACAGACTAGTATGAGGGCTTGTTTTTTGCGCGACCAGTTGTCGGTTGTAATGTCATCACTCACTTTACCATAAAATGTATGGCACAACCAAAAAAATACTATTTGTCTGGGGAAATTAAAAAGAAAACCGCAATTTTGCTAATTTTGGAAGGTTTCGTCTTCACGCCGTACAATTTACGGTAAAAGTGACATGTGTTCTTTACTCTTTGGGTCAATACAATTAAAATGATACCCATGATAACAAACTTTTCTATTACTGTTGTGCTTAAAAAAATCACAAACTTTTTAACCAAATTAGTACGTGTAACACTCACGTTTCTGAAGACAGAAACTCCGGTGTATGTGGATCTGCTGGACCTGTGTGGCAGATGACTCAGACCGTGCCAGGGAGCAGAGTCTAAGGTGCCGCTGGTCTTCATCAGAGCCCACTGCAAAGCAGGATGGGCTTGCTGCTGCAGACGACACCCAGGTCGCAACCCCCGGTAACGGCTCGACCACACAGGCAGCTGAGGAGATGCGAAGCACAGAAGATGAGACAACTCGTAGTCAGGATAGCTGTAGGTCAGGGCAGGCGGCACAGTAGCGTAGTCAGGACGTAGCAGAAGTTCAGTAGACAGGCGGCAGAGGAGCATGGTCAAGGTCACAAGAGCAGGAGATCTGGTACACGGCAAGGCAATACAAAGGAATGCTTTCTCTAGGGCACAAGGCAACAAAGATCCGGAAGAGAACTGAGGAGGGTGGAGGAATTTATCAACAAGACACAGGTGGTTACACTAATGAGCCTACTGGTCCTTTAAATCTTAAAGCTTCGGCACGCGCACGCCCTAAGGGTCGGGGACACTCGCGCCGGAGCAGAGGCAGAAGCAGAGGCAGGGGAAACACCCGGAGAGTGACGGACTGGGGCTCGCATGCGGGTGCGTCCCGCAATGCGAGTCCCAACCCCGTCTGCAGCAGAAGGTAAGGGGACCATGTGCTCAAGGCCAGCGTGTGAGGCTGGAGCGCATAGCGTAACAGTACGTTTAAGATCCCCTTATTTTTAAGACCTATAACTTTTTCATTTTTCCGTATAAGTGGCGGTATGAGGACTTATTTTTTGCACTGTGATCTGTACTTTTTATTGATACCATATTTGCTTATATAAAACTTTTAATACATTTTTTATTAATTTTTTTGGGAATAAAATGTTATAAAAAAAGCAGCTATTTTGGACTTTTTTTTTTTTTACGTTCACGCCGTTCACCGTACGGTATAATTAACATTTTGTTTTAATAGTTCAGATATTTACGCACATGGCGATACCAAATATGTATATAAAATATTTTTTTAACACTTTTTGGGGGTGAAATAGGGAAAATACGTTTTTATTGGGGGAGGGGGTTTTTCCCATTTTTTTTACTTTATTTTTTTACTTTTATTTTTACACTTTAATAGTCCCCATAGGGGAGGTGAGGGGACCTCCAGCTGCTGTGCTGGATGATCGGATCGCCGCAGCAGCGCTGCGGGCGATCCAATCATCCAATTAAGTGACCGTGATGCTGCAGATGCCATGATCTGTATTGATCACGGCATCTGAGGGGTTAATGGTGGACATCCGCGGGATCGCGGGTGTCCGCCATTACCAGCGGGTCCCTGGCTGCAATCAACAGCCGGGACCTACCGCGCATGATCCGGGCATCGCTCCGATGCCCGCGGTTATGCTTACGACGCAAATGTACGTCCTGGTGCGTTAAGTACCGCATCACCAGGACGTACATTTATGTCCTTCGTCATTAAGGGGTTAAATACAAAAAAAGTTGTGAGTTAAGGCAAATTGAGGAGTTCGATTATAAACTCACCTAACTCCTGCTCAATTTCAGATATTCTGAGAAATTCTCCAACCGCGTCCATCTTGGTGCCGGATTGATGTATACAAGGATTCCACGTTACTTGTGACTATCACCATATCGTCATCTAGTTGGATGTCCTCCATTCTCCGTAGTGCATCAGTCGTATTTTTTATATAATATGGTAGCCTTTCTACCAGTGGCCTAAGTACATGATCGATTAGTTTACAAATAGGTTCACACATATTATTACATCCGGATACAATTGGCCTACCTGGTGGATTGTCAATCTGTTTATGTACTTTATCAAGCAAATAGAAAGTCACAATAGTGGGGTTTTCAATCATTAGGCAAATTCTCTGTTGGGTAGTAATAATATCCTTATCAGTAGCCTGTAACATAATAACAGAGAGTTCCACCTGAAATTTACTTAATGGGTTGTATGTGAGGAGTTTATAACAAGCAGTATCCCTTAGTTGTCTGAAGACTTCCTTTCATACAATGTGTGGGGCCATAGTGTCACATTGCCCCCTTTATCTGAGGGCTTGATAACCACATCATCCATTGATTGTAGTTGTTCAACAGCCTGTCTTTCACTATGGGTACAGTTATCAAAAGGCCGCCTCATAGATATCTTTTCCACCTCATTTGATGTAATTTGAACAAATATATCAATGTTTGAGGAAACAGATAATGGTGGGAACTTACTGGCAGTAGTGTACTTGGGAAAGAACTGGTAGGCTGAATATCCTGTTCATTTGATAATTCTTCCAGTGCCTGCAAGGCTAATACTTTGTCTCTCGTGGAGCAAAAGGATGCTGTTGAGTGGTTGTGAAAGATTTTTTTTTTTAAATATTTTTTCGAACAAAGAGTTGGAGATCTTTCTGGACGTCAAAGACGTCCACGCTGGAGGTGGGAGAAAATGACAGACCACGGTTAAAGACCTGTATTTGATCATGGCACAGTACATAATTAGTCAGGTTAATTACCTTGGCTGATCCTCGCTGTGCGTCTTGTGTCTCTGCTCTATCCATTTTCCTCCAGGTGGTTGGACCTCGATAAGTATCATAATTATTTAAAGGATATCTCCTACGAGAGGAATGGGAATACTGAAGAAGTGTCAGACATGGCATCTTGAGATGTTCTGGATGAGTTGGATTCACTCCTGTTTCTATGTGTTAGGTTATTACTTCCACTTGTATACTCTCTGGTTCTGAAAATCCAAAACATCTCATCTTGCTTTCTGCTCTTGAATTTGCTTTTCCCATACTAGATACAACTCCTCCATATCCCTGAGGAAAGAGGCATGGTCATCTGGCAACAGTAAATCCTGTAGTTTTTTACTGGTTGTATCAATTGCACCAGTGATAGATTTTAAAGTTATGGTATTTAGGTCCACAATGAGTTGAATAAATGTCATTCATAGAGCAATTATGGCTCACAGTTTCCCAGTACTGTCATCTCACCCGTATGCTGGAAATGTTTGGATCCTTAAAGGGGTATTCCGGGCAAAGCATTTTTTAGTACTAGAGTAAAGTGCATGTCCTGATTATGTAGTGTGTAAATATGTGTGCCTACTTTTTTTTTCCCTTTATTTGCAAATCGTTCTTCTTTTTTCGGGCGGAAGTTCCTTTTCATCAGCCTACCTGATGACTGTAGTCTCGCTTTTTTCCCATCTCTCCTGGCGTTGCAAGACGTGACCTCACAGTTTAGGGGGCTGTGCTGCTCTCTCTTCTTTTCGGCATCCCTGCCCCCTGCTGATGTGTATTTTCGTTGCACATCTGTGCGCATCATCAGGCTGCGGCCATGTCACATGATTTTCCTAATATTATGTGATGTTTGTGGGCTTGGCTGCTGTATGTTTTGGTTTTGCACCCCACCCCCTGCTGACGCTATGGCGTCATGACGTTACTCATGTGATCATAATGTCATGTGATCAAGTGCTAGTCAGCTGATGTAAGGGGACGTGTATTTTGACATTCAGTTCCGGCCTAAGTTGACGTTCTCGTTAGAAACCTGTGTTATTCCTTCTGTGTAATCGGATTTTCGGCAGAGCCTTGCACTCCAAAACCCGGCCTGGCTTAGGACCCTGGAAGAGGTTTCAGTTGTGTAAGACGGCCTCAGGGTTTTTATTTTTTTTCATCCTGTCTGGACTCCGCATTTCTTGCCTGCCATTCTGAATGTCCTGGTGTATGTGATTTTTCCATTATGTAGTGTGTATAAGAGCAAGCTCCAAATAAAATATATTCTTTCAGCATCTATGTTGTGTTAGGATTTATTTCATAATATAACTCTGCTGCTTCTTGGTGCCTATACCGTCTCAAGTGTTGTTACAGGTAATTTATTATTATTTGTTGTAATATTTTTTTCCTTTTATTTATTTGAGTCAAAGTAATGTTGCTTTTTATAAATAAATATATATATATATATAACCTTTTTTTTTTTTAGGGGGGGGGGGGGGACATTTTTCTTCCTTTTATTTCTTCCAACACACACATCTAGGTAGTTTTTTCAACAAGGCTAAAGAATGTAAGGGTGTTTTATTTTTTTCATTTGTGGGGGGGGGGGGGGGGCAATAAACGGTGTTCTGACTTGGTTTGGGAAATAAGCCAATACTGTTTGGCAATGTTGCTACCCAGCTTTCCGGGACTCCCCTGGGAATGTGTAATGAGGCATCCCTTGTTGCCCCTGCTCAAATAACACTTCATCCCTCATTGTCCACAGTTGGTCCCATGATGGCTGCAGTTGTAGTACAGGCATCATTGAGGGCCGCCTTTAGCACCTCTCCTGCCAGTAATGATGGTTTTGATTTTAGAAAATCAGTGTACATGAAAAGCGGTGCAGTTGGCCATAGCAATGAATCTGATTGCTTCTTTCATTTTCCACAGGCCTCTTTGAAAATTAAAGAAGCAATATGATTGGTTTCTATGGGCAACTGCACCACTCTTCCTCTATACAGGTTTGGAGAAATCTCCAATAATGTTTTTTTCAAATTTGCAATACTACTACCATAAGGTACAGACCATGTTGTAGAGTTGGAAAAACATGTCTAGAGTAAAAGTTGGCCAGTTGCTCATAGCAACCAACCAGATGGCTTATTTGAATTGTAACCAGGTCTCATACAAAATTGAAAATCTATATGATTGTTTGGTATGAACAACTGGTCAACTTTTATATATATATATATATATATATATATATATATATATAATCTAACACTATAACCATATTTCCCTTTACAGTACAGGGGCTGAGGGCAGATTGCAGTGGTTCATACACTTCTAAGCCATGGCTGGGTTCACATCACCTTTTCAGCCATACGGGACCACATACCGGACACTCCTGTATCGCTGCCGTATGTGCCCGTGTTTAGGTCTGGTGTAAAACCGCATACGGGGCACAAATGAGCCGACCGGAGTCAGCGTTTCGCTCCAGTCGGCTCATTGAAATACATTACATATGGACGCATATGGCAGGAGTATGGGAGCGCACGGTTTATACTCACCCCAGACGTATGCTGTCCCGTATGGCTGAAAACATGATGTGAACCCTGGGAAGGGTGACAGGTCCAGCTGAGATACGTGAGCAAACTGTTTTTGCATCCCCCAGCCGAATCACGTCCACTTCTATGTAAAACGCATCCCAACAATATTCGAGATGTCCCCACCCACTGCTGACTGAGGAGCAGGAACGTGACCATAAGTGGTTGGTCAAAAACTCACCACCTCATGATATCTTGACAAAAATTGTGGAGAATCCAAAATAAAATAAAAAGATCTCACACACTTATCTCACTTTTGCCACACTGGTTCATTGGAAATATATAATTGTTTATGTTTAAAGTATCGTCGAAATTAATAAAAAAATAAATAAAATGGGATGGTGGCACACACACAATTGGCAGCCCTGGATCATAACCACAATGTTGGTATACCACAGTTTTTGGTCCGGTCATAAAACCATATATGGGCCAAAAATGAGACAACCTGAGTCAGCAATTTGACTCCGGTCTGCTCATTGAAATGAATGGGGTTCTGGCTGGATCCGGCTGGGATACGGGAGCGGACGGTTTTGTCCCTCCCATCCGGATCCACCACCTGTATACTCCAAACGTAGTGTGAACCCACAAATTTGATACTTACAGTGATGATTTGTAGAAGACATGCAACACTAAGACTACATGTCCACACACTGACACATATTTTCCTCAAATAAAATGGTGTTTGAAGGTGTAAATGGCATTTTTGTGGCTTGTTTATTTTTTGTTTAAAAAAATTGTCTATTTTTTTGAAAAACTGAATACCTTTTTGAATTTTTTAAACTTACAGCATGTCAAGTTGTGTGGTCCAAGTTTGTGAAACCAAGTGGCGCAATTGTGATTCCAGTATAATTCTACATTGTTTCCCTTGGGATCGACAATGCATTTAAATATGATTGATGCAAACTGGACAATACTCTAACAATTTAGCCGAGATGGTCCAAAAAGTATTTGAGGGAAAAATCCATGACACATATCGGATGTGTTCACGTCATTTTCATCATGATGCATATATCTATGAAGAATCTCAGCGTTATCTCAAAAAAGATGCTATACCAACGATTTTTCCAACATCAACTGTATAAAAACATGCCAAACTTCACTTTCACATCTTCTATGCAAAGTATGAATGTAGTAATGCCTGAGGCAACAGAAATATGGAATATTATAGTCATCACATCCCCCACAGTGTCTGTAACTTACACATCTTCACATTGTGGGTCAAGATTACATACAGTTTCTTCAACTCTTAGTGGGCTAAACACAACATATTGCCCTATACCCAATGTGTCCCTGATGGAAAATGAAAATATTCAGCCTATTGTGTCTCCTCCACCCAAAAAAACAAAGGCCTCTACTACAAAAAGATCCTTCCTAATATCCAAACGCCAACTAATTTTGGACGACTGTGGTGAAGGTAACCCCACTGAATCAGCAGGACCCTCATCCTCAAGTGTGGAAAGTAGCCACATGTATGAGCCAACTGATATCAGCACCAGAGTTGGAGCAAGTTTTTTTCCCCCAAAAAAAACCTTCACCATCAATTTCTGTTAAAACAAAAAATATGGCAACTAATACAGTACTTTTGGGCTTCTACAAGAACAAAAAAAAACTCAAACTAGAATGTTTGGGAAAAACAAAAATATTATGTGAACCTCAGGATGAATTACGCCTACTAACCCCCAAGATCAATTGTCTTTGTCCACACTGTTTGAGCCTACCTATGCAGGAGCAAGCTACCAGGCTGCAGATTTAGGGCAAGAAAGAACAATGGAAACACTGACATCTACGTTGGAAGCAGAAATAGAATATATTGTCCCCAACTCGGAAAGTGATTTATCGGACACATGGCAAGAACACACCCAGACCATTGATAATACTTCCCTGTCTCAAACATCAAGTTCTAAAGCTTCTGAAGCACACAATTAAAATGTATAAATCAGTGACCCTTAACAACAACATGATGACTCATGACATCTATCAAGACCACAAGACATCTATCAAGATCTTTGGCCTGTATCAAATTATGTTGTGGGAATCCAAATTTGTTGTTTTTAAATCATCACTCAAACTACTGCTGCAAATGGTTTCATGTCCACAAAAAACATCAAGGACTTGTAAATTGGTTCAATATCACAAAACTTGTACAGGTAGTTTACTTACTATAAAAGTAAAATATCATAAAGGCCACGTAAGCAAATTGTGGGAGAGCCAACCCAAGATTGGTAAGCAACCAGTTGGCAATATCTTGCTATCTTCCGCCACAATTCTTAGTGCCAACAGCTATAAAAAAAAAAAAAATAATAATAATTTTTTCACAGCTAAATCTACAAGGAATCCGAAAAATCTGCTCATTATAAAAACAAAAAAATAAATGTATTCCCAGCTATACATAAACATTGGCAACGTGAGCAGGAAGCAGTAATCGAGCAAATGAAAGACACGCCAGCCTATCTAATTGGGGATGGCCAATCAGACAGTCCAGGATTTTCGGCAAAATATTGTGTGTACAGCTTTTTAGATGTAGAATCCCAGAAGATATGCTCATTCAGTACCCAACAAGTATACGGCACACGATCCTCAGTTGGCCTTGAAAAAATTGGTTTCCAAACACGCCTACATGAGTTACAGTCTAAATATCTAGAAATTGCAGTCATAGCCACAGATAGGCATGTGTCTATTCGTAAGTTGCTAAGAACGGAGTACCCAAACATCGAAGATCAATTCAATGTTTGGCACCTTGCTAAGTCAGTTGCCCACAAAATCAACACTGCTGCCAAGAGAAAAGAAGCAACTATACTAAATTCCTGGGTTGAACAAATTAAAAACCACCTGTGGTGGTGGTCCCGAACCTGTGACACAGATCCCACTAATTTATTGGAGCGATGGAGCTCACTTTTACATCATGTAGCAAATGAGCATAAGTGGGAGGAGAAAGAGAAACAATATTCGAGATGTCTCCACCCACCGCTGACTGAGGAGCAGGAACGTGACCATAAATGGTTGGTCAAGAACTCACCACCTCATGATATCTTGACAAAAATTGTGGAGAATCCAAAATTAAAATAAGATCTCACACACTTATCTCACTTTTGCCACACTGGTTCATTGGAAATATATCACAGTTTATGTTTAAAGTATCGTTCAAAACAAATTAATTTTTTTTATGATGGGATGGTGGCACACACACAATTGGCAGCCCTGGATCATAACCACAATGTTGGTTGAAGTCAAGCTACAGTAAAAATAGCAAACCTATATAGTGACCCATTTGGGACAGAAAAACAACGTTTGGAGTACTCTAAGTCTTGCCGAAGTTTGGTTATTAAAAAAATGTATGAACCCTCCTCACAAGATTTTGTACAGGACCTTATGTGCACTGTAATTGATTTGGCCAAACAGCACACTCAGTCAGACTGGCAGTCTTGTCAAACCAACTTTCCAGCAAACATTTCCCCGATTGAAAGACCAGATAAACAAATTATGATTGAGCAATTTCAAAGTCGATTTGTTGATTGTTAAAAAAATATTACTGTTATTTTATTTGCCTTCACATAATTTTTTTGTGAGCATAATGTATCTGAAAGTAAGCTAGTAAATTTGGTTTATGGTAAAGCAAACAGAATATGATTGTGCACATTTATTTGCCATTAAACAATTATGTAAAAGAACTTTCAAAGCTAACACATATGTTATTGATTTACATGTAGTAATAAATGTATTTTCTGTAGTGAACCACATTCTTTGGGTCATTATTCTGGCAAATGCATAAACAACATAACCTTGGTACTGGTCAGTACACAATAACACACTTTCAAATGTGAGTAAGTGATCACTGAATAACAACTTTACAGATCAAAAAAACAATAATTTATACCAACATAAAACATACTATTTTTTGTTTTAAAAATTTAAATCATTAGGTATTTGGGGGTCTGGAGTAATGGCTGAACCATTTGAAGCCTGTATACAGGCCCTTTGGGTCAGGAAACGAATTCCGTATACATGTTAAAACACATGATGGGATAAGTACCCTATGTCCTTCACCAAGGTATCCGTATATCAACGCAGTAAATGAGCGATATGCCACATAACTAAATTTTCTGTAAATAAAGTAAAGAAAAAAAAATAAGATTTCATTACAAATAACAATGTTACACAACACTTCTTGTAACATTTACCTGTTATCATACTTTTCCTTAGTTTTGATGCAAAGATCTCTTGACATCCTTATCAAATATATCAAATATTCTTGATCAAGGACCTTTTCCCCAAATTTCGGATTAGCACATACATAACACTCATTTGGTTCAAATTTGGTAAGGGCAAGAAACTCCCAGCAGCTCTCTTCCACTGATGTCATTGGTGTGCAGTTTGCACCACATATTATTCTTTAGGCGACCCTCACTGTCCTCAATTGGTGCTAGCCTTACTTCCTCAGGACCCCAGCGGGGGTCCATTTGGATAGCAATAAGGACTGATCTTATTTTGATTTTGTGCGTCAATCCTTGACTGCAATTTTTCTTTTAAAATTTGCAGAACCTGTGTAAAAAGATAACATACCTTTTATTTCCTTCCCAAATTTTTTTTAATTTTATTTTCTAAAGACCAAAAAACTCACAGGATTATCCGTAGGTGGGGTAGGTGAGGGTGTGCCAGTCCAAATCCGAGTCCTATGTAAAGTCAATAAATTTGTAGTCTACAAAGATTTCATTAAAAATGTGCTTTTATGATGTACTTTATGTAATTTGAAAATAAAAAACACAGGTACAGGCATTGTAAAAAGTGGGAAGGACAGGTTAGGCTGGTGCCAATACTATATTTGGTAACAATGGTTGAGATTAGGCAAAACCTGTACAGATAAAGTTTATGCGTTGTCCATAGCAACCAATCATTTTGCTTATTTCATTTTGTAAAAAGGCCTATGAAAAATTAAGGAAGCAATTTGATTGGTTGCTATGGGCAACTCAGCAACTTTTCCTCTGGGTTGCCAAATGTTGTGAAATCAACACCATTGTTAGTTGTGTCAATTTTTGAGACATCCACCAAAAAATTACACAATCTGAGAAAGTATGCACAAATGTACAAGTAGTAAATGGCCAAGTATTTGAGCCAAAGAACCAAAGAAATACAAAACATAACAGGGAAGTTTGGCAAAGTGGATCTTGGTTTTGGGGCAAGAATGTTGCTGATAAAAAAAACATAGAGGGATGGCCTTTGGGCAAAAATATGATTGCTAAACTTGGATCAGGGAATAAAGAATACACTTTACATTTGTGTAATGTCACATGTATGTCTGCATCCAAACTGTTCTGTGCAAAGTGGACTCTTTCCACAATATTCATAACTGGACCACATGGCCCAGGATAACTTTGCCAGGCTAAGGTAGCCAGCCATGTGTTCACATGCCCCCTTCCATTGAGGACAATGTGGGAGATTTCGCAAAACCTGTGCAAATGAAAAGTTGCCCATTGCCCATAGCAACCAAGCACATCACTTCTTTCATTTTGCAAAGGCCTTGTTAAAAATGAAAGCAGCGATCTGTTTTCTTGCTATGGGCAACTTTTCCTCTGGACAAGTTTTGATAAATCTCCCCCAATGTGATCAAGCCCTTACCCTGCTTGATTCAGCTTGTGAGCTACCAGTAACAACTTCTTCACTTTCCTCTTCAACAGTATACTCTGTGTCAGACTGAAAGATAATACAGATGTTACCCATTTATAAACTTACGGTTATATTATATGTTTATATCAGCTATTAAAAAAAAATAGTTATCTATCTCATATCTCTCTATCTCTATCGAGAGAGAGATCAAAATACATAGAGATAGATATATCAACAGAGAAGGGGTGATTTCTCCAAACCTGTGTAGAGGAAGAGTGGTGCAGTTGCCCATAGCAACCAATCAGATGGCTGCTTTCTTTTTCCACAGGCCTCATTGAAAATGAAAGGAGCAATCTGGTTGCTATGGGCAACTGCACATCTCTTGGTGTACACAGATTTTGAATAATCGCCAACATAGAGAGAGAAAAAGAGCACTCTCTCTCTCTATGTAGAGACACAATAAAGGCTTCAAATATACAATACATTACTCAGCTAAATGCCACACAATACAAAAAATAACATAGGCTAAGTGCAGACTAGTTATCATAACTGCAATCCAGGCCAGGTTTGCACACCAACATACAGTCCCTCACGCTGAGGCTAAATCACAGCCTACATCAGGTGACAGGAAGATGAGGGCATGGAATCAGCATCACAGTGTGGGAGTGATCTGAAAGAAAAGGTGCATGCAGGGAAATGTAGTTCACAGCCCAGCATGCATGTAAATGAACATGGGAAGGCATGAACGGGAGGGACAAGCACAGGGTGTGCCCAAACCAAAAAGGTAGGGCAAGGAAATGAGGCATGAAGGGACATGTGGTCAAACCATGAAAAATTTTTAAAAAAAGGGAGCGTGGCAAACAAGCAATCGTTAATTTCTAACGATAATTTGTTTTCCCTTAGTCCTAACAGTGGCACAGATGGGTATTCCGCCCCCCTGTGGACTGGTTAGGACCGGTGGAAATTTATTGGCAACCTTTAAATAAATGCTGTAGATCCTCCCCCCTTATAAATGAGGGGAAAGAGTCCCACCCCCTTGTGTAATTACAAGTAGAAGAAAGAAAAGAATAGACAGTAAGGGAAGGATTGTTGTGCCACTGTTAGGGCTAAGGGAAAAAAATTATCGTTAGCAATTAGCGATTCCCTTACGTCCTAACTAGTGGCAAAGATGGGGATTTAGCAAGTAGATAAAGATAGAAGCTGACTTACAGATGAGTTTCAGAGGAATCGAGCTTCTTTCTGCAAAAGAGGTAGCTACAGCTCTGGTAGAGTGAGCTTTAACAAATTCAGGGGGCTCTAGACCCTGAGAAACATGAGACTCCCGAATGGCTTCCTTAATCCAGCGACTAATAGTTGGTTTGGAAGCCCTGTGTCCCTTACGGGCACTAGAAAAAAGGATAAAAAGGTTTTCATCCTTACGGAATTCCTTGGATCGATCCAGGTAAATCCTGAGACATCTCGACAGGTCGAGGGTGCGAAGGCCTCTCGTATCTTCTGAGGAGTGGAGCGGAGCCAACACAGGAAGTGAAATAACCTGGTTGATATTAGTAAATGTTGGCACTTTGGGAATAAAAGTGGGCAAAAACTTAAGAAGAACTCTATCCGGGAGGAACTGAATGTAAGGTTCAAAGGCAGAAAAAGCCTGGAGTTCGCCAACTCATTTTGCAGAAGTGATTGCCAACAAAAAGGTAACCTTAAGTGTAAGGAATTTTAGATCCACCTCCTCTAAAGGCTCAAAGGGGGAGATGATAACCCCCTTAGGATGACCGATACATTCCAAGCAGGGATAGGTCAAATGATTGTAGGTTTAATTCTAGAGGCTCCTTTCAGGAACCTTCTACTTAGGGGGTCTTGAGAAAGAGACTTATTAAGGAAAGCCGAGATAGCTGATACTTGCACTCTTAGGGTGGAAGAAGATAGTCCTTTATCTAATCCATCTTGCAGGAATTGCAGAACAGCAGGAATGGTAGGATCCTTTGGAGACAGTTGGCGTAGCCGACAACAGGATGCAAATGTGCTCCATATTCTTCCATAAGATCTAGTTGTAGCTTCAGATCTGGAGTGTGACAATGTTCTCAAGACCGACCCTAAGAGCACTTCTACTCCAGGAAGGGACCGATCAACCTCCAGGCTGTCAGGTTGAACATCTGTATGTTGGAGCAGCTGTGAGTGTCCCTTGACACTATTGCTTGCTCTGGAGGGAGCATCCAAAATTTACCCTGACTCATCTGAATGAGTTGGGTGAACCAAGCTCTTTTGGGCCAATATGGAATGATGGCTATCAGAGAGGCTAGGTCCTGCCTGATTTTCATCAATACCCTCGGGATCAAGTAACTAGGAGGGAAGATGTAGGCCATCCTGAACCTCCAAGGCATTGACAGAGCATTTACTGCCAAGGGATTGTCCTCTCTGTAGAGAGAACAGAATCTGTACACCTTAGCCAGAGATCGATCTCTGGCATGCCTGACATGAGCGTGATCTGATGAAAGATGTCTGGATGGAAAGACCACTCTTTGGTTGGAAGGCCTCTGCTCAGGCGATCTGCTATTACTTTGTGAGTACCCCGGATATGAACGGCCGATAAGTGGGTGAGGTTCAATTCTGCCCAATCTGGAATCACACCTATCTCTCTCAGAAGACTTTGTGCCTCCCTGTTTGTTGATATATAGGACAGCTGTCATGCTGTCTGACTGGACTCTCACAGCCTTGCCCTGAGTATGAGGAGCAAAGTGAAGGAGAGCTAGTCTGATGGCCCGGATCTCTAGGAGATTCGAGGATAATAACTTATCCTGAGGAGACCAAGTCCCTTGGACCGTCATGTTCAAAAGATGCACTCCCCAACCTACAAGTGATGCGTCTGTGGTAAGTATGATCCAGACAGGTTGGATCAGAGATTTTCCCTCCTGAAGGTGAGCCCACCAACATAGAGAGGACCGGACTTGAGGAGACAGGGAGTGCACAGAATTTAGTCCCTTTGGACTGTGATCCCACTTGGCTAGTACTTCCGACTGAAGTGGACATAGGTGCCACAAAGCCCAGGCTACCACTTCCGCGGTTGACATTAGTTCCAACATCTCCATTAGATGAAGAGTTACTCGCTTGGGAACTAAGAGAGATTGGGCTGTGTCCTGTACTCGTAGCTTCCTTTCGGGTGTAAGATGAATATTCATTGCAACGGAATCTATCGTGAAATCTAGGAATTTCGCGGCTGTGGCTGGTTGGAGATTGGATTTGTTCCAATTGATTATCCAGCCTAAATGATGGAGAAAGGAAATAGCGGTCTGAATGTGTTGGGGAAGGATCGCTTGTGAGGAGGCTTTGAGAAACCAGTCATCTTGGTAAAGGACTATACACAGTCCCTGAAGTCTTAGAGCGGCTACCACAGAAACTACTACCTTGGTAAAGGTATGAGGTGCCGAAGAGATCCCGAATGGGAGGGCGACAAACTGATAGTGTTTTAGAACTCCCTGAATTTGAACAGCGATCCTTAAAAATCTTCTGGACCCAGGATGGATGGGGATATGAAGATAAGCATCCCTGAGGTCCCCTGGCATAAGAAGATTGGTAACTGGCTGAATTGTTTCCATTCAGAAATGCTTCCGTCTGATAGACTGGTTGAAGAACCTTAAGTCTATGATCATCCTCAAATCTCCTGTGACTTTGGGAACCAGAAACACTGGAGAGTAGATGCCCACCCCCTGCTCTTGAGAGGGAACTTCCTCCAAGGCCATCTTTTTGGGGTTTGGCTTGGGAGTTAGATCTGGCTCCATACATTTTACTTCGACCATGAAAGGACTGCTGAGGAAGGGATTACCCTTTCCGATCAGACAGTCCCTCCATAATGCGGTCGAGCTCGGTCCCAAAAAGAATGCCAGGCTCATATGTCATGGCACACAAGGTGTGCTTAGAGGAGATATCAGACCTCCATGGCTTCAACCATAAGGGGTGATGCCCCGCAGAGGAAAGGGCCATAGTTTTAGCGGCCAATTTAAGCTGTTGAGGGACGGCATCACAGAGGAAGCCGAAGGCTAGACTAGCCGTCTTACAAGAGGCCAAAATGTCATCCCTAGAGACCCCCTGGTCTAGGTCAGACTGAATCTGAGAAAATCTATTTCTCATAAACTTAGCCACCTCAGAAGAGGCTATTGCCACAGAGGCGGACGCCGAGGTGGAGGAGTAAGAGTGCCGTAAAGTGCAATAAGCCTTATGGTCCATGGCATCCTGGAGGCTGGAGCCATCATCAGAGGGTACAAAGGTCCGTTTGGATAATTTGGAGATGGCCAAATCCATCTTGGGCACAGGTCCCCAGGAAGATACCTGGTCTTCCTGCATAGGGAACATGCTCTTGAAGCGCTTGGTAAGCACGGGACCCTTCTCCGGCTTTTTCCATTCTGTCTTCATTAAAGACAGCATGGACTCATCTGCTTTAAAGGCCCTAGGCCCCTTAGAGGCAGATGTAGAGGCTTCACTCCCTTCAGCATCATGGACCCCCGACCTGATAGACCTTAGCAGCCGCTGTGTTTTCTCCAGAAAGAAGAAGTACTGGAACTTGCCTTCTTCCTCAGATGAAGAGGACTGGGAGTCATCACGGGCTGCTTCCCCAGACACTTCCATCGATCTTGGAGGCGAAGATGGTCTTGAACGCTTCGCAGACATCATCTGTTTTAATTCATCAATGGAAGCTCCCATGGTATTCATGTTAGAGGACACGAAATCTTTGACCCAGACCACCATGTCCTGGATAGTGGGCTCTTGTGGGTCTGGTATCTGGCACGGCACAAGGGACAGCGAGAAAACTGTCCTCTAGCAATGTCCTTTAGCAAGGTCTGACAGTCGTGGCACTGCAAGTGCTTCCTCTTGGAGGTCGATTTTTTTGAAAAAGCCTCCTGGGAACCATCAGCAGACGATATGCTCTGCAAGATAAGAGCAGTTAAAAAATGGGAAGGGAAGAAAGGAGAAAATACGTTAATCCAGTAAACAAAGCTTTACTACAAGGAAAGCGCAAAAAAGGCAGCAAAAGAAATCACAAGTAGCAAGCTAAGAAACCGCAAGGCTCAATAGCAAATCTCAAAGATAAAGTAGGCTGTGAAAACAACAGGCACTACCTCTCAAGGAGGCCGCCTGGCCCTTGAGAGCACTAATTGGGCCATAAGCCCCTCCCAATGTGGGAGGATTTAATACAAATTTCTTAATAACAAGAAAAACACTAAAACAAGCTTATTAGTCTAAGTGGACCTGAAGGGGTTAAAACCCCGCACAATAGAATTTAAATTATAAAAATGTCTTAGCCTAAAAATATGCAATATAAAGACCGTCAGACGCCCCCTCCGACCCGCCCCCTCCTGAAAGCAGAGCGCGCACAGAGAAAGGAGGCGGCGTTCATTGCAGAGAGTCTACAGCATTTATTTAAAGGTTGTCAATAAATTTCCACCGGTCCTAACCAGTCCACGGGGGGCTGAATACCCCTCTGTGCCACTGGTTAGGACATAAGGGAATGGGAGGAACAACTTATGGGGAGGAGGGGATGTGACATCACAATCCCCTGCAAAGCAGTATGGTAGTTGTAGTTGCAATTTGGAGAAACAAATAGGAAACCGCTTGGAAGGGAAAATGAAGCAGCAGTATTATGGTGGACAAAGAGCTCAGCCTGCTTGCCACAAGACAAGCATGAATACTTAACTAGCATGGTCATTAGAGACTCGCAGGTAAGATTGAAAAAGTATTTCCCCTGGATAAACCCTTTAAGCCTCTCGGTATCAGTCCTTTTGATTTGTACTGTTCCAGGGATGCCCAGTTCCACCAGATTTTAGTACGTTTATGTAGTAGGTTGCGCAGAGTAGATTTCATATTATGAGTGAGTTCCTGGTCTTAACTTGCTGCAGCTGTTGTTGTGGTGCAAAAATGATTCTTGGCCTGAGTACGCCAAGTATTTTCCTGTGCGATAAAATCCATTATAGGAATGAATACTCTGTAAAGATACAGGACAATGTTGAATCACCTACTAAAAAAGGCCTAGCCAAATAGGAACAGCCACCACTGGTTTGTGCAAAGCACATAGACACCCACTTAAGAAAACCAGTAATGTAAAAGGTAACACTTTATTTAACATATATGCAATTAACCTACATCTAAAATATAGTGAGACATAAAATCAAGGCACCACGTAGACAACTGCAGAAAAAGTGGAGGGGGTATGGTAGATACAGATACATTGAGTCCAGGGAAAATAAAGATATGAATATATTGATATCAGAGATTAAATTGGAAAAGCATTCAAAGAACTATAATGAACAGCAGATAAGTAAATGCATAACATAAAGGGGGTATTTTACAAAAGTACAAGTACAAAATTTACACAAGAATCCAAGTAATACCATCCTGCCATGCACTGCCTACCTACCGCCTCCAACCCCAACGTACGTTTCGCTTGTGCTTCGTCAGGGGGCGTATCTAGAACCCCCAAACAGGTGGGTATATATGTTGCTTGGACCTATTAAATTCAGCCATCGGATGAGTGTCATATGAACTGCCCACTCCAAAATAAGCATCCTTAATGTCTGCCCAGTAGTAGTGATGACTAGTCTATTCAGTGCCTGATGATGTCACCATAGTTGTAACACAATTCTACCTGTATACGAACCCAAACATGTGGCCCCATGGCATCTAATTCCATTTTTGTAGCGCCATACCTCTATTTTATACTATGGTTGCTGTTTATTACCCTCCGACTGGTGGGCTTTGGTTTTAATTTTATTTTTGTTTAGTATGGTTTTAAAATTGGTTTTAATACTCTCTTTCTCTTTTTTTGTGTTTTTAGGTTGCTTGAGGACCATTTCATCTATCATCTGCTTCTTTCTTTTTTATCACTGTAAACATCCTGTCATGCATTCTGCCCACTGCCTGAGTGTTTTTAATATATATAAAATATATCTTATGAGAATAATATGCTTTTCTCTGCCGTATGGCATTTTTATCGTATTGATACATATATGTACCGTATATTTTTCTATATATGACAATTCTTCTGTTATTTGCACATGTCACTTTACTAAAGCAGCTGCTATTTGGAGTTTCTCATCTATGCATATTTATCTTCATTAAAATTTACCTTTTTATTTTAGTATTATATTCTAGCCAGTAGTGGCTATAAATTATGCACCTATACACCTTCATTGATTTACTTCACATATATATTATTAGTGGTATTTAATTTATGACGTTCTAATCAAATTGCTGCTATTTATTAATATAGTTTTTCACAATTTTCTAGCACTTTGCACCTTGAGCTCTCTCTGCTTAATCACTATTTATGGTTGCATAGCCATGTGTATATACATACACTTGCATATGCTCCTCAATATCGATTATCACTTTTAATTTTTTCTTATTTTATTTATTATATATTTTTTTATATTTAAAGGAGTATTCCGGGAATTTTTTTTATTTGACTATGCTACAGGGGCTGTAAAGTTAGTGTAGTTCACAATATAGTGTCTGTACCTGTGTGTGACGGTTTTTTCACAATTCTTATGTGATTTTCACCCCAATATTTATTTTTAACAGCATACAAAATGACTGCTGTCTTGGATCTTTCCCAGCTTGCAATGCGGTCGAGACCTGACTCACTAGTCAGCTGATGATAGGGAGCCTGTCTGCTTCAATGGGTGGAGAGAGCAATCTGCAAGTAATGCAACAGCTTTAGGCATCCAGATTGAAGACCACAGGTCTGCAGCTCATTTATGTTTCAATGGGTGGGGGGACTGATGTGTGGGAGGGTGGAAAATGGTATCATGGGATTTGCAGGCAATCAAGAAAACTGAAAACAGGAAATACAAGTTCAGAGAAAGCTAGCCACAGTGTTCTGGTAATCTCACAGCATAGCCATTTAGCCCAAGACAAGTGCAGATCCTTCCTAAGCATGTCCATTACTGTCTGCCGGGTACCGTATTTATTGGGGTATACCACGCACCGGCCTATAACACGCACCCTCATTTTACCAAGGATATTTGGGTAAAAAAAAAAATATATATATATATACGATATATATATTTCAATATATATGCATATTTTATTTTTATCTTTATTTATTTTTATTTATCAATTTTATCATTATGTGAATTTTATTAACTTTTTCTTTATACTGTATTCATATGTTCACTGTCTACATCACTCACGTCACTTCACATCCTTCACATACCTATTCACGCTTTGATTTTGCTTTGGCACCTTTTCCTCTATTTTGCTGTGTACACCTATTTCCTTATAAGTCTCTATGCATTTGTCCATCTGTGTCTTTATCAGTCTGTGCTGGCCAGCTTATGTTCTATACACTCAGCGCCCACTAGGGGACTGTCTTTCCCCTGCCTGTACGCCGACTGTATTTGATTCAGCATTCGATGTGCGGCCTGACCTAGATGTGCCCCGTATGCTGACTCCATAGTCACGTGATTCGCTTCACGATCACATGACCGCTAGCCGCGGCGTTCGCTTCCTTCCGCTGCCGTGCATCCCTGCACTGGCAGAGTGCGCATCATCTATATGCGCAGTCAGCCTTTATGACGTTAGATGCCATGGGGCCACATGTTTGGGTTTCGTATTCAGGTAGGATTGTGTTACAACTATGGTGACATCATCAGGCACTGAATAGACTAGTCATCACTACTACCGGGCAGACATTAAGGATGCTTATTTTGGAGTGGGCAGTTCATATGCCACTCCTCTGATGGCTGAATTTGATAGGTCCAAGCAACATATATACATACCCACCTGTTTCTAGATACGCCACCTGGCGAAGCACAAGGGAAAGTAGGCAGTGCATGGCAGGATGGTATTACTTGGATTCTTGTGTAAATTTTGTACTTGTACTTTAGTAAAACACCCCCTTTATGTTATGCATTTACTTATCTGCTGTTCATTATAGTTCTCTGCATGCTTTTCCAAGTTCATCTCTGATATCAGTATATTCATATCTTTATTATCCCTGGACTCTATGTATCTGTATCTACCATACCCCCTCCACTTTTTCTGCAGTTGTTTACGTGGTGCCTTGATTTTACGTCCCTTTGTATTTTATATGTATGTCAATTGTATATATGTTACATAAAGGGTTACCTTTTACATAACTGGTTTTCTTAAGTGGGTGTCTATGTGCTTTGCACAAACCAGTGGTGGCTGTTCCTATTTGGCTAGGCCCTTTTTTTGTATAATAATGACTGATCATGCTGATTTGAAATTATTTAACCCTTTAAATGCCACATTCAACAGTGTTTGCAGAATATAAATGGCAAAATGATTGCTGCCAGACATTTTAGGTGAATGATCTGCAACCCTGCAATGCGATTGCAGGGTTTTGGACAGTTATTATGGTGGGCTGAGGACCTTTAAATATTAACTTGGCTAATACAGTATAGTCATATTCAGCATCTGGCAGACTGTACTAACAGAGTGTTGATTTAACTGATCAATGCTAAGGAATAGGATAACATTGATTAGTAAAAGCAATCCAATGATTGCTTACAATAGTCCGAATAGGGGGCACAGACAAATATTCATGTGTTGTCAATGGGGAAGGATAAGAAAACTAAGGTCAGGTGGTAAAAAACCCAACATACCTGATCTTTCTCTCCCTCGATATCATTGGGAAGCTGCCATGCACAGTAGATAGTCGGCCAAAGCCAGTAGGGGACAGAATTGGCTGACTTTACTATAATACACACTTTTAGGGATAAAGTGAGGTGAGATGGCTGTTTTTATTTCTATTTCACATTTGTCATTGTGTAATCTGAAAGTGTAGATCAAGAATATTGAGAAGTAAAATATTATTATATTGATAATATAATAATTGTAGATTGTTAAAAAGTCCATATGGTATTGAACTGAAATAATAACTAATGAAGTAAGCAACTGTGTAAACTACAACAATAGAAGTTAGTTTATGTTTAATTAGTAATGTTAATATTTGTAGATTTCCATCAGAACACAATCTGTACAGCACAGTTACTTATATGACGTTTCCTTTAAAAAAAAATCTAAGCAAATCAGTCAAATCCAGCTGTAACTAATGTATCCTTGTAAAATGTCCTTGCATTATTTTCACCATACAAATAGTAGTGAGTGATGATGTCCTGAACTGACCCCAGCCACTGTCAGTAACTGCTTGGACAATCCGCCCTAAAAGGCAGCTCCCAATAGGATGATGGTCCCTACAGTACACTTAGTGATCAGGGATACAGGAAAGTTCAGGCAAACCAGGTCAATACCACATGGGCATGTAAAGACACAATCACAACGTTAAGATGCTAGACCAGAAAACATGTCAAAGGTTTAAAACCAGGAGAGCAATCCAGTACAGAATCAGAAACACGGGCAGAACAGACAACAGGCAGATTTTAAATAAAGTGAGTAACATTACGTCCAAAACAAAAGGCATAATAATAGTCAAGGAACAAGACAATGGCCAAGATCAATGAAAAGATGAATACTATGGGAATTCTAAGGGTTGCAAAAAAATACTAATCATGGGTGTGTGTGTAGCCAGTGGAATGCCAGTGCCGGATCTGGCCCACTCTGACTCCCCATCTCAGGAAGCAGGAGCCAGGACTGGACATAACACAGGAACGTGGCCAGGTATGTTCCTGACAGTATGATGTTTAAAATCTAACCAACGCTTATAAAGCAAGATACCTCATTTTCTAAAACAAAAAATTTAGTTTAGAAAAAAAACGGCTTAAAGGGGGATAAGATGTTTGATCATGGGGGGCCCGCCGCTGGGACCTCCCGCGATCTCTGTGCAGCACCCGCATTCTATGCGGGGCTGTGTCTCCAGTCTTGGAAAGCTTTTTGTTTATGCAGATTCTGCTCTTTGGCCGGAACCCCTTTTAGGGCGACATAATAACTATATATAAATGTATCAGGGGACAGTATAGAGATCCCTCCTATGATCTATTTATACCTACGACTGTATCTATAACATGGGGACATCCTCTACGTCTAAATGAAAGATGGTTTCTACATCATTTCTTTACTGTAAGAGACTATGGAACTCTCTGCCACAGGAAGTGGTCATAGTGAACATAGTAAAAGAGTTCAAAATGAGCCTGGATGCATCTTCAAATTGCATACATAGAAGAAAGGGTTCCCTAAGCCAAAGGTCAAAATGTGGCCCCTGGTTAGAAGTTATAGGTTTTATTGTGCAGACTAGATTGGCCAAATGGTTCCTATCTGCCGACACATTCTGTTTCTATGTTTCTATAGACAAGTAGTGAGGGTGGATCAGAACAAGCAGAAGGAAAAATCTGTGAAATAAGGTTAAGTTCACATTGCCGTTGTGCTCTGTCCCATTCCAGGTCCGCTAGTTTTTTTTTGTTCAGAATGGCCCCCAAAACAGTCAGAGCACAACTGACTCTACCAGGTCACCGCCAAGTGCCGACGGATCCCACTGACTTGAATAGGGTCCGTCGGCGATCCGGTAGTTTACCGCATGCATTATTATTTTTTCTGCTAAACTCCCATTTTGACGGAATTGCTGATGGAGCTTTAAATAGCAGAGTCAGACGGCAATGTGAACTTAGCCTTAGTAAACAGCCAAATGAATCCCATGATTGCAAGTATCTTATATACTTTAATCATCGCTGTTATTACAATACTATAGACAAAATCCACAACAACCAGTAAATGCAAGAAAAAAATATGTTGTTTGCTTTTAAAAAAAATATATATATATTCAACATTCAACAAAAAAAAATTGCCACATGTAAACTTACACAATGTATATTTCCCCTAGTACCATAAAACATCACTGAAATACTCTTAAGAGATGTTTGGAAAAGTTGAAGGAATGGGGATACGTGTACCATTCAAATGTGTAATTGAAAGACAAATACGATTGCTATACAGAGATAACTTAATCAGCTTTGTGCTAAGAATTTAAACATGTAACCTTGTGAAAGCAAAGATTTAAAGATCACAACTAGGATAAAACAAAAGACTGTTACATTACTGGCATCAAAGGTCTTTATTTATCAAAAGTATAACAAAAGTTTGTATCAAGAAAATCCATGTGTTCTTTTCCACCAGGACATTGGTACAGTTGGCACAATGTTGTGATTTGTGACCTTTGAACTTTATACCCTATAAAAAGGGATGGTGCTTTCCAGTCCACTATCCTCTGTTATTCCATTAGGAGTTAGAGACCGAGTCACCAGCAAAATGAAATTCGCTATTGTTTTTCTTGTAGCTGCCCTGTGCGGCTTAAATGGTGAGTTGAAAATGCAATTGGAATAAAATGTATTTAATGTTATTTTTAGTGTTGTAGTTGATAAGTTTAGGGGCAAAACAACAATTATGAGAATTTGATGTATAATTACTATTAGAAACAGAGAAAAATAATGACCAAAAAGATCACATGGTTCATCCTTTATGTATGTGTTGAGCATAAACTGAACAGCACTGCTTGTGAAGCCAAGGGCCCTAATATTTTTACTGCATTTTCATAGAAGAAAGGGTTCCCTAAGTCAAAGGTCAAAATGTGTAGAAGGTCTAAAGTTTGACTCTCCTACATGTTCTGCTTTTTAACCCTTTGGCCAATTCCCTATCCCTTGTTGTATAACAATACAGAGAAGAGAGTTGTGTAAACATTTTTACCACGTGGTGGTAGAAGCTAGACCTCTTTGACCAATAGCAGAGGAATGGTTGGTCTCTATAGTTTGTAAACAATTGCTGTGATTCTAACAGTTTAAATTGTCATTAAAATAACTTATATTTTTATATATTTTGATTATAACTTTTATAATAATATTTTTCTACAGATGCTGCATCAGTCCCACAAACAAACTGCCTTGAGCAGCTTTTCCAGGTAAGATTCAACAGCAAAATGGTAGATTAATTTAACTAGCTCCTCTAATAAAGCAGCCGGTTAGGCTGTATAGGGGCCCGGGGATGCCGCTCTGCTTCTGCTAATTTACATAATATATTCACTGCACAGCCTACTCCTGGGCTTCGCATTCTACTATAATGTTATCCCCCAAGCCCTGTGCCCCAGAATATTACACTGAGCGGAAGTGTTACGTCATGTGGCACTATTATAAACATGGGCAAAGTGTGGCACAATTACATTTTGGGGCCACAGTATATGGTACTATTACATTCAGTATTAGCTCAGGGGGGGAGCAGGGTCTTTATTAACTTAGGTGTCCATTCTAGGGTCCCTATTAGGTTAGGGGGTCTGTATTAGTTTGGGTGGTCTGGTTTGGGGGTCTGTATTAGTTAAGGGGACCTTGTCTATTTTTAAAGATGAGGGAGGAAGGTGGAGGCGGGTTTGGGTTAAGGGGGGCCTAGGCATCTTCTTTGCACTGGTGCCCCTTGCAGTCTGTGTCTGCCCCTGAGTTTAAGGAACATATAGTTAAACAATTCATGCCCAAGTTAGACTTTGCTTTTAAACAAAGGGTAAACAATATGAAAGTACTCTAAAATGAAGCATTTTCACTTAATGTGACAATATGTTCCATAGTTGAATAAAATAGTAAAAGTAAATTACAGCATCAGACTCTTGTTCCTCATTTGCTGTTCAATAAACCAATGTAGATAATTTCTACTTATGTTTCTTAAAAAGCCTAGAAAATAAATTATTAATACAAACCATAGATCACAAGGAAGAAAACATAGGAGAGGTGAAAAGGATTGGTTTAAAGTATAGATTTAATGTGTTTGTAGTTCTTCTGCTTTATTCCTTTATCGTTGAATGGCTCCAGAAGTGTTGACTTCAAGGTGTCTAAACATGACCAAGGAGATGTTTAATATTTATAAAATAAACCCCTATCAAGTTAGATTTAGGCCCCATGTACACAGCTGTATTTAGGAATCCATGTCACACTTATCCCAAATATGGTATGCATCGAATTTTAAAACTGAAATATTTTTGTGACTATTATCCTATAGAATCAATTCCTACAGAGAAACCATAAGGTGGAACACTGAGTTCATAGAGTTTACAATTACCTGTACTCTGCTGCCTGAGATCTTGAGAAGATTTAAAGTGAAACATTAAAATTATAGATTACATTATTTTGTAATATATAGAATTTATGTAATCCAGAAATATGATTTTTGCTCACTTTCTGGGATAAATCCTAGTCCCAGAAAGATATATAGAGTAGAAGACACACAAAAAAAAAAAAAAAAATATATATATATATATATATATATATATATATATATATATATATATATATATATTTATAGGTAGAAGAAAAAAAACTAATTTTGCTGATAATTGGAGTGATTTGCATTGTATGATACATATTTTATTAAGTATATGTCAATGTTTATTGCTTTGCCAGGATGATGCCCCAGTCCTTCTCCAGACTCTGGCTACTCTTCTCTGTAAATACAAGCTTGCACAGGTAAAATAATCTAAATATATCAACAAAGATAATTCTGCTAAATTATAAAAATTTTTCCCTCACTATTAGTGTTTTAAGGATATTAGAACTGTGGTAGAGGCAGAGCATGTGAGCTCAGCCAGCGGGTGCATTGATATGGTCCCTTAGGATGTTGCTGCTGCTGTGAAGTCCTGGGAACGGGCCAGTGTGGTCCAGGCAGGAGCGGAGGAGGTGACCGGAGCCGGAGAAGTGGAGAGAGGGAGGCATGGTGGAGGAGAGAGGTGGCGGGTGGAGCTGAAGTTGCGGGATGGCAGTGAGGAACAGAGGAGGCTGTGACCCACGTGAGACACTGGATTTCTTTGAGTGGAGAGGAGGGGAGGAGAGGAGGTCGAGGGCGATAGATGGTGAGAGGTGCTAAGCTCCAGCATACATTGGATGTCTATTGCTAGGACTTAAGTAAATGAGGTGCTGCGGGTATTTGCTGGAGCTGCTTACTGAATGTGGGGAGTCTTTGTTGGACCAGTTAGGGAAGTGAATTAAGGGGGTTGTCCCCTCATGAGAACTGTGGCATTTTATTGCTGCCGTCATAGATAATTGCTGAGCCCCCAGTTTAAGGAGGATCTTCTGAGATATACAACTAGACCTCTGTTCTGCTTTAAGGACCCCTTCACTGAGAGCTAACAAATCAATTTGTGGACTCCCATTCTCAGGTTTATCTCGGACCCTCACCCCCAGAATTGTGGTGTTGGAAAATTACAGGGTTTTAAAAGCTAAATATCTGCCTCTGGTGCTTTGTATAAGGTGTGAACTAAGGATATCTCTACTAACACCTAATAATTCTAATTGTGGTGCTTGCTTGGACATTACCTATATAATTTTTTTCTGTCACAACATGGATTACCGTTGAATTCTAGCTCAAGAAGAAATTTTGAAGCTAAATAATTAGATCTTTGCGTTGTTTAAGGATCCTTCCTGGGGGTGGAAACCACGGGTTACTGTGGTTTCCACCACCAGAATTGTGGTGTTGAAAACCTACAGTGATTTTAAAATTAAACATCGGAATCTGGGGTCTTAAATTATTGTATTTGCTTGGATGCTACCTATATAACTTTCCATGTATTGAAATATATAAGATGTGATATGTGACCTCCCATTTTTGTTCAGGGGGGTGATATATTGATTTATATATTTTTTTCTCTCTGTTCAATAACTTGACTCCCCGGGTGTATGTAGTTATTGGGTAAAAAACTTAAGGCAATCCGGTGGGAAGGTCCTGAATAAACAGGTAAAGTCAGGTAGGAGAAGTAAGACAGAGTACTGTAATGCTAAGACAGAATTTCCAGAAAATTTGGGAAAGGCTGAATGAGGTGGAAGAGAAAGCTAAAGGGATAGAGCAAAAGGTGGGAGAGAGAGAGAGAAAGAGGTGGGCAAGCTCTCAAGGATGTGTCAAGAACTGTGTGCCAAAGTGAGAGACTTTGAAGATGATCAAATATAAGAATAGTTGGGATCCCAGAAAAAATGGAAGGTGATGATTGCCGAGGATTTATAAAGAACTGGATAGTAAAATATTTTGATAAACAATGTCTCTCTGCTCTATTTGAAGCAAAGAAGCACACAGAGTGCCTCCAAAATCTCCCCCACCTGGCGCCCACCCAAGAACAATTCTGGTTAGGTTATTATCGGCGACAGATAGAAACTCAATCTTGAGGGCAGCTAGAAGAGTGCATTAAGAGATCGATGGTAATAAGATAATGCTGTATCCTGATTATTCGAGGGCAATGCAGCAGGCTAGATTAATGTCCATCATGTCATTGGATGCAGTTAAGGTCTTTGACAGGGTGGAGTGGTCCTTCCTTTGGACTGTTATGAAGGGATATGGGTTTGGAGAAGGGTTTATGAAGTGGATAGGAATTTTATATGACTCTCCAAGGGCAGCGGTCTTGGTGAATGGGGTTCAGTCAGAGGGATTTTAATTAACAAGGGGAGCAAGACAGGGCTGCCCCCTGCCCACCCCCCACATATTTGCCCTTTATGTGGAACCATTGGCAATGAGAATAAGAAACAATGGAGGAGTTCGGAAGTTGGGGGACGGGGGACAGAATATCACTATTTGTAGATGACATTTTGTCATGCATTCGAAATACGCAACAGGTATTAGAGTGCATTATAGAAGAAAAAGAGGAGTTTGGAGAAAAATCAGGATTAAGCATAAACTGGAATAAAACAGTATTGATGCCACTGGATAGACAAATATCTCCTAAAAATTTTTAAATAATAGGAGAGAGAGAAACATTTAAAGGGGTATTCCGGGCAAAAGGATAGGGGATAAGATGTCTGATCCCTGTGATCTCCCTGCAGCAGCCCGCATTCTATGCGTAGCTGCGTCTGAAGTTTCTGAAACCTTCGGGCTTCCGAGACGGGGACGTGGCATCACGCCATGCCGCCTCCATTCATGTCTATGGGAGGGGGCATTGCAGCCGTTACACCGCCTCCCATAGAAATGAATGGAGGGGGTGTGGCGTGACGTCACATCCCCGTCTCGGAAGCCCGGAGGTTTCCGAAACTTCCAACACAGCTACGCATAGAATGCAGGCTGCTGCAGGGAGATCACAGGGGGAGATCCTTTCGATAGGGGATAAGATGTTTTTGCTCAGAATACCCAGTAAAGTATTTGGAGATAACTGTTGGACGGGATGTTAAAGAATATCCAGAATTAAATGTCTGGCCTATTTTAAGAAAGATAAAAACAAATCAAAATCTGGATAGGTCTGCCACTTACTATGGCAGATAGAATTAGTTTATTAGAGATCATAGTTCTGCCACAGATTTTGTTTGTTTTGCCTAATAGTCCGGTATGGTTGGGAGAACAAATTTTTTAAGAAATTGAAGCCATGGAAAGAGAATTGGTCTGGAAAGGTAAAAAACAAGAATGAAACTAGCTCCTTTATGTAAGGAATTGAAGAAAGGAGGACTAGCTATTCCAGATTTTAGATTGTTTTATATAGCAGCGCAATTAAGATATGTAAAGAAAGATATGTAAGGAAACAGATTCTTTTGTAAATATGATAAAGGGAAAAAAGGATATGTGCGATGATATGGGAGAATTTTTAGAATCAAAGTTGAATGGTAAGGAGAGTCTAGCAGAGATGGTGGGTAGAGTTTGGGCACAAATGAAAAAAGTTATGAAGGTGGAAGGCTCACTAGAATGCACAAGATTATTTAATAATATAAATGGGAAAAATAAAAAGGTTGGGGGGCTCACACTATATAATATATACCGAGGTACTTGTGATACACGCACCCTATATGCCGATAGATACAATACAATAAAAAGAAGAAACAAACAGACCTCTAGGTATATAGAGGTGATGAAATGTATTTCTGTTCAAATGTGGGCAAGGTAAAGTGAGTGCAAATGTGATGCGGAAAAATTGATATAAAATATAATAATAAATATAATAATAATAAAAAATATATATAAATATATATATATATATATATATATATATATATATTGTAAAACATATATAATGTAAAAAAATGTAAATATATATATATATATATATATATAATGGAAAAAAATTGCATGAATGGGTGATGTAAAATAGGTGAGTGGTGAATATGTGAGAGGTGAAGAGATATCAAAATGTATAATTTAAATATATAATTAGAAAAGCTGGTTTAAACAAGCATGTTCAAATTTATTAATATTAAATTATTTCATAAAGTTTAAGTCCAAGCAGGGCCCTTGCTGTGGACTGTAAGCATAAAAACAGGTATAAGTAGATAGGAATAATAGTACAATAAAATCATTTATAGTTAATACTGCCACCCGTAAGTTGGTTGGAAAAGCCGTTAATTGAATCCAAGGTATCAGTAGTTTTAGGCAGATAGTGGATAGTTCAATAGTTAGTAGTAAGTTTGTAACAAATGAGCACCGATATTGTAGCAAGTTTGAGACAGGTTTGCATCAAGAGGTCGTTGATGTGCACCACTCACCGCACCGCTTGCAGGCTTCTCCGAGATGATCAGACCTCGCTGCTGGGGACTGGCACAGCTGTGCGGCCGGCCTGGATGTAGTGTCCAAGAGCTTGTCTAGATGAAATGTCGAACCTGGAGTGGCACAGATGACTGGCCGAAGATGGTTGGCGGTGGAGGGGTAGCGCCGGTTCGGCGGTGAGTGTGTGCATACAGCTGCCTCGTGTAGAAGCACTGTAAACTGCGCAGTGGGCTAGAAACCAGGGGGTTCCAGCAGTTGCAAGTAACAGGAACGGCGTGTTCTTCAGGGTGGGCTGTGTAGGCAGATAGGCTAAACGCGTTTCGGGGTATCCCCTTCCTCAGTAGCAATGTAATGTCTGCCATAGGGGAATGAGGGTCTTATATAGTCCACTTTCAATAACGGTTGTTAATTTGTGATGACACAGGTGTGATCCTTAGTGAACATAAAAATGTGGACTGGATTCTAGATCCAAGAAAACCTGTACTGGATTATAATTGCCCAGACATGTAGTATGTTTGTCAAAACCAGCTTGTTGAATCGTGTGAAATGAAATAAAATGGAAGTAAAATGAAAATAAAAATAACATAGAATAAATAGAGTAAATAAAAATAGGAATTTTAGTGCAAAAATAGTGGTATAGGAATGTGTAAGCATGTGCATGAGGAATGTAGTGCAATAAAACATTTATGTTAAAATGTTGGATAAAGTTGGAGAGTGGACATAATTGAGTTGTGATAAAAATATATGTGTAAGATTCTGAATATATATGTATTTTTTTATTGGTAAAAATTATATAGGTAGAATTATGTAAAATGGTGTAACAGTGATGCAAAAATGGTGAATTGATTATCATATAAAATACAAAAAAATTGTACTAAAAAAAAAAGTTCAAAATTTTAAAAAATATAAAAATTTAAATGAATAACTCTCTTATATTGAACCTAAAAAATTGAACCTAAAAATGTTTTTTTTATACATAAAACCTAAAATTTTTATATAAAACCATAAATTTCGAATTCGAAATTTAATCCCTTAGGTTCTATAGTTTCGAGTTTGTAGATTTTTCTAGCCTCAGCTCTGGACATTTTGGAGATATAATTACCACCTCTCCGTTCTATTTTGATTTTTTCTATTCCAATGTAGATTAACTGAGAAGGGTCTTGGTTATGGAACTGTTTGAAATGTAGTGATAGGGGGTGTTTGATATTGTCTTTTCTTCTGTTGTTGATGTGTTCTGATATGCGTATTTTAAGAGGTCTTTTTGTCCTCCCTACATACTGTTTATTGCATTTGCATTGAATTACATAAATTACCCCTTTTGTATTGCAAGATATGTTGTCTGTAATATTCCATTTAAAATTATTAACCGTGGAGTTGATGGTTTCAGTTTTTTTGGGGGAAATTAGTTATTTTACAGTTGCAGCATGTTTTACATCGGTGGAATCCCTGTGAGTGAAGCCATGTTTTGTCAATAGTCATGATGGATTTGTTTTGTATAGTGGGGGCTACTCGTAAACTGAGGTTTGGGGCTTTAGTGTATGTGATAGATGGAGTGGGTGTTAAAATGGGATGGAGAACTTTATCCAGTTGTAACTGAGGCCAATTGTTTTTGATAATTCTTTATATTTTTTTTGTGTTTGTGATTGAAAGGAAGGATAAGGCGTAGTTTGTCCTCTTTTGGTGGTGTGTGGGTTGTTTGGGTAAGATAGGAACTTCTCTTCTGATTTTCTATCTTCGTTTTAGCTTTATCTAGTATTCTTTTCGGATATCCCTTTTCTATGAATTTGTGGGTTAGGGATTGGGCCTCTGTTTGATATTGGGTGTCATTGGTGCAGTTTTGTTTCAATCTTCTGTTTTGCCCTGAGGGAATGTTAAGCAGCCATCTGGGGAGGTGACAGCTGGAGAATATAATGTACCGTATGTTTCGCCATATAAGACGCACCCAATTTTAAAGGAGGAAAATCTAGAAAAAAAGATTCTGAACCAAATACTGTAGTAAAATATTTTATATCAGTATAGTTCCCCCACAATAGTTGGCAGTATAGTTCCCCCACAATAGTTGGCAGTATAGTTCCCCCACAATGGTAGGCAGCTCCCCCCTCCCACAATGGTTGGCAGTATAGTTCCCCCACAATAGTTGGCAGTATAGTTCCCCCACAATGGTAGGCAGCTCCCCCCCCCCCCCACAATGGTTGGCAGTATAGTTCCCCCACAATAGTTGGCAGTATAGTTCCCCCACAATGGTAGGCAGCTCCTCCCCCACAATAGTTGGCAGTATAGTTCCCCCACAATGGTAGGCAGCTCCCCCGACAGACATACAGCTTCCAGCCTTATATATTGTATGGCTGGAGGCTGTATGTCTGTGTGCTGCCCCCACAGTGTTCAGGTCACCACTTCTCTGGCCCAGTGTCACAATCTACTGCTTTGGCCTATGGACCATAGCAGTAGGTGCCGGGACCGGAGGAGCGGTGACCGGAAGACTGAAGATTAAGCGTCGCCGGTCACTCACCAGGCCCTGGCCGGCACGCGTCTTCCCCCGGTACTCCTGCGCCTCTATGGTTGTACGCACGAGACATCACTGACGTCCCGTGCGTACAACCATAGAGAGGCGGAGGATCGCAGGAAGACCGCAGGAGGACCGGAGGAGGACGCGCATCGGCCGGGGAATGGTTAGTGACCCGCGGACATCCTTATGTCCAGAAAAGGTTTTTCGGGACACAGGGATGTTCGGCATAGGAAAACTTATGATTATCTGCCCGGGCCGGCTCCTGTGTGCGGCTGCAGGTGGGGGCCGGCCAGAGCAGGTAAAAACTAATTAATGTATACTAAAAACCAGGGTGCCTCCAGCTGTTGTGAAACTACAACTACCAGCATGCCCAGACAGCCTTTGCTGGTCCGGGCATGCTGGGAGTTGTAGTTTCACAACAGCTGGAGGCACCCTGATTTTTAGTATACAGTTATTAGTAATTCACCTGCCCAGCGCCCGGAACTGTTCCAGACGTAGGGCAATAAACATAGCCGTTGTGAGGGGAAAAATTCACCGGCGGTCATGAGTCTGCTGCGGGCGGGGAGCGGGTAGTCAGCGGTGTACCGCACCGCCGCAGCCTCTGTACATACCGCTGACTTCCCGCTCTCGCCCACAGCAACCTCGGGCTTATATATAAGCCATATAAGACGCACCAACTTCCCCCCCCCCGGGGAAGAAAAAGTGCGTCTTATACGGCGAAAAATACGGTAGTTGTTCTTAGCAGTGGGTTTGTGAAATGTGCTAAGTTCTATTGTGGCTCTTATGTTAGTGATTTTAAGATCCAAAAACTCAATTGATTTAAAATCAACCTCCAATTGTTAGTGCTGAGACTGTCTAAAAATGACCTAAGTTCTTCTGGTGATTTTTGCCATACTAAAATGATATCATCAATGTAACATCGCCATAGGACCAGAATTGGAGGGACAAGACTGGAGGTTTTGGGATAAGTATAATTTAAAATATGTACCACAATTTTTTGAGGATGGGAAACTCAGGTCTTTGAGAACCTGAGTGCACAATATAAATTTCCAAATAATATGATGTCACTATTTAGATATACACAATTAAGGGAAGCTGTGAAAAAAAATTATAAGAAAGAGGAATTAATAACTCATAAGTGTTTGATAATGAGACCCTTAAGGGAAGGCACGAATGAAAAAAAATAATTTCTAAGATGTATAAAATTATGTTGAAGGTTAAATATCAAGGGTTGAGGCACTTAAGTATGAAGGAATGGGATAAGGACATAGGACAAGTAACAGAGAATGGAGGGAAATTTGGGAAGAGAGTTCTAGCATTATTAAAAATGGATCACATAGGACTACACAATATTTTATAACACATAGGCTATATTACACGCCACAATTTATGGCAAAAATAGACAACTCAAAACGATTACAAGTGCCCAAAATGTGAGGGTAAAGGAATGTTTTTTTTTCCATATGTACTTTGATTGTCTAATACTTAAGGAATTCTGGTCTGAGTTAATAAGGATGAAGGATAAAAGGTTGGAGTTAGAGGAAGGAGATAAATTAATGACCTGGTTAATAGGAGGAGGAAGATCGGAAGGAAGAAGGATGGAAAAGGTTCTTAGAGGGAAAGTGCAATTTGTATGCAGACTCTTAGTGACGAGAAAATGCATGTCTAAAGAAGTCCCCAATATCAATGAATTTAATGCTACAGTACGTAAAATAATACATTTTGAGTTTTGGTCAACAGTAAAGGCTGGGTGTTTGTCAAAATTCCATGCAATTTGGGATAAATAGATTAAAGGTATGACGGAGAGAGAGATTATGTCTAGTAGAAAATCTTAGATAGGAGAGTAAATTTTTTTTTCTTCCCCCTTCTGCTATGGGGTGGGAGGTTTTGTGAAGGGTAGAGGGGGTAGAGTTTTTAGATGGTTACTCTTTTGTAAGGGGAGGTGCTCTGTCCGACCAAGACGACCCCAATGATAGATTATAGAGGAATGTCGAAACTGTAAAATGGGAATTCTCTATGAAAAGTAAAAGAGAAAAGTTTATATATATTTTTTTTTTTCTCTCTTCCCTCTCATTGGAACGTATGTTGTGGGGTTATGGGCCCTTCCACTTTATTTAATGAAGGGATGAATGAAGACTTGCTTCCTTTAGAAAAAAGGAGAAAGCTGCACAATAGTTTACACATTAGGAAGAGCTGAATAAGTACTAGTTTCTCCTCTAGCTCATTGATCCTGGAGATGTGTGACAAACATATCATCAGTAGATCATGAGAGAGTCAGGAAGGATAGTGGCACGGAGGGGTACTGTCATGTCTGCCTTGGTCCACACACAGCTATTGGATTTGCTTGTGTGTAAACAGTTTTATGTTCCCTGGTCAGGGAATAGTTAAAGCCTTTGGATTTCTGTCCAATAGCTCTTAGGGTGTGTCTTCATAAGATCAGCTCTGGCTAGCCTCAGGGCTGGTGATTTACATATGTACTTCCTGATGTCTTGCTGCTAACATGCTGGACATGCTGCTTTTGAGCTTTGGGTGAAACGCTCCTTGTTTGAGCTTTTAATCTACTATCTCTGTTTTAGCATGCACCTAGCATTTATTTGATATATTTTCTGGGCTTTTACCCATGGTTAGCTAGCATGCTCTCAATAGATTTTAATCTGTGTTTCTATAGTCGGTTTTAGGATTTGTATGTCCTTTCTGCTATGCATCTGGTCACACTATGTTTTCTCTTGTATCCGTTTTCTTTGTTTCTGTAACTAGTTATTTCTGTTACCTGTCCATCGGAACTCAGATGGTATTGTAATTCCTGTGTCTACTGGAGGTGTTCTGAGGGAATGTGATTATTCCTGTCTTGTGTTCAGTTTGAACAGTGTTCTATAATTATATCCTGTATATCTACGCATCCCTGTTACCGGTCCATGGGTACTCAGAGGGTATAGTTATTCCGGTGTCTACTGGAGGTATTCTGAGGGATTGTGATTATTCCTGTCTTGTGTTCAGTGTGAACAGTGTTCTATAATTATATCTTGTTGTTTCTGTTTTCTGAGTTGTAACTAGGCATCCCTGTTACCTATCCATGGGGATTCCGTGTCTACTGGAGGTTTTCTGAGGGATTGTGATTATTCCTGTCTTGCGTTCAGTGTGAACAGTGTTCTATAATTATATCTTGTTGTTTCTGTTTTCTGAGTTGTAACTAGGCATCCCTGTTGCCGGTCCATTGGGACTCTGTGTCTACTGGAGGTGTTCTGAGGGATTGCGATTATTTCTGTTTAGCGATAGATCCCTGTTACCGGTCGATGGGGACTTTGTGTCTGCTATATTCCTGTCTGTTCCTGTAGTTATTGTTGACTCATCTGTTTCCTTGTCTGGTGTTTTGAACTCTATATGTTTATTAGTTCAATATTCAGATCTTTGGAGTTTTGTACATGCACTGATCATAGAGTACATGATATCTTAGCTAGTGTTTTCCTCTGTGCTTTACCATTGGTCTGTAGTGTCCCCTGTGCTGCTCACTGATCTGTGTCCTCTGTACTTAATTATAGAGTTCTATGTTCCTGTTATGTTTCTGGCTTGTGACAGACTATTTATTTGTATGTGTTTTTAAGGCCACTGCACTTTAGTTAGGGAGGGAACGGCGCCCAGTTTTCGATCCACCATTTAGGATGGATGGGCAAGTAGGCAGGGAGAGTGGTTTTAGGGTCAGTATAGGGCTCACTCTCCCTGTCCCCTGGTCTGTCCCTAACAGGTACCATCTCTTTCTAGCAAGAAGAGTAAGATAAATTAAACGGAATACAATTGATGGTATATGTTTTGGAAAATAATAAGGAGCTGGGAAGAAGAGAAAGAGGAATGTCACGAAAATGAAAGGAGGAAGTGATGAATGGTGTGGCAAGGCCTAAATTGGAAATTGAAAAATGAGTGAAATTGAGGGGAAGTCGTTTGTTGTTGTTTTATTTATTTTTTTTTTGCTTTTTTGAGTTTTTTTTTTTAGGTATAAGTTAAGGGAAGAAGAAGGGAAAGGGGAAGGTAAAGAGGGAATAGAAATTGGGAGCTTACCAACATAAAGAGTATGTATTAAGGTGGGCGATACAGGTTAGACAGGGCACTAGACCCAAATTTGGGAATTGTAAAGTTTTTATTTTTTTGTTTTTTTTTATAATTTTTCAATAATGTGTGAATATCCTGATGGTAATATTGGTTGTAATTATATGATGAGTAATAACTATTGTAACTTATATATAAAGGAATAACAAAATAAAGTGTTCTCCTAATATTCATTTTAATGTTTACAACTTTCTAGGCCAACAACAATGCAGCTCTATTCCAAGCTTTCCTGGAAGAAGTGAACGTACTTCTGGTATGAATTGTGACTATTTACTATATGTGTTTGTTATATTATAGCAGTCATACATTATTTATGCATAGTAGCCTGCAGATGTGGCCTGACTACATTCAACAAAACGTTTGGTAAAATCTAGTCCCTTTTCAGTTCAACAATTGGATGATAAAGATAATTTCAAGTTAAAATGTAAAAATGGCCGTATATTATCAGATTACAAGATACATCAGATATAAGAGCGTCAAAGCGACCAAATCACTTAGTCAGTGCTTTCAATAAATAACAAAGCCCCAGTTAGAGTATTGTTATAGTATCTAACACTCATTCTCTTTGTGATATAAATTCTGTGTAAGAGTCATATTCACAACAAATTTAATATTTCCAGTTTAGTAACTGATAGACCTATATATCACTAAAATAATCACAAAAGAGCCTCAGTATATATTTTGATATCAATTGATTATACTAATTCTATACTAATAAATATTTCCCTTTTTCAGGGCAAAGTTGGCTGCACTGTTGACAACATTCTTGGCACACATGTGGTAAGGACTAGTGTTGCTCGCGAATATTCGCAATTCGAATATTATTCGCGAATATCGCATATTCGCGAATTCGCGAATTTCGCGAATATAGCGCTATATATTCGTAATTACGAATATTCGTTTTTTTTTTTTCTTCACAGTACACATCACAGTGATCACCCCTCTCTGCTTCCAGCTTGTGTGGTGTAAAGAAGGCTCTAATACTACTGTGTGAGACTGGCGTGCGTAAATTCGCATATGCGAAAATTAGCATATGCGAATTTTCGTATATGCGAATTTTACCTTATGTTAATTTTGTATATGCTAATTTTCACATCTGTAAATGTTCGCATACGCGAATTTTCGCGTGTGCGAAAATAAAACGAGGATATAACGAATATGCGAATATTCGCGAATATATGACGAATATTCGTCCATATATTCGCGAATATTCGCGAATTCGAATATGGCCTATGCCGCTCAACACTAGTAAGGACTATTAACCCATGTATTAAGTAACATATAAATAGCTTACATGTATATAATGGTTGGTATTTCCAGATTCTATTTTGCCTATTTAAAGTGGTTTTCAAGATTCAATATGTCACTTATTCACAAGTGAAAAATTTATGATCAGTTGGCATCATAGTGAATGACAAAGAATCTGAACCATTGGGGTATCAAAGCGTTAGGCTGTGCTCATAAGTCTTATACACTTTAAAAGTAGGAACTGTATGCAAGCTTGGCTACTATGCCATTCAAAGAGGGGACGCAGGCTCCCCATTCCTATGATTTATGGGAGTCCCAGGGATGACACACCCAGCAATGACTTATTATCTATCCTGTGGGAAAGTGGCATCTGAGATAAACCCTTTAATTATAAGAACAATACTACAAGTTATTTTAGGAGAGAAGGGACATTAGACAACCATATCTCTACCCCATAGTTATCTATTGGTGCAGTTTCCTATGTAGGGCAAGACCACCCTAAGCATGATCTCCCATACATGGACTTACAGCCCCAGCAGGGGTCACTACAATTGTTCAATAGTAATCATTTCCACACATAAAATGTAAACCAGAACTAACAACAAACAACATATTGCTTATACTGTTTACAAATATATATTTTTTCCCTTTAAACATTCTTTAAAACTTCTTATATTACAGACTGTTACACTTCAAAACGCTGAGCAGATTGGAGATGAAGTTGCCCAAGTTCTGTTTGGATTTGTGGTAAGACAATGTATTATGTTACTAGTAAATGACTTTGCCTCGTGGACAGAAGATTCTATTTCAGATGGGCAAGCGATAGTTATGCAGGAAACAAAGCACAATATTTGCACTTATACTATAGGTATAAGGTATACTAATACTCGGTGTTAAAATTGACTTGTCTAACACGTTTCAATTGCTAGATACACCAAATAAGTAACATATAATACATTGTTTCATTATTTGACATAAAATAATACAACGGACTTAGTCAATAATGCTGATAGACTACTATATATTAGTTCTATTCTTATACTGAAAATAGAAAGCCTGATTTTATAGTATAAGGGGCACATACTGTACAGCACAAGGTGTCCCATAGTAAAACATAACATTAGTCCCTCTACTGGTATGGGTGCCTGCCATTATACCCGCCTCTCTATTGGGGGCAGTAACGTCAAGTCATATCTCAGTCTACCCTAAGAAGTGTGGCATGTACCTGTAACCATTTTCCCCCTCTTATACTAATGATGCTGTTCAGGTTCACACAAATCATAGAATTAATATCCAGTTTCATAACAAAATAATGTATTTGTAATTCACTATGCTAAATACAAGTAGTCTCTGAACTATGGACTTCCAGACATTGCAAAGCTACAAATCCCAGTATGCCTGGACAGCCGTTTTGTAACATCTGGATGCTCGCAGTTTGGAGACCACTTCTGTACACCATTATAACTTCTGTCATGCATTAGTTATTTAAAGCTTCATGGCTTCACATTCTTACTTATTATTTTTTTTATACTAATTCAGGATAACCTCATCAGAAAAGTGACCAAAATCCTGGTAAGAAAAAAATCTGTGGGCTTTTTCATAATAGAAAAAAAATATACTTAGGGGGGAGTTTTGAAGGCTTGTATGCCAGTATTCTGGCATACAAGAGTTGCCAGCTAGGCAGCAAGCCAGGGAGTGAAGCACTTAGCTGTGGACTTCGCCTGGCTCTTTTTTCACCTGCCTCTTTCTGAACACTGACAACCTCACTGACCAAAACTTTTGACATGTTTATGTGACTGTTATTATTATCATAATTATTATATTTTTTTTTAAGTGCCTGATACACTTTAACTTTTACTTAAGACTTGCATGTGAAATACTGGTCTTAGTAGATCCCCGCTTTATATTTACAAGCTGTACACTGTCAGGTTTACATTTTTTGCCGAACCATTCTTTAGCCTTATTGTTTCTGGTTCTCAACAGAATTTAAAGGACATCTGCAGCAGCAAAATACAACTCATCCCCTATCCACAAGATAGGGGATAATTGTTTGATCGCGGGGGTCAGACCGCTGGGACCCCCCTGCGATCTCCTGCACGAGGCAACGGCTATGTATAGTAAATAGTAATAACAAATAGTAGTAGTTACATTATTCTATATATAGAAAAAAGATAGACCAGCTCACCGCCCTATAGAAGTAGCCACTGGAAGGATAGTAAGTGAGGAGCACGGATGCAGGTTAAGCCGGATAGCCAGTTGCAATAGAATCCAAGAAGGGAAAAGAAATCCAGCTCCCCCGAATGTGTGAGATGACGGTATAAAAATACAAAAGTTTAATTCATCCTTTAAAAAACAATGAGATGGTGAAAATTAAAAGCATAGCTGAAACGCCGACGCGTTTCGAACCATATGGTTCTTAGTCATGGCCAATAGTTGGTGCCATGACTAAGAACCATATGGTTCGAATTGCTTCGGCCTTTCAGCTATGCTTTTAATTTTCACCATCTCATTGATTTTTAAAGGATGAATTAAACTTTTGTATTTTTATACCGTCATCTCACACATTCGGGGGAGCTGGATTTCTTTTCCCTTCTTGGATACATTATTCTATATGATGTTCAGTTATGTCTTTACCCTATTTTAACAATGTAGCCACAAACTATAATTCATTGATTAACTTAAAGCTTTTTATACTTGCTTTAGGATGACATTCCTTTCTTGAGTGAATTTTTGGTAAGTTTGAATATCACATTCTGCATTCATATCATTCGGCTTTTCTAGTTTACTAAAATTTATATGGCAATCTTCTAACCAAACCGGCTTTTAGGAAATGCCTAATAGCACAGTAGCTGAAAACTGTTGAAATATTTTATGCAATATTTTACATTTAGACAAAGAAGAAAATTGGTAAATACCAAAAAATTGTTGAGCCAAGATATTGGGTGCAAATTATCATTCCCTGCACCAGAATAGAGTGGCAAAATTGTGTAATGTTTTGTGCAAGCCTGTCTTAAAAATATTATGTAAACTCCCACTTTGAAAACAATAGTGTAAAAAAAAAAAAAAATAAAAAAAAAATAAGGTTGTACAATTTTGCCACTCTGAGCGGTTGCAGGAATTGATAAATGTTCCCCTTCCACTTTTAAACTCGGCCATTTTAATAAAAATGTCAACAAAGTAAACAATTATGTTCCAAAAACTATATTGTATATTACCTCCCATTTATATGTATGAGAAGATAATAATTGAGAAGATACATAGATATGCCCAATAGCTCTGTGTATGCTATGGTATGAATGTCCAAGCACTATATATATATATATATATATATATATATATATATATTATAGTCAACAAGTTAAGTTCTGATAAGAGAAACAGGACATGATCTAATGTAGATTATTTTTATAACATTTTTAGAATGATAAAAATCTGCTCACTGACATCCAGCAAGTCTCATGTGGAGTCATGGTAAGTCAACTGTTAAGAGTTCCCTTTTGAGGTAAAGTCCATATGTGAAGAACCTAATCAGGAGTTATATTGTTTCCTAGTGTTCTTTTTGGGCTTCTAATGGATAGTAAATATCAAGGTATTCTGTTGCTTAAAGGGGTACTCCAGTTGAAGAGAATCCTTTGGATAGAGGATAATTGTCTGATCACGGAGGTCAATTGCTGTGACCCCCTCCCCTCCTGCACTGTGCCCTGGCTCTCTATGTTCACGGAGAAGGGGTCAACACGCCCCCTCTCATCCAGTGCTCGTGTATCTCCAGTTTTCCAATGGAGATGAATGGAGGGGGCGTTATCAACCCCCGCTCCATGCACAAGGAGACGTGGCGCGCTGGGCAACAAATCGTGAAAGATCCAGCTGTTAAACCCATACTGCGATCAGACACTTATCATCTATCCTGTCAATATGGGTTAGTTTTTTCCAAAGTACCCCTTTATCCACAATCTTAGTGATAGGCTTAAAGAAGATCAGTAAACATTAAAGCACTAAGAGCTGTGTAAGCTTGATAAAACTATGTAACAATGAAAACCACAAACATATTGCCTAACACAAACATACTGTATAACACAGTACCTCCATGAAACTATACCATGCTCAGATTACACAAGCCCCTATAAAGCTATACTACTCCCTTTATTACTTTCAGCTTTTTTTAAAAGTTCATCTTGAATGTTGGAAATTAAAAAAAAAGTTGTAATAAGTTTCTATGTGATTAAAAAAAGAAAAGAAAAAGGTCTGTTTTTCCCAGTTTCCTCCTTGTTCATGGGCTCCATCTGGTGTGTCGCAGCTCCATTGTGAACTGCAGCACCAGGCACAACCCATGGGTAAGAGGTACTATTTCTAGTAAAGTAGACATTTTTTCTAGTTATCTTGGACAACCTCTAAATTCATAAGGGTTATAATTGTAAGAAAATAATATTTTTTGTGTCTATTTATAGGAAGTAGTCATGGCTGAATTGGACAAAGTGTTGGTAAGAACATAAACTATCTTTCTTGTTATACCATGACCCGATGAAGACTGAAACTAAAGTACATAGGGGGAGATTTATCATTGTTTTTAGAGCATTCTTTTTGTCTATACTTTGGCGCAGTTCAGGCGCAAGCAGCATATTTAGCAACTTTTATGTGACTTTTGTTATAGACAGTTTCACTCTTTTAGCCTACCCATAGAATTTTTTCTTTTTGACCATGCAGTGGTCACGTATTTATCATTTGCGACTTTTGTCAAAAGTCGCTATTTTGTGCACAAAGGTACTTTTTTAGGCGCAAAGCTACACCACTTACCAGTAGGTGTGAGAATCACTTCTACCTTCCACAATTCAACCTTTAACCTCTTGTGGACAACAGCCTCCCACTCCCCTTCTATGACATGCGCTCAGGAGCTTAGCGGGGGTCATAGCTGGGTGGTCCTGGCGGCTATCTGCCACCAGGACTCCCCTCCCAGAACTCATCTCTAATGTCAGACATCACCAATCACGGTAATGCCCGGCTTTAACCCCTAAGATACTGCAATCAAAATTGATTGTAGCGTCTAAAATGTAAGTAAAAATGTCCCGGCAGCTCTGTGAAAGTAAGTAAAAACACCTAACCTTCCAAATTCAGGACCCAGCAAAGTGTCTACTTCCCTCCCTCAAAAGCGTCTAGAAAAAGTGTATGTGGTAGAGCCTTTCCCACCACAGCAGAGATGCGCAAAATTCATCATCCTGCTGCACCTTCTTGATAAATAAGATGCACGCTAGTCAAACTCACCACCCAAATAAACATGGGAAAATAGCTCTACAGTAGACATTCTTTGATAAATCTGGGCCATAAAGTATACTTAAAGGTGGAGAGTTATCAAAACCTGTGTAAAGGAAAAACTGTCCAGTTGCCCATAGCAATTAATCAGATCACTTCTTAAATTTTTCAGAGGCCTTTTTTAAAAATTAAAGAAGCGATCTGATTGGTTGCTATGGGCAACTGGTCAAGTTTTCCTTTACACAGGTTTTGATAAATCTCCCCCAAAGTACCTAAAGTGCATAAAGTATAGAGCCAAGTTGGAACAAGAAGAAAGCAGTAAAGATGGAGCATAATATTTATCTGAAAAGTCAATCTATCTCATATAAAGTAGCACTGTTCCCTCATGTCAATGGTAAAATCAGGCTACATGGTGGTGCTCTTACTCTAATTAGTCTATAGAAGTGATCCACACAACGAATGAAGAGTGGCATTTACCACTACTTGTATTCATTCCTTTTTTGTGAATAATATATCAGTAATATATAATGTCATATTATATTTTTTTTTATCATAGTTAATGTAGTAAAGGAAGTGTGTACAGTTTTCTGTAACACGTTCACAGAAGAAGAATAAAATACTTTATTTAGTTATTAAAAACCAATATTTAACTTACTCATTGCATAAAGCCTTTAGTGTAGTATTAAAATGTTTTATGAGATAATGCAATCCTTTTCCTTTCACACATTTTTTGTTAACTATGATCAACAGCATTTAAATAGAGATTCCTATCCTACCTAGCTATTGTTTTCTCAGGCAAAGGACATTTATGGTAACCATTACTAGTATGTGCTTAAAATGTAAAAAATATAAACATATCCTGCATATTTTCTGATATATTTATAAAACTATATTTTTACAGAAAGTTATTTCAAACATCGTAGCAAACCTGAACACCAGACAATAAGTCCTACGTTTTGTAAAATCCAGTCATTTTGTAAGTATATTTTATATGAATTTGAAATAACATGTTTTTAATAGCATTAAAGGTGTTCTCCGAACAATGCTACTACTTTCCATATGCCACTTGGAGGAATCCCATCTATGAATCAGAGGCAAGAATAATTCACTTTGGTCAGTCATTTATATGAATGACAAGTTAACTACAGCTCTACAGATTTCTGTTGAAATCACTGCTGTAAAATGTATGACAAAGTGAAAACTTCCAGCAGCACAAATGGGGTTTCTGACCCACAGTAACATAGTTACATAGTTAGTACGGTCGAAAAAAGACATATGTCCATCAACCTAACCTAAAGATACTGCTGGGCAATATAATCTAAAAGGTCCCTTTGGGTAGCACTACCTTTTGAATAGTTGATATATTTAATAAAATTCTGATTTATTTATCTCTTAACCCCTTAAGGACTCAGCCCATTTTGGCCTTAAGGACTCAGACAATTTAATTTTTACGTTTTAATTTTTTCCTCCTCGCCTTCTAAAAATCATAACTCTTTTATATTTTCATCCACAGACTAATATGAGGGCTTGTTTTTTGCGCGACCAGTTGTCCTTTGTAATGACATCACTCATTATATCATAAAATGTATGGCGCAACCAAAAAACACTATTTTTGTGGGGAAATTAAAACGAAAAACGCAATTTAGCTAATTTTGGAAGGTTTCGTTTTCACGCCGTACAATTTATGGTAAAAATGACGTGTGTTCTTTATTCTGAGGGTCAATACGATTAAAATGATACCCATTATTACATACTTTTATATTATTGTTGCGCTTAAAAAAAATCACAAACTTTTTAACCAAATTAGTACGTTTATAATCCCTTTATTTTGATGACCTCTAACTTTTTAATTTTTCCGTATAAGCGGCGGTATGGGGGCTCATTTTTTGCGCCATGATCTGTACTTTTTTTTTATAACAAATTTGCATATAAAAAACTTTTAATACATTTTTTATAATTTTTTTTAAATAAAATGTATTAAAAAAGTAGGAATTTTGGACTTTTTTTTTTTCGTTCACGCCGTTCACCGTACGGGATCATTAACATTTTATTTTAATAGTTCGGACATTTACGCACGCGGCGATACCAAATATGTCTATAAAAAATGTTTTTTAAGCTTTTTGGGGGTAAAATAGGAAAAAACGGACGTTTTACTTTTTTATTGGGGGAGGGGATTTTTCACTTTTTTTTTACTTTTACATTTTTTTTTACACTTGAATAGTCCCCATAGGGGACTATTCCTAGCAATACCATGATTGCTAATACTGATCTGTTCTATGTATAGGACATAGAACAGATCAGTATTATCGGTCATCTTCTGCTCTGGTCTGCTCGATCACAGACCAGAGCAGGAGACGCCGGGAGCCAGAAGGAGGAAGGTGAGGGGACCTCCGTGCGGTGTTCTGAATGATCAGCGCTGCGGGCGATCCGATCATTCATTCAAATCGCGCACTGCCGCAGATGCCGGGATCTGTATTGATCCCGGCACCTGAGGGGTTAATGGCGGACGCCCGCGAGATCGCGGGCGTCGGCCATTGCCGGCGGGTCCCTGGCTGCGATCAGCAGCCGGGATCAGCCGCGCATGACACGGGCATCGCTCCGATACCCGCGGTTATGCACAGGACGTAAATGTACGTCCTGGTGCGTTAAGTACCACCTCACCAGGACGTACATTTACGTCCTGCGTCCTTAAGGGGTTAAATATTTCCTTTAAATAAAGTTTTTGTGAATTTTGTGAATTTTACTTATGTACTTAGGGAAATCCACACTGAACAGTTTCTTTATTATTTCAGGAAGAGTCATAATGGAATCCTGAGGACATCTTTGAGGTTTCTGTACTTGCTTTTGATGCAAAAATACATCTATATTTTTAACTGAAATCTGCATACTCTTTTATTGAAATATTTGACAATAAATTTAGTCTGAAGCAAAAGCCTTTGTGCCATTTTCTTTATTTGCTTCTTTAATAAGTTAAAGAAACACCTGTGTGTGTGTGTGTGTGTGTGTGTGTGTGTGTGTGTGTGTGTGTATATATATATATATATATATATATATATATATATAATAAACTTGTAGTGTTGTTAAATAACTTATAAGTTCATTGATGCTGCTCCCCCATTCAGGCTCCTGCTGGCACCGTGGTCTTTTTTTTGCAGTGGTCATCATGTGACTGCTACATCAATTCAGCAGCACCTGAGTTTACAGGCCATACTCTAGGCATCAGGGTTCTTCCCAGTGGGGATGCCCCTTTAATACCATTTCCTGAGTTTTTTTGACACTATTCCTGCTCTTTTCTTCTGTACATACTCAATTATGTGTGCACTTCATGCACAGTACCTATCTACAGTTAAGAAATGCCCCCATCAGACTTACCTGAAAGGAGGCAAGCTGTGAGGAATTCACTTTTAGAGAACAGGGTAGCAGACACTGAAGCACACAGAATTGTATCCATCGAAAAGTGGGTTACATAGATGTTACATAGTTTCATAGTTCATGAGGTAGAAAAAAAAGACTAGAGTCTATTTAGTTCAACCTATACCCTTAATGTTTTGATCCAGAGAAAGACAAAAAAAAAAAATCCATATGAAGGCATATGCGAATTGACCCATACCAGAGAGGGAAATTCCTTCCCAAATCCAAATATGGCAAACAGAACAAAACCTTGGATCAACATCCTGTCTACAGAAATCTATTGACCATAGCTTTTAATAATAAATTTTCAAGAAAGGCATTTAGGCCCCTCTTGAACTTGTTCAATGAATCAACCATCACATCATGTGAAAACGTTTCACAATCTCCCTGCTCTTAGAGTAAGGAATCACAATCTGTGAAGATGGTGAAACCTTCTCCCTCTAAATTAGAGATGAGCGAGCCGAGCCCTGCGAATCAAGTCTAGCTCAGAACATTAGTGTAAATTTGGCTCACAGAACTTTCAAACTAGAATCAGTGCTGTTATGAGAAGAAGGGATAAGGAGCACATGGTGTTTTGGTACCTTAAAGAGTGAAGTAAGAATTAGGAACACTGAGATGACATCAGGGTATTCCAGCATCTTTTGCAGCTATCAGCAAGATTACATGACCCCAGGCTATCATTGCTTGCATTATGTGAAATACACCTCCCTGGTCAATCATGAGACAGCATAGGGATGGGTTCAGGATAAAACCCTATTCATAGCTGCCATCGTGGAGGAAAAACAGAAAGAGAGAGAGAGAGAGAGAGAGAGAGAAAGAGGGAAAGAGAGAGAGAGAGAAAGAGAGAGAGAGCAGACCATACACAAGCACTACAGATTCCAGAAAGCCTCATCCAATACAAAGCAAGCTGAGCAAAGAATCGAGCAGTGGGCTGACTTCAGACAGTAACCTCCTTACAACTTCCTGAATTACTGTGTCCAGTTGGTGAACTACAGATCCGGGCAGTGTCACCACAGAATGAGCCCATAAAAGCTATCACATTAAATTACAAAGCAAGCGTTTATAATGAATGAGGTATACGTATTTTAGGCCATGCTATGTGTATTTTTGTCTTAAATCAAACATATACTATTTCTACCTGGGTTTAACATAAATAGTCATTAAAAGCATGTATAGTAAATGCGGAATATGCATTTTAGGCTATGTTATGTTTATTTACTGTGTTTAATCAACATAAATATGCATTAATAGCATTTTTAGTGAATGTAGAATACACATTTAGGACAAGTAGCCTGTATTTTTTAAGTTTAATTAAACAGTATTTCTATCTGTGTTTTACATAACAACACATTGAAAGCCTTGAGAGTGAATTTGGAATACATATTTCAGGCCAATCTGCCTGTATTTTCTGGGTTTCATCAGACATATAGTGTTTCTACCTTGTTTTAAAAAAAATCATGCATGAGCAGCATTTGTAGTGATTATTTAAGAATAAAAATAGTATTTGTATCTGTGTTTAACATGAGAATACATTGTAATCCTTGAGAGTGAATGTGGAATACACATTTTAGGCCAAGTTGCCTGTATTTTATGGGTTTAATCAGACATACAGGCCCTAATTTATTGTTGTAAACCTGACTTGTTTTGTCCGGTCTTTTTGCGCCAGAATTTGCACCAGTTGAAAAAAAAACAACAACTCTCTGCTTCCCTTAGAAAACTCAGAAAAGAGGGTGTGTCTATTGGTGGGGCATGGTCACTGAAATGGGGCGTGTCATCAACATTTTTGAAAAATCCCAACATATTTAGTAACGTTTCCACTGAAAATGGGAGTGCACAATCAGGTTGTGGTATACCTATATCTTGGTATCCTGCCATGTGGAAATTCTTTCTATCTTATTAGATGGAGAAAACCAGGCACTATGCCCTCTCTGTCTGCTGTCCACTGGCTACAGCTACCAATAGTCCACCAATGCCTTCTATACACTGGCTACAGTTATCATTACTAAGTCCACCAATGCTTGCTGACACTGAACGGCTTATTGTGCGCATGAGGGAAAGAGACACTCTGAGACTCTTGGTAAAAAGCCATAATGGGGAAATTTTTTTGACATTTTGTGAAGGAGGCTAAATTGGATTTTTATAGGGACAAGCTATGCAGCCAGCTTGCCACAGTTTTCCAACAGCAAATAATTTTTCAAAATTTTCAGAAGCTATTTCTTCACTGTGTACAGGCTTTTCAATATCATGTTGCAATTCCCTAAAAGGGAGAATTTTTTTATAATTTGTTTCAAATTGTAAAATTTAAATATATATATATATATTTACTGTGTATAGGTTCTTAATCTTAAATATCCTGTTGAAACTTTTTTTAAATTTAAAAAATTTACATACCCGATTTCTTTACTGCAGACCAGTTCTTCACTATTTAAAGCCGTCACCAATCCTGTTGCAACTAACAAAAAAGAATAATTTTTGAATACAGGCATTGCTATTAGAATCACTGCGGCAGAGCATGTGAATGTGGCAGCAGGGAGACCATATGGCGTCAAAATTGAAGAGAGTAAATAGATTTTTTTAATGTAATTTTTATTTTATATTATTTGAAATTATTCACATTTTTTGAGTACCCATTCTGGTTGAGCATCGGGCTGGCGGTTAGCCGCAAAGCGAGCTACGACCTGTTACAGCCCACGCCCCCCGGCCATTTTAAAGTCGGCCATTTTGAATCCAACTTTTGTTTTTTCAATAGGAGGAGGGTCATGTGACACATCAAACTTATTGGAAATTTCACAAGAAAAGCAATGATGTGCTTGGTTTTAATGTAACTTTATTCTTTCATGAGTTATTTAAAGTTTCTGACCACTTATAAAATGTGTTCAATGTGCTGCCCATTGTGTTGGATTGTCAATGCAACCCTCTTCTCCCACTCTTCACACACTGATAGCAACACCGCAGGAGAAATGCTAGCACAGGCTTCCAGTATCCGTAGTTTCAGGTGCTGCACATCTCGTATCTTCACAGCATAGACAATTGCCTTCAGATGACCCCAAAGATAAAAGTCTAAGGGGGACAGATCGGGAGATCTTGGGGGCCATTCAACTGGCCCACGACGACCAATCCACTTTCCAGGAAACTGTTCATCTAGGAATGATCGGACCTGACGCCCATAATGTGGTGGTGCACCATCTTGCTGGAAAAACTAAGGCAATGTGCCAGCTTCAGTGCATAAAGAGGGAAACACATCATCATGTAGCAATTTCGCATATCCAGTGGCCTTGAGGTTTCCATTGATGAAGAATGGCCCCACTATCTTTGTACCCCATATACCACACCATACCATCAATTTTTGTGTTCCAACAGTCTTGGAGGGATGTATCTAATGTCGGTTAGTGTCAGACCAATAGTGGTGGTTTTGTTTGTTAACTTCACCACTCACATAAAAGTTTGCCTCATCACTGAACACTGTTCCAATTTTAGTTTTGCCCATTCTGCAAATTCAGTGCGCCGATCTAAGTCATCCTCATTGAGATGCTGCAGTAGTTGGAGTTTGTAAGGGTGCCATTTGTGAGTAGCTAATATCCGCCGAAGGATGTTTGACTAATGCCCCTCTCCAGTGACATGCGGTGAGTGCTACGCTGTGGGCTCTTGCTGAATGAAGCTAGGACAGCCACTGATGTTTCTTCATTAGTGACAGATTTCCTGCGGCCACATTTTGGCAAATCCAACACTGAACCAGTTTCACGAAACTTAGCAAGCAGTTTGCTAACTGTAGCATGAGAGATGGGTGGTCTCGTAGGGTGTCTTACATTGAAATCTGCTGCAATGACCTGGTTACTGCGTTCACCAGACATCAACACAATTTCTATCCGCTCCACACTTGTTAACCTAGACGACATGTCAATGGCTGTAAACAAAGACAAACTTGTAAATAACTAATGAACGAATAAAGTTACGATAAAACCAAGCATGTCATTGTTTTTCTTGTGAAATTCCCAATAAGTTTGATGTGTCTCATGACCCTCTTCCTATTGAAAAAACAAAAGTTGGATTCAAAATGGCCGACTTCAAAATGGCCACCATGGTCACCACCCATCTTGAAAAGTTTCCCCCCCTCACATATACTAATGTGCCACAAACAGGAAGTTAATATCACCAACCATTTCCATTTTACTAAGGTGTACCCATATAAATGGCCCACCCTGTATAGTGGCTGAATTGCACAGCCTGGAGGTGGCTGAACCACGAGGAGACCATATAGTGGTGGAATGGTACAGTCTGGAGGTGGCTAAAGCATGAGGAGATCATTTAGTGGTTAAATGGTACAGCCTGGAGTTGGTGGCAGCATGAGTAGAACATATAGTGGCTGAATGGCACAGCCTGGAGTTGGCTGAAGCATAAGGAGACCATATAGTGGCTGAATGGCACAGCTGGGAGGTGGCTGAAGCCTGAGGAGAACATATAGTTGCTGAATGGCACAGCTTGGAGGTGGCTGAAGCATGGGTAGACCATATAGTGGCTGAATTGCACAGTCTGGAGGTGGCTGAAGCCTGAGGAGACCACATAGTGGCTGAATGGCACAGTCTGGAGTTGACTGAAGCATGAGGAGACCATATGGTGGCTGAATTGCACAGTCTGGAGGTGGCTGAACCATGAGGAGACCATATAGTTGCTGAATGGCACAGCCTGGAGGTGGCTGAAGCATGAGGAGAGCATATAGTGGCTGAATGGCACAGCCTGAACGCGGTTGAAGCATGAGGAAACCATATAGTGGATTAATGGCACAGCCTGGAGTTGGCTGAAGCATGAGAAGACCATGTAGTGGCTGAATGGCACAGCCTGGAGGTGGCTGAAGCATGAGGAGACCATATAGTGGCTGAATGAGACAGCCTGGAGGTGGCAGCAGCAGCATCCGTAGTCCTGAAAGTGACCCAGTGAAAGAGTGGTGCGGTGGGTGACAATACCAGTACCCGGTGACAAAGGTCGGTGAAATAAGGTCTAATGCAGAGGAATGTTTGTAACTGGGGAGCAGCGCCTTAAATCTGTTTGGCACTCTCCATATTTGTGAAGTGTTGGTGTGGCACCATGGCTAATCTACTCTGATGCATCAGGCATTGGTGGGTGGAAATCCTGGCTGATCCATGCCTGATTCATCTTCCCAAAGGTCAGTCTCTCCACATTTTTTGTGGACAGACGAGTTCTCCTTGGGATGACTAAGGCCCCCCACTGCACTAAACACCCACTCTGATGGCACACTACTGGCCGAGCAGGACAGTTTTTTCAGGGCAAACTCTGCTAGTTGCGGCCACAAATTTGGACACAAGTTTGGCTGCCCAGAAGTCCAGAGGCTCTTCAAGGTGTGTTGGCATGGGCATGTCAGGTTTGCCCCCACCTGCTGGTTCAGGTCCTGCTCCAGTTCTACCTGCTGCTGATGAGTTGCTTCACTATGCGGGTGAAGAAAGGTACTCATCAGCAACTGTAGACTCAGGCTGCTGCTGCTTGAGATGGTACTGCTCCTGCCACCCCAACCCTCCCCAGCAGCCATGGCAGTGGAAGGTGAGCGCAGAGGGCCCCCTGACTCAGACCTGCGAGAGGATGGATGATGGCGCCGATAGGCATCGGCCAACTGACAATGTAGGATGTCTCTGTACTAGGTCAGTTTGTCCTCCCTCTCAGTGGGTGTGAAAAAGGCCCCTATTTTGTGTCGGTAGCAAGGGTCCAATAAGGTGGAGAGACAGAAGTCATCCTGCTGCCGAATGGTGACAATTCGGCTGTCAGTACGCAAGCAAGTGAGCATGCATCATGCCATTTGTGCAAGTGACTCGGAGGGACTTCCTGCCTCCATCTCCACTGCATATTGCCACGGAGTGTCTGGGTCCTCTGCCTTGCCTTCCTCATAACCCTCTAGCTCCTCTGGCTGCTCCTGCTCCTCTTCTCCTGTCAGATGACTAGAAAAACTGCCCATTTGGCGAAACCTAAACTGTGCTCCACTGTGCCCCTCCCCCTCCTCCTCCAGTTCAGCCCCCACAGGGCTCATGTGGCCATGAGATGTAGACGCCACGTCTCCATTGCCCTGACTAGCCATTGTTTCCAACACATGTTGTAAGAAATGAAGCAGTGGAATGACGTCGTTCATCCCGTAATCCTGGCGACTTAATAATAATGTGGCTTCCTCAAAGAGCATGAGCAAACGGCAGGTGTCACGTATGGGCTGCTACTGGTTCACATTGAAGTTACACAGCGGAGTACCCCTATCCACTTGGATTATCTAGAAATCGGTGATGATTTTTCTCTGTTCGTATAGTTGGTCCAACATATGGAGGGTGGAATTCCAACGTATGGCAACGTCGCAAATCAGACTATGTTGGGGGATACCGTTCTGAAGCTGCAGCTCAAAGAGGGTGTGCTTTGCAGTGTACGAGTGGCTGAAGTGCATGCAAAGTTTCCTTTCCATTGTTAGGATGTATTGCAAATGGGGGGGAACACTTCAGGAACCGTTTGACAACCAGATTGAACACGTGTGCTATGCAGGGCGCATGGCCCAGCCTTCCCTGTCGCAGTGCAGACAAGATGTTCTTCCCATTGTCAGTCACCATGGTTCCCAATTCCAGTTTTTGTAGAGTAAGCCATGATTCAATTTCTTTACTAATGACTTTTAGCAGTTCCTCCTCTGTGTGACTCTGTTCGCCAAGGAAAACCATGTGAAGAACAGCGTGACACTGCTGTGCCTTGCACACATGGTGTGCAGGAACCACATTCACCCAGTGAGCCGTAAAGGACATGTATTGTCCCTGTACTTTTGCCTGGCCTTTCACAGTATCTAGGCCCTTGACAGATTAACAGGTACATAATAGTACACTACTTAGATGTAGGTATGTGGTATGCACTTATGAGGGCAGAAAAATGCGCTATAGTGCACTTAAAAAAGTATCTGAGTACAACATCAGCCAGTGAATACTTTTGCCTGGCCTTTTACAGTATCTAGGCCCTTGACAGATTAACAGGTACAAAATAGTACACTACTTAGATGTACGTATGTGGTATGCACTTTTGAGGGCCGAAAAATGCGCTAAAGTACACTTAAAAAATTTATTTTTGCACAACACCAGCAGTACACAACAGTGCTACAGCACACAGTCGCTGTGTACTAAATCCAAAATTGCACTCTCTCACAGACTATTAGGAATGGACTGCTGGGTATGTATTATACCGTCTACAGACTAGTATAATCAGCAGACCAAACACTTAAAAAAAGGTAATGGAGTAAAACACCAGCCAGTGATTACTTTTGCCTGGACTTTCAGAGTATCTAGGCCCTTGACAGATTAACAGGTACAAAATAGTACACTACTTACGTAGTGCGCTACACTACACTTAAAAAAGTATTTGAGTAAAACACCAGCCGGTGATTACTTTTGGCAGGCCAATCACAGCATCTAGGCCCTTAAAATTTTAACAGGAACACAATAGTACACTACTTAGATGTAGGTTTGTGGTATGCACATATGTTGGGCAGCAAAATGCGCTATAGTACACTTAAAAATACGTACCGTATTTATCGGCGTATAACACGCACTTTTTAGGCTAAAATTTTTAGCCTAAAGTCTATGTGCGTGTTATACGCCGATACACCCCCAGGAAAGGCAGGGGGAGAGAGGCCGTCGCTGCCCGCTTCTGCCCGCTTCTCTCCCCCTGCCTTTCCTGGGGTCTACATAAACTGTATTGCAGGTGACAGGAGGCTTGAGATTCAGCTGAACAATGCCATGCCAATGCTTGATTTTTAATAGAACAAATTTTGCATTTGTATAGGATTTACGAAGGCTTTCTGGGATCAGTAGCCCTTGCTAATTTTCAGCTTTCTCTCTTCAAAATGGTGGCCACAATGCAATACATGGGGCTTTATCAGCCCCTTAAACTCCCCCCTGTGCTGTGTCCTTTTGGTCTGGGAGCTGTAAGACACATCAATGCAAGCAAACGATTGGATAGCCTAGGGTCATGTGAGAGCTGCATGGTATGCTGGGCTACCCTGACGTCATCTCACAGTACTTCCCAGTTCTATTCATTTCGGTGCCTCCAAAAGTTCCAAGCAGCTTGCTTACCTCTGACCATTGGAAACAGATGCACTCAGCTAAGCATATGGTGGTCATATGTGTCTGGAGGCAGTTATTAAAAATGTAAAGGCACCTCAAAGAGGACCTGTGATGTCCTCTTCAGCTTTTCAACTTCTCCACATGTTCAAGTTTTTTTTCCTTAGAGCACCCCCTCCCCCTATTCTTCATCTATCTTTGCTTTAGTGTTCACTCCTGATATGCTATTGAGCATCTACACAGTCAGCTGGCTTGTTAACGCCACTCTGTTCTCACTCTGGGGAGTGTACTCAGGTTCATGACACATTGACAACTGAGCTACTTGAGTCTTATGCAATAAGCCTTTGGTATATTAAAGGCAGTCACCACTGCTTACTGCCAACAGAATATGAATGCTTACCCTGTTGAAAAAGTGTTAGTATCCCCCTGTTAATAGTTTAGACCCTTACTTGTATACTGGCACTAAAACTAATGGCACCAATAGCTGGGGAGGAGGGCTAGGGAAAAAACAGTGAATCGGTAGCCAGGCATGGATGACAGCTGATGTTTTTGATGACTCCACAGTTTTTTCTTTTTAAGACATTAGAAGCAGTAAGTTGGGGCCTCTCTTAAAGGGGTACTCCGGTAAAAACCTTTTTTCTTTTAAATCAACTGGTGGCAGAAAGTTAAACATATTTGCAATTTACTTCTATTAAAAAATCTTAATCCTTCCTGTACTTATTAGCTGCTGAATACTACAGAGGAAATTCTTTTCTTTTTGGAATGCTCTCTGATGACATCACGAGCACAGGTTATTATAATAATAATAATAACGCTTTATTTATTGTTGTCCTTCGTGGGATTTGAACCCAAGTCCCCAGCACTGCAAGGCAGTAGTGCTAACCACTGCACCACCATGCTGCCCTTAGCATACATCTGCTATGCATGGTTGCTAAAATGGACAGAGATGTCAGCAGAGAGCACTGTGTTCGTGATGTCATCAGTGTTCCAAAAAGAAAGGAATTTCCTCTGTAGCATTCAGCAGTTAATAAGTACTGGAAGGATTAAGATTTTTTTAATAGAAGTAATTTACAAATATGTTTAACTTTCTGCCACCAGTTGATTTAAAAGAAAAAAGGTTTTTACCGAAGTACCCCTTTAATTGAGTTGTGTTTTCAGAAAGTTCCACACAAGCTTGAATTGGAGGTGTTCATTTGACCGTTAACTTCTCCAGCACTCCATCTCCAAAGAATAGGGGATAAGATGTCTGTTCGCAGGGGGCCCGCCGCTTGGACCCCCCGCGATCTCCGTGCAGCACCCACATTCTATGCGGGGCTGCAGCTCCAGTCTCGGAAACTTCTGTTTCTGGAACTGGAGACGTGATGTCACGCCACAACCCCTTCAATCCTGTCTATGGAAGGGGGCGTGACAGTTGTGAATAGACATGAATGGAGGGGGCGTGGTGTGATGTCACGTCTCCAGTCCCGCAAACACAAAACATAGCGGCAGGCCCAGCGGCAGGCCCCGCGCGATCGGACATCTTATCCCCTATTCAGAAGGGGTTGGGGGGGGGGGGGCTGATAACAGGAGAAAGAAGAATTTCTGTCTAAGATATAAAACAAAGTTTCTTATACCCGCTTGTACTATTCCTCTATGCAGAGTTTGTTCAAATGATAGTGCCTATTTAAACAATAGGTCATTTGCTGATGACACATTCCTTTTACGTGTTTATCCTCATTGCGTTCTTCACTTTGAACCCTAGTCAAATGTGCCATCAGTGGGGAATTGTCTAGGCAGAAAAAACCCTTTTTACTAAATTAAAGTACACGAGATACTACAGAGAAAGTGAACATCAACAAAGCCTCCTGGGAACTTCCTCCAAAAGACAAGATGAAGCGGTTCCCACAACACATTTTGTTTTCTACCACAGTACAAGATTGGGTTGACAGTGTGACAAACTAATCCTTCCAGGGGTATTACATTCAGAATACATTGAATGAACACTGTACAACTGGCTTTATTATTTACAAGGGTAGATGGGAAGAAGTTAAGAAAGATTGTAAAAATATTCTAAGCAAACAAACTTTACAGATAATTGTACAAGTCTGGCCATAAAGATTAAGTGGCTATAAGTTTGCATGACAGTTTTTTGACATACCAAAGTTACCAACTGTCTACAGTAGGAGGACTTAGCAAGAGGAGGCATGACCTATGAGGTCAGTGGATTTAGTATATGTACATCAGAAATTGGCATAAGATATATCAGAAATCTACTCTATGGAGCAAAAAAAGAAGGGTGCACTCCCTGTGAAGCCTGCAAGACAGCTATAATGAGTATATAGGATAGATTTACTTCTTACCGAAGTGGGTTGCGCTAAGAGCACAACACCTTGAAGGGCATAAATCAGATAGAGCGGGCAGCCCTGTGGTTGGACTGGTAATCGACAGCGCGGACTGGAATAAACAGCAAACTTTTGAGTCAACAAGGACACAAAGCTAAAATTCAACCTTCTCGATGGCGCTTTACCCAGAATGAATATTGGAATATTGGTTAAGGTAAAGTTTATTTGACTGTAATGGGTTTCAACACAATGAAGACCCTGGTACAAGGTTGAAACATGTTGCAAGAAAATAAACTTTACCTTAACCAATATTCTGGAGTTCATTGTGGGTGAAGCGCCATCGAGAAGGTTGAATTTTCGCTCCTGGTCCTCGCTGATTGCAGACATCTACTCTAGCTCTAAATAGATTCTTACCTAAGAACCTACTTGTCTGTTTTATGGACTTTACAGTAGGTACCCATATGATGCCTCCTTGATGCATTGTATTCTCCCCTAGGCGCAGTAATTTAATGCTACAACATGCATTAAAATATGATACCATTTTTTTACTTCATAAATTACATGACTGTAAAGAAAAACTGAATGGAAATTAATGAATACTTTCAACAAAACACTAGAGTGAAAAAGTCACAATTGTTTGCCCAACACACTCAACCTTTCTGTGAAACACAGGAAAAAGGTCACATTTTTGGTCAAATAGATGATTGTTCAAATATTGTAGAAATTTTTTGCCAAAATCTACAAGAAGGTGTGTCTCAGCAGGTCTGAACTGCCTGACCCCAGAGCTGTTACATGTTATTTCATACGTGTTAGTATGTGTTCCATTTCAGATTAGTTTATCAGAGGATTATAAAATAAAATGGAAACATTTTGTAAGGTGATTTTGAAAACAATTATCGGATCCAGATCTGATAAAATAAAGTGTTCCATTAGTATAAGGATAAATATAGGACAAATATTATCCATAAGAACCTGTAGTGACACCTGCTGGAATATCCAATTATGTAAACCTATCGTATGACCTGACATGAACTCACCACATAACTCTGCTAAAATTTAGTTTTAGAGAATGACCTGAATAGCAAACTTATACATTTCCATTATTCAAAATGCAATGTAAGTGCTAGGCTTGTCTTAAAAACCCACGAGAAGATATTAGTGTTTAAAACTCCCAAATACTGTCCTGTCTACAGGTTTTAGAAGCAATACATTCTCAGAGATCCTGCTGTGGATAAGGTGAAATGCACAAGAGGGGCCACAATATTATGACTGCAGGACCCAGCAATGACTTACACAAACTGCATCAAAGAAATTTACCCATATTACCCTCAAGTTAAAATGACCTTGAAGGAGTATTGCAGTCTATAACTAATTGCGGGGGTCTGACTGAGGGGATTCCCACAATCTCGATAATGGGGTCCTGAGTCTGCTATTCGAATGGAGCAATGGTTCGACATGTTACAGAGTCATGTCAAAAGTTTTGATGGGTCCAAGTGCTCAGTACCTACCGGTCAGTAGAAGGAGCAAGGCTAAGTACCTGGTAGTACACATTACTTTCCGGGCTCTCAGTGATCTTTGTTTTGATACTTCAATAGAAGCCTATGTAGAAGCGAGACAAAGTTTGCTGAGAGCTGGGGAGTAAAGAGGGCTACCGCATATTTTCCTACCCCTTGTTCTTCTGATTGGTGGGGATCTCAGCACTGAGCCCCCGCCAATAAAACACTTTTTATATGTCTCTGTTATATGTCAAAATTTTTATATATATATATATATATATATATATATATATATATATACACATAAATGGCAGGTACATTTTAATATGTTAAAGTCAAAGTTTTAATATTTTCATAATAGTTTGAGCTCTGTTTTCCAGAAAATGTTAAATTATAGCAGTATGAATAAGTAATTATTTTCAACAATAATTTCACATTAATTAAGGCTTATATAGACTAAAACAGTTACTGTCAAGGGCCTAAGTACCATGGTAGCAGACCTGTACTGTTTCTGTTTGTATTGGTAAAAGACTTTGCAGAAAATTTCTATTCAGGGAATGGCATTGTCAGCAAATAAATGGAGCAAGAAATTTATCAATGGGTTATGAAAATTGGATATAGATACTATACATATTAGTCTCGAGGAGCAAAATAAGACACCATAATAGGAAGCCCACTTCCATATTTGCTATTGGGCTCTATTTCACTGCTTTCTATAATCAATAAATTAATAAACTCCAACCTTTCAAGAAATTCCAATAAAAATTCTTAAAAAACAATAAATCTAGTAGTAGTAGTAGTTCGTTATTCACTACTATTTACAAAGGCATCATAATATCACATTATAAAATGAAAATACATTTTGATATCAGAAAATAAATCAAACATAACTTTCCCAGATAATTAATGGAAACTTAACAGTAAAAAAAAAAGGTGTGTTTTTCTTGGTTACTTAAAGATGTAGATAACAATTAACATGTAACAAATGCCCTTGTGAAATGAAAAACAGATCACATATAAATAGCACATAGTTCAACAGCATTCTACCAAGATCTCGAATATTCTTGTCCAAGGCTCCACTCCCCAAGCATCACCATGAAGATTGCTTCTGTCTTCCTTCTCGTGGGTCTCAGCTACTTTTTGGGTAATTCACAATCTCAAAAATATTTGCAAATTGTTATATAAGTAAGATATTGATATACCTTTACCATGACGTTGTGAATGCTTTAGATGTTCAAGACACAATTAGGTTTGGAAAAAAGCAGGAAACTACCTTTTTGGTGTGATCCCTATACTTTAGATCTTGATAAATCATCCATGCGGCTGGCCTGCAGGTGACATGAAGGGATCACTGTCGCTACCTAATCTCAAACATTTTTGGCATAACCACAGGATGTGATAGATGTGCACCTGCACATGGTGGAGTAAAGAGATCGCCTGAGCTCCTGCCTGATAAGGTGGTCACTGGCCATCAAGTATGGACACAAAAAGAATAGAAACGTGACGCCTTTTTATATTCATATCTATGCAGAGGTCAAGTCCTGGGAAAAAAGTGTGGAAACTCACACAAGTTTTCCACTCAAGGGATGGTCCTGCAGGACTACTGCTAATGGGAACAATGTTCCTGATGTGGAAAAAGTGCAGGAACTCAGTTCCCATGCGTTCCTGAAGGATTTGAGCCCTGCATTTATGGGAGTTACAGAAATGTCTAAGAGTGCATGTTCAGTGTTTTCAGAAACCCCCTTAGAACAGAATGGAAAGACCCATGCGCTTACACAGCCATTTGTCCACTACTTGTTATCTTTGATGAGATAGCTGGTTGCAACCTTATCTGAGATCTCAGGTTAAATTCAATCTTGACATTTGTTTGGGTTCCAGAGGTGGTAACAGCAGCTATCAGATATTTAAAGGGGTACTCCGGTGCTTAGACATCTTATCCCCTATCCAAAGGATAGGGGATAAGATGCCTGGTCGCGGGAGTCCCACCGCTGGGGACCCCTGTGATCTTGCACGCGGAACCCCATTTGTAATCAGTCCCCGGAGTGTGTTCGCTCCGGGTCTGATTACCGGCGAACACAGGGCTGACGTCATGTGACGTCAAGCCTCCGCCCCCGTGTGACGTCACGCTCCGCCCCTCAATGCAAGCCTATGGGAGGGGGTGTGACAGCTATCAGGCCCCCTCCCGTAGGTTTGCATTGAGGGGCGGAGCGTGACATCACACGGGGGCGGAGGCTTGATGTCACACGCCGTCGGCCCTGTGGTCGCCGGTAATCAGACCCGGAGCGAACACGCTCCGGGGTCTGATTACAAACGGGGTTCCGCGTGCAAGATCATGGGGGTCCCCAGCGGCGGGACTCCCACGATCAGGCATCTTATCCCCTATCCTTTGGATAGGGGATAAGATGTCTAAGCACCGGAGTACCCCTTTAAAGCATAACCTGTGAATAGGCTATAACTGTTTAGGTAAGAAAACACCTTTAACTGCTGTCACGGGGTCATATTGTTTAATGTATAGGCCAAATAGAACATGTCAACACAGTCTAATTTTCTGAAATGTTTGCATTTTAGATACCTCCTCTGCCACTGTTCCAGTGAACTGCCTCACAAGTCTGGTGGAAGTATGTGAACCTTTAACTAACAGAGAGTGCAACTATTATAAGAAAGATAAATAAGATATTTATTTGTGGAAATTGGTAGGAGAGAACATTTTAAAATATGACTTTGACTCTGCAATATACTAAATATTGTTATAGATGTGTTCCAATAATACACAAAATTTAGACAGGTGTAATATAGACACTTCTAAGTTCTTATAATGGTTTTAACACCTGCCATACATTAATCTTTATTCAGTAGAATTAACCAAATATTTGGAATTTGCTTAGATCCATGCAACTAATTCTTCATTTACACTGCTGTTGTGACACAGCAGTGCAACGAACATCAGGGAACATGGGGAGAATAGCGGGAGAAAAATACATCATGCAACGTCTTTTTCTCCCATGTCTCCCATCAAAAAACAATGGTGCCTGATGGACTCCATAATAGTGAATGGGATCTATCGGGACCCGTTGCTGCCCATTCTGCCCCGTCCGGATAACGGACGTTAAAGGCACCAAAGGAGTGCCTAATGGACCTTTTCCGATGGCAGTGTGAAAGGGGCTTAAGTATACTTTTGCAACTAACTGAATACTTTCTCTTTGTATTTTGTCTCTAAGAATGGGGCTCCTACACTTGTTGTGAAGCTTGGTAACCTCCTTTGCAAATACCAGCAGGCCAAGGTAACATATTTTATTGTTAATACTCAAATGAAAGGGATTTTCTTATCAGAAAGGGATTAGGAGGGGAAATAAAAAAATAAAAAACATACTTAACCCTCCTGTTGAGGGGTGGGTATAGTTTTATTTACTTCCCTTCCATCCCTGCATATATAAAAAAAAAACATTAAAAACAGTGTTAGCCTGGAGTTTGTCAAGCACAGTGTCAAGTACAATATCTTACTGTCAGAGATCTTAAATATATATTTTATATTTGGCCTTAAGTATACCTTACTTTTGTTGAACTACATTTATGGCCATATCAGCCTATACTGAAATTAGAAATACCTTACACCTAAGTAACATGTATAATTTGCACTACATCCCCGGTACATATTGGGATACCACAAAAAGCTACTCTAATATATACTGCTGCACATACATTGACCAAATACAGCATATTGACTACTTTCTGCTTCACCTCTATAAAAGTTTTTTTTGGGGGTAACATAATGACACAGTATATTACTCAATTCTGTTTAACAAATAAAACTTATTAAACCGTGCAGCAGAACAAACGTAACAACAAATATACTATGCAGCCTCTATGTAAAGCAATACAGTATGTAAAAATACTTTTTTATTGGTATTCCAACATATAAACAATGTGTTGCCATAAGTAGATGTGAACTTGTCATAAGAAGAGTATAAGGAATGAAGACGGAACAGTTACACAGAGGCCATAAACTTACAAACCACACAGAGCAATTACTGCATTGTAACCAAGGATCTTTAGGGTAGACGTTATACAAGGACATGTCTTCCCTTTTTCATAATGGAGCTTTACATTATCTATTTGTTATACATGAGAAAGAATTATTGCCAATAATAGCCTTACAGGACCTTGTTTTTCTGATAATATTGTAAAATAGAATAATTCATTGTGCATGAACGTGAGAAAAAGCCTTTTAATCAATTCAACAAGTCTATTCAAAACTTTAAAATATGGACAAACACAATGTTTACTTCAGCTTCAAGTGCTTGCTTTGGAACAATGCATTTACCACAGTATGATGTTGCAAAATCTATTACTGATGAAAGTTACACAATGAAGTGACATGTAACACAATGAAGTCTCTTTGTAATTATGATACATTCTTCATTTTAGCTGACCCAAAACCAGCAGCTGTACTCTGCTTTCCTCGATGAGTTGAAAGTAGTTCTGGTAAGTATTTTTATTTCATATTCAATAAAACAAAATGGGTGTTTAAATTGAAATTTAAGGGGATGGCTAGGTTAGAAAACGTATATAAGAGAAAACTTGGCACCCCACTTGCAGTTGAAAAGGTGTTGATTTTTAATGGCGTTTCTGCTTGCTTTTATACCTCACTATTTTTGGGAATAATTTTAATATGATTTAATACATTTTGGATTTTATCGACTTATTGGGAGCTGGAATTTTTTGCAATTTTTTGCACCTTTGCTTTGTTAATTTTAATAGCAATCCGTACAATAACTGTAATGTTTCGATCCACGAAAGACTTATTAAAATTATATACAATAATGTTAATAAACAAGGTTGATATCCAGCAAAATAAATATGTAACTATTATATAATCATATGTACATTTGTCTCAAATATCTATATCTCTAGTACAGAGAGGTATATATCAAATACATAAATGTAACAGCCGGTACATGAAGAAAAGTGCATATGAATGAGAAATCGTAGTATATAAAGTGACATGTGGGCAGATATACTGGCCCAATCCGACTAGTCATGGTATAAAAATTGGATACTACTGGTAACAGAATGGTATGGGGTAAACATAAACATTGCGATAACAGATTTGTAGGTCAGGAGACACTGTATAGAGTAACATATAAACAGGTATATATAATAGCAAAAGGCAAATGTTACATGGTACAGAAAAAACATGTAGGCACATCAGAGCAGATATGTTGTCTATTTCTATGATGTCCTGGGGCTTAACGGATTGCTGCGGATGACAGGTTAAAGAGAAAATGGATATACACCGTGCTTAGTAGGTAAGCAGAAAGGCAGCCTATGGCTGTATATGGAATGACCCAGTGTCATCCATGATATATATATATATATATATGTATATATACTGGTAGAGAGTGACTTGCGGTTCAATTATTCGGAAGTGAAAAGGAGAGGCCACAGAATGAGTACAGAAATAAGAATGTAATAAGGGAACATAAAGATAATAATGGTGTAGGGAAAGGAAAGGTATGCTCTGACTTCGCTCCCCCCAGCTCTAACAAAGAACAGAGAAAAAAAAAAGCCCTGACGCATTGTCCGCAGCTTAATTCTAACATGGCCGAAGCCGTGGACGACAATAAGAGATCCAATGCCGAACTACAGAACTTCCTGGCCCACAAACAGGCAAGAAAAAAAGACACATGCTACAAACATAATACAATAATACATGTTAATTGCAAAAAACATGAACATTAAAAGAAGATGCAATATAGCCAAAAATCTTAACCACCGGAGTACCCTTTTAACCTGTCATCCGCAGCAATCCGGTAAGACCCAGGACCTCAGAGAAATAGACAACATATCTGCTCAGATGTGCCTATATGTTTTTTCTGTACCATGTAACATTTGCTATTATATACCTGTTGATATGTCACTATATACAGAGTCTCCTAACCTACAAACCTGTTATTGCAATGTTTATGTTTACCACATACCATTCTGTTACCAGTAGTATCCAATTTTATACTATGACTGTAGTCGGATTAGTCCAGTATATCTGCCGACATGTCACTTTATATACTACGTTTTCTCATATATACGCACTTTTCTTTATGTACCAGCTGTTAAATTTATGTATTTGTTATATACCTCTATGTATCAGAGATATAGATATTTGAGACAAATGTAAATATGATTAAATAATATGTAACATATTTATTTTGCTGGACATCAACCTTGTTTATTGACATTATTGCATATACTCTTAATAGGTCTAAAGAAGATCCATTGTGGATCGAAACATTACATTTATTGTAGGGATTGCTAATAAAAATCAACACCTTTTCAACTGCAAGTGGTGTGCCAAGTTTTCTCTTATATATGTTCAAGGATTGGGATTCTTACTAGAGCACCCACAACCGCTAAAGAGTGACATAATATTTAGGTTAGAAAACATCCATGTACCCTATTCTAAGGAATTCTGAGTCAATGGAGAGATCACATGTTCAGCATCTTCATCTCTTGGCCAGAGTATACAGACAGTGATTACAGAGAGTGTTTGTCACATGGGAGAACCTGTCTTGTCTTGCACTACTCACTTTGCCCTGTGGTGGCGTTGCCGGAAAATGTCAGTGCTTACTGCCAAGTATCCCCAAAGATTACAGCGGATTGCTGAGTGTCTCCTAAGGAAAACACTTTTGGGGAGATTTATCAAAACTTGTGCAGAGGAAACTGCTTCTTTCATTTTTAAATGGGCCTCTGAAAACTGAAAGAAGCAATCTGATTGGTTGTTATGGGCAACTTCTCCACTTTTCCTCTACACAGGCTTTAATAAGTCTCCCTATTTGTTATCAGGTTATTGTTATGTGCTTGTCCAAAATTGCCCAGATTTACCAAATGTAAAAACCGTTAGTTACAAGACATGTTTTTTTTTTTATCAAAACCTATAGCCCAGCACTGGCAATCCACATAAGCACCAAACAAAAAAAATTGGCTACACATATAACAATACAAACAGCCTTTATTAAATATCCAAGAACAATACAAAAAGATAGCCCTCCTATTAAAAATACCCACCCTTAAAAACACATAAACCCCAAAAACAACAGGCGGGGAGCCTCCATAGCATATACCAACAAATCAAAAAGCATGTGATCAAATCCAGCTCTATGCAATATCAGTGACAGTAAAATACAACAACAACATAATATAGAGCCAATATCTTACCTGACTGGGACATAGTGGTCAGTTTTTAAATAAGCGATGTGACTGGTACAATGTGGCGCACGTTGTTGCAAAATAGCACAAAATTGCACATTGATGTGCATGAGGATAAAACAACCATATACATAAAGCAACAAGCAGATGCATAAAAAATGTATGGTAAGAACCCAAAACTCTATTTTGGCTTTAATGTGATAACCAGATAATATTGGCAAATATGAGCCATTGTATGACTATTTTTGAACTACAGCATTCTCTGGTATATATGGAATAGATGCACTGTATATGAAATTCCCTGTATATGGACCAAAGATTCTATATTCACTAACCTTTATTTTGAATTACTTTTAAATCCTTCACCATCATTCCTTCCTTGATGTTGTTTCAAGTAGTAGATTCAAATTATATTATAAATGTACAAAATATGTTAAAAGAAGGACTGTTTTAGAAGTTTATTTATTACTGCAATAAGGTTCAGTCCAATGAACACAATGTTACACAATGTACAAAGGCATAATAATTCAGATGTAATTTATAATAGTTATTAAATGCTTATAAAATGTACAAGATAAATAATGATACCATTGTACTCATTAAATGTCTTCTCCATTTAGAATGAAGTTGGATGCACCATGGATGATCTTTTGGGCACACATGTGGTAAATATTAAGTTTCAATGTCTAGTGGGCTCTAAAACTGAGCATTAGCTAGTGATATCTAATGTAAAAAAAAAAAAAGAGAGAAAGATTATTACTGGTCATATTTGGGTAAACTGTCCTGTATATATTCCTCATATACAGTAGATAAACAACTATACAGTCATGGCCGTAAATGTTGGAACCCCTGAAATTTTTCTGGAAAATGAAGTATTTCTCACAGAAAAGAATTGCAGTAACATGTTTTGCTATACACATGTTTATTCCCTTTGTGTGTATTTGAACTAAACCAAAAAAGGGAGGGAAAAAAGCAAATTGGACATAATGTCACACCAAACTCCAAAAAATGGGCTGGACAAAATTATTGGCACCCTTAACTTAATATTTGGTTGCACGCCCTTTGGAAAAAATAACTGAAATCAGTCGCTTCCTATAACCATCAATAAGCTTCATGATGTCTTGCACACATTCAAAGCACCCAGTGCCAGAGGCAGAAAAACAACCCCAAAACACCATTGAACCTCCACCATATTTCACTGTAGGTACTGTGTACTTTTTTCTTTGTAGGCCTCATTCCGTTTTCGGTAATCATTAGAATGATGTGCTTTACCAAGAAGCTCTATCTTGGTCTCATCTGTCCACAAGACATTTTTCCAGAAGGATTTTGGCTTACTTAAGTTCATTTTGGCAAAATGTAGTCTTACTTTTTTATGTCTCTGTGTCAGCAGTGGGGTCCTCCTGGGTCTCCTGCCATAGAATTTCATTTCAAGGACAACTGTAGTGGAACACTTTTATTTATTCCTGTGCCCGGGCCTCAAAAACAAACAAAATAAATATACATACCTTCCTACGAGCCCCCGTTGGTCCGGCACAGGCCTCACGGTCCGGCAGTGCTAACCTCATTCCACCTCCTGGGGACGGGGACACCGCAGAGTCGTCGGCGTATCACCGGCCAGCAGCAATGTCCCGCCCCGACCGGTGATAGGCTGAGCCCACTGTCATGTAAGAAGCCGGCCAGAGCTCCTTACATGACAGTGGGCTCAGCATATCACCGGCCGGGACGGGACATCGCTGCAGCCGGTGATACGCCGACGGCTCTGTGGCGTCCCCGTCCCCAGGAAGTGCAATGAGGTTAGCACTGCCGGACTGTGAGGCCTATGCCGGACCATCAGGGACTCTTAGGAGGGAATGTATACATTTATTTTGTTTGTTTTTGATGCCCGGGCATGGGAATATATAAAAGTGTTCCACTACAGTTGTCCTTTAAATGGGCACTGTCAAATACAAAAACTTTTGATATATTGTAAAGCACGCAAAACCAATAGGTTTTGCAATTGTTTTCATTAGAAAATTTTCAGTATTTCATACTAAAAAAGCCAGTCAAACAACTGCCCCCTGCCTTCTTGGACACATACTAGTCCTGCTGTGTCCATGCATCATCACCTATGTCATGGACACACTTCCTTTATTGACAGCTGTGAGCGCAGGGCTCTCAGCTGGAGGAAAAATCCTCCCACTGTCAGCTTGTGTCTCGCTACTGTCAGTGAGGACAAGCTGGGAGTTGTAGTTTTGCTAATGCTAGGGGAGATGTGAGCAGACAGCATACTGAGGGAGGGGGCGGAGACCTGCACAGTGAGGCCACGCCCCCTCCCTTTGAGAGCAATTCAGATTAGTGAGCTAAATTAAAAGTGTAATTAAAAAAAATAAAGGTGCTAGAGACATAGAAATTAGATGTACATGGTCAGAATTAGGTACTGAGTGATATATTAAAAATAATGTTTTTTTTGTTGGATCTGACGGGAACGCTTTAAATGTTGACAGATAGTTCACGCTGACACTGATGCTCCCTGAGCTTGTTGGACAGCTTGAATATCTTTGGAACTTGTTTGGGGCTTCTTATCCACCATCCGGACTATCCTGCATTGACACCTTTCCTAAATTTTTCTCTTCCGTCTACACCCAGAGAGATTAGCTACAGTGCCATGGGTTGCAAACTTCTTGATAATGTTTTGCACTGTGGACAAAGACAAATCTAGATGTCTGAAAATGGACTTGTAACCTTGAGATTGTTGATATTTTTCAACAATTTTGGTTCTCAAGTCCTCAGACAGTTCTCTTCTTCTCTTTCTGTTGTCCATGCTTAGTGTGACACACACAGAAACACATTACAAAGACTAAGTGAACTTCTCTCCTTTGTATCTGCTTTCAGGTGTGATTTTTATATTGCCCACACCTGTTACGTGCCCCAGCTGAGCTTAAAGGAGCATCACATGATTGAAACAAATCTTATTTTTCCACTATTTTGAAAGGGTGCCAAAAATTTTGGCCAGACCATTTTTGGAGTTTGGCGTGACATTATGTCCAATTTGCTTTTTTCCTCCTTCTATTTGGTTTAGTTCCAATACACACAAAGGGAATAAACAGGTGTATAGCAAAACATGTGTTACTGCAATCCATTTCAGTGAGAAATACTTCATTTTTTAGAAAAATTTCAGGGGTGCCCCAACATTTACTGATATGACTGTATATAATTCTCCGTTCAAGGCCAAATCATCAGCTTTAAAACTGGCTGTGCATATAAATCAGTCTGACAGCTATCTTTCCCTAACAGGGGCATAACTATAGGGGGTTGCAGAGATAGCAGTCGCATTGGGGCCTCATGACTGAGAGTGCCCCAAGACACCTTTGCCCTGTGAGAACACACCAGTAGTATAAATGGTACATGGTAGACATAGGGCCCTGTTACAGATTTTGCATTGGGGCCCAGAAGCTACTAGTTACACATCTGCTTCCGAGACCTAACCTATAAACATAAACTTTTGACTAGGGAAATGCTCTATAGGTAGAGCAGAAGTTTGTGGGTAATGGATAGACTACTCAGGTGATTCCCCTTTACATAAAATGAAATAAGTTCTCAGCTATTTTCAAGACACAAACACTCGGGAGGGATTAATTATTTGCCAATTTTACAAATGCACCAAAATTGTCATATTGTTGTACGATGTATCATGAATCTTGTGCATGCTTATGGTACTTGTGTGCCTTGTGGCTATCTACACCATGCAATCATTGGATTAAAACTGCAAACATTTAGCACAAAATAAATGCTTCTAAAAACTAAAAGAGTACCTCTCATGATCTTGTAAATTTTATAATCCTCCCAATAAACTACCCCCATCATGATAAACCACCCCCTGCCTTTATGTTTATTATTGTTTAGTTTTCTACCTTGATATTGCTCTGTATTTTCTTCTCAGTCTCATTCAGATTCACAGACTGGGAAGGGGGAGAACTTCCTCCCTCACTCTGCTACACACAGCCCAGAGCAGTTCAGTCTGAGATGGGCTATGATTGGCTAAGGCTGCACCCCCCCCCCTCCCCCTCTGCACTCCAGACTGCATTTCCTGATTTTGGACTTCTGCCAGGCCAGCAGGAGTCCAAAGTCTGTGCAAGAGATGGGGGGAAATGTGCTCTGGAAAAGTAGGGAGACACCTAGTGGCGGCTTTTTTAAACACAATTAAAACATAGAAAACATATTTTTCTTTAAACAAAGTACATTGGAAATATTTTAATTTACCATAAGGAGTGCAATAGTTAATTAAAAAATTAGTTTTAATGATAGTGCCTATTTAAACCATGCCCTTTTTCATAAGTCACACCATTTCAAACAAAGTGACAGTCCTTTTGCAGTGAATCTGTCAACACGACTGAGGCCATAAATGCAATTATAGGCTTTTTAATAATGTTTCCCACCATGTCTGTGTTGTGAAAATTAACAAATGTAAATGCCCGAAATAATGCTTTAAATGCACTGTACAGGGAATGCAAATGACTCCTATATATGCATCAGGGCAAAGACCAGGCCTTAACTAGATGTGGCTCTCTGCCTGTAATAGCGATCTTGGGCCTTGATTGAGGCTTCTATGCCCCGGTGGAGAGTGGCATATAAAAATATTGCATAAAAAGTGCTACTCCCACTTAGCCCCAGTAAGGCTTATCTCCATTCCCCTTCCCACAGGAGCCAGGGGATAGCCTGGCATGTTAGGGCCTCACTCTTAGGAAACCCACTTTCTTACCGCTTCCGTACTACTCCTAGCCCAAAAACTCAGCCACATGAACAGACCTAACATCCCAGGCCCCTTCATCAGCCTGCAGGGCAACTAATTCCCACAGTAGCTTTTCACCAGCACACCAGAACTAGGGATTCCCTCTGTTCCAAGCAACAGATAAAATGAACATAAAATGATTGTATAAATGAAATTTGTCCCCCTGCCTCTTCTGCAGAAGGGCAAAGAAGGACTTTGATGCCCAAGTGTCAACTTAACTCTGATCTCAATGACACAAAACCACTTTTACTTTATCCAAATGTCAGTGTTGTAGTGTGGTGCACCAGTGCCACATGCCAATACTTTCACATGTATCAGACTCTAACAAAGCCCCTGCTGCTACAGACATCCACTCCTAAGAGGAAGGAATAGTGGTGGTGCTAAGTACCTCAGTCTGCCTTTTCATCACAAACTTTGACCAGAATATGCACACCCTAAACACACAGCATAAAGCAGACAGTAACATTCCAAAACATATAAACACATTTACTCTTAAAGGGGTACTCCGCCGAAAAACATCTTATCCCCTATCCAAAGGATAGGGGATAAGATGTCTGATCGCGGGAATCCTGCCGCTTGGGACCCCCGCTTTCTATGGGCTGCCAGATGCTTGGAGCTTCTGCGTTAGTGATGTCATGCAATGACCCCTCCATCTATGTCTATGGGAGGGGGCTTGACGGCTAGTACGTAGCTGTCACACCTCCTCCCATAGACATGAATGGAGGGGGTGTGCCAGCTGTAGTCGCCAGTCATCTGGCACGGAGTGGATTTTTCTCCATGCACGGATGACTGGGGTGCTGCGCAGGAGACCACAAGGGTCCCCAGCAGCAGGACCCCCGTGATCAGACATCTTATCCCCTATACTTTGAATAGGGGATAATATGTTCTTCGGCAGAGTACCCCTTTAATAGAAATCCTTCATAGACAGCTCTGAGGTTCTACAGCTTAGGTCTTGGCTCTTAGTTCGGCAGAGGGAAACACTGTACACCATGTGGCCTCATCAATTCCTTGGTTGAACTTGATGATCTTTTCTAAACTATACTAGCTATGTAACCATGTTGCCTGACACACAGTCTCATTACTTCTTGGAAAGAAAGCTCTATATATTTATCATAACAATGACCTTTAGGGACAGTAAACAATATTAAAGTTCTAGCCAGCGAACTATATTAAAACTGGATGTGACAAAGCAACAATTATCAATATTAATATATAAAAAAACTAGTCTTTTGTGAGGGGGAACAAAAAAGGTTTACCTCATGTCCCCCCTTTAATACTAAACTACTACCCTGTGAAGCCTCTAAAATTACGTTGAGAAGATAGAACACAGATCAGTGGCAGGGTACAGGATTGGGATGACATGCAACATTTAAAACCAGTAAGAAAAGAAGTTAGGCAGGATATAAAGGTTATGGAAGAAACAAACTGACAATGAGTTAGCAACATCATATCCAATTCAAATGGACATTTTTTTTTAATGAAATGATTACTTTTCTTTTTTCCAACAGCTTATCAATACTCATAAATTATGCAAATTATTTACTCATGTTACAGGTGACTACTCTGGATAATGTGGATGTGGTTGCTGACAAGGTTGCTCTGGTGATTTTTGATGTCCTGGTAAGAAAAAAAAGAACAAACAATAAATTGAACCATAAAATAACAGACATACAGTATTATACCAAGAGGAGTAATGAGTAGTTAACGTATATGTTTTTTCATTTCGTTGTAGAATGGACTTCCAATGACCACCAGATTTATGGAGGTTGCATGTGGTACCCTGGTAAGTGGAGATATGATATTAAGTAACATATACTAGACTATGTTATACCATCCAAAGGCATCATGGGCATAAACACACTGGGATTTTCAAGATGTACTAATTAAAGGGCTTTTCCAGAAATTTTGATTAACCCCTTAAGGACCACGGGTTTTACCCATTTTTGCACTTTCGTTTTTTCCTCATCACCTTCTAAAAATCATAACAATTTAATTTTGAACCTACAGACTCATATGAAGGCTTATTTTTTGTGCCACCAATTGTACTTTGCAATGACATCAATCATTTGACCACAAACTTTACATCAAACCCAGAAAGAATGTTGAGGGGGGCAGAGTAGGGGAATATTTTAAGCTAAAAGTATAGCAGCAGCTCTGGTTGCAGGACGTGTACTGCAGGCATGCTCAGCATACTAAATAGGGACAATTGGTAGTAGCAGAGGACGAGTTGTCACCCTCTATATATTGAACACTCATACATAAAATACATACCGAGCTGCTGCTCTTGCTAATTTTTTAACCGAGTGTAGTTCTGTTTCATTTAGTGCACAATAATTATTATTTAATAAAGCTTGTGGGATCACCATAAAGTAAACACGTATATGGGAAAATATGGTCTTTTTTGGATTCCCCTAGGGGAATCTATAGGTTAATAAATGTCACGATGCCGGCTGGCAGGTAGTGGATCCTCTGTGCCAGAGAGGGATAGCGAGGACCGTGCTAGTGGACCGGTTCTAAGACACTACTGGTTTTCACCAGAGCCCGCCGCAAAGCGGGATGGTCTTGCTGCGGCGGTAGTGACCAGGTCGTATCCACTAGCAACGGCTCACCTCTCTGGCTGCTGAAGATAGGCGAGGTACAAGGGAGTAGGCAGAAGCAAAGTCGGACGTAGCAGAAGGTCGGGGGCAGGCGGCAAGGTTCGTAGTCAGGGGAGATAGCAGAAGTTCTGGTACACAGGCTTTAAACACACAAAACGCTTTCACTAGGCACAAGGGCAACAAGATCCGGCAAGGGAGTGCAAAGGAGGAGACTAGATATATCCAGGGAGCAGGTGGAAGCCAATTAAGCTAATTGGGCCAGGCACCAATCATTGGTGCACTGGCCCTTTAAGTCTCAGGGAGCTGGCGCGCGCGCGCCCTAGAGAGCGGAGCCGCGCGCGCCAGCACATGACAGCAGGGGACGGGAACGGGTAAGTGACCTGGGATGCGACTCGCGAGCGGGCGCGTCCCGCTGTGCGAATCGCATCCCCAACGGCCATGACAGAGCAGCGCTCCCGGTCAGCGGGACTGACCGGGGAGCTGCAGGGAGAAAGACGCCGTGAGCGCTCCGGGGAGGAGCGGGGGCCCGGAGCGCTAGGCGTAACAGTACCCCCCCCCTTAGGTCTCCCCTTCTCTTTGTCCGGTAACTGCCTTCCCTGGGATGAGGACACCGGGAAAGGATGGAGGGATTCCTCAACGGCAGGCAGAACAGCAGGAGTAGGAATGGGGAGAGAGGGCAGAGGGCGAGACCTGGCACAGGGCAGTGTGACACCAGGACGAGGGCCATGAGGGGACACAGAGGCTTGCCTGATGGGACTGGGAGGGGGGGAGAGGCATTTCCTGTGGCAGGCAGAGTCCTTAACGACCTTAGGGGGACCGGATACAGGAGGAACCACAGGGTCACGGCAGGGAGTACTGGGAACCGGTTGAAGGCAGTCCTTGGAACAAGAGGGACCCCAACTCTTGATCTCCCCAGTGGACCAGACCAGGGTTGGGGAATGGTGTAGAAGCCAGGGTAGTCCAACGAGAACTTCAGAAGTGCAATTAGGAAGGACAAAAAATACAATTTCCTCGTGATGAGGTCCGATGCACATTAGGAGGGGCTCCGTGCGGTAACGCACGGTGCAATCCAACCTGGCTCCGTTGACCGCGGAAATGTGGAGTGGCTTGACAAGACGGGTCACCGGAATGCGGAATTTATTCACTAAGGACTCCCGAATAAAATTCCCAGAAGCTCCAGAGTCCAGGCAGGCCACGGCTGAGAGGGAAGAGCTGGCTGAAGTAGAAATCCGTACAGGCACCATGAGACGTGGAGAAGCCGACTTAGCATCAAGAGACGCCACACCCACGAGAGCTGGGTGCGAGCGTGCGTTTCCCAGACGTGGAGGACGGATTGGGCAATCCACCAAAAAATGTTCAGTACTGGCACAGTACAGACAAAGATTCTCTTCCTTACGGCGATTCCTCTCTTCCAGGGTCAGGCGAGACCGATCCACTTGCATGGCCTCCTCGGCGGGAGGCCTAGGCGCAGATTGCAGTGGAGACTGTGGGAGAGGTGTCCAGAGATCTAAGTCTTTTTCCTGGCGGAGCTCTTGATGCCTCTCAGAAAAACGCATGTCAATGCGAGTGGCAAGATGAATGAGTTCATGCAGGTTAGCAGGAGTCTCTCGTGCGGCCAGAACATCTTTAATGTTGCTGGATAGGCCTTTTTTAAAGGTCGCGCAGAGAGCCTCATTATTCCAGGATAGTTCAGAAGCAAGAGTACGGAATTGTATGGCGTACTCGCCAACGGAAGAATTACCCTGGACCAGGTTCAGCAGGGCAGTCTCAGCAGAAGAGGCTCGGGCAGGTTCCTCAAAGACACTTCGAATTTCCGAGAAGAAGGAGTGTACAGAGGCAGTGACGGGGTCATTGCGGTCCCAGAGCGGTGTGGCCCATGACAGAGCTTTTCCAGACAGAAGGCTGACTACGAAAGCCACCTTAGACCTTTCAGTAGGAAACTGGTCCGACATCATCTCCATGTGCAGGGAACATTGCGAAAGAAAGCCACGGCAAAACTTAGAGTCCCCATTAAATTTGTCCGGCAAGGACAGGCGGAGGCTAGGAGTGGCCACTCGCTGCGGAAGGGGTGCAGGAGGTGGCGGAGGAGATGATTGCTGCTGCAGTTGCGACTGAAGTTGGTGCACAATGGTGGACATTTCCGACAGCTGGTGGGTTAGATGGGCGATCTGTCGGGATTGCTGGGCGACCACCGTGGTGAGATCAGAGATGGAATGCAGGGGAACCTCAGCGGGATCCATGGCCGGATCTACTGGCACGATGCCGGCTGGCAGGTAGTGGATCCTCTGTGCCAGAGAGGGATAGCGAGGACCGTGCTAGTGGACCGGTTCTAAGACACTACTGGTTTTCACCAGAGCCCGCCACAAAGCGGGATGGTCTTGCTGCGGCGGTAGTGACCAGGTCGTATCCACTAGCAACGGCTCACCTCTCTGGCTGCTGAAGATAGGCGAGGTACAAGGGAGTAGGCAGAAGCAAAGTCGGACGTAGCAGAAGGTCGGGGGCAGGCGGCAAGGTTCGTAGTCAGGGGAGATAGCAGAAGTTCTGGTACACAGGCTTTAAACACACAAAACGCTTTCACTAGGCACAAGGGCAACAAGATCCGGCAAGGGAGTGCAAAGGAGGAGACTAGATATATCCAGGGAGCAGGTGGAAGCCAATTAAGCTAATTGGGCCAGGCACCAATCATTGGTGCACTGGCCCTTTAAGTCTCAGGGAGCTGGCGCGCGCGAGCCCTAGAGAGCGGAGCCGCGCGCGCCAGCACATGACAGCAGGGGACGGGAACGGGTAAGTGACCTGGGATGCGACTCGCGAGCGGGCGCGTCCCGCTGTGCGAATCGCATCCCCAACGGCCATGACAGAGCAGCGCTCCCGGTCAGCGGGACTGACCGGGGAGCTGCAGGGAGAAAGACGCCGTGAGCGCTCCGGGGAGGAGCGGGGGCCCGGAGCGCTAGGCGTAACAATAAACCCAGAAAGAAAATATTTGTAGGACAAAATTGGAAAAAAAACGCCATTTTGTAACTTTTGGGGGCTTCTGATTCTATGCAGTGCACTTTTAGATACAAAATGACACCATATGTTTATTCTGTAGGTCCATATGGTTACAATGATACCCAATTTATATGTTTTTTTCTTTATTTTACTACTTTAAAAAAATTATTACTACATGCACCAAAATTAGTATGTTTAAAATTGTCCTTTTCTGACACGTATATAACTTTTCAACTTTTCTGTATACGGGGTGGTATGAGGGCTAATTTCTTGCACCATAATCTGAAGTTTTCATCGGTGCCATTTTTGTTTTGATGGGACTTTTTGTTCGGTTTTCATAAATTTTTTTAAGGTATAAAAATTGACCAAAAATATGCAATTTTGGAATTTGGTATTTCTTTACGCATACGCCATTGACCGTGTGGTTTAATTAACATTATATTTTTTTAGTTTAGACATTTACGCATGTGGCGATACCACATGTTTATTTTTATTATGTTTTTATATTTTTTATATGGAATTTGGGATCAGTGGGGGTGTTTTAAACTTGTAATAAGGAAGGGGTTAATGTGTGTTTTTTCAAACTTTTATTAAACTTTTTTTTTTACAATTTTACCCCCCTTAGGGGACTTTTAAGAGGAATTTTTTGATTCCTCATACAGATCAATGTGGTTCCATAGAACCACCTTGATCTGTGTGCTCTGCGCTCGATTGATAAAGCCTTGTCCTGCCAGGCTTTATCATTCTCAGCACAGCAGCCACCGTGGAAGGAGAGGTAAGCCTACCAGCTACATCCACAGTGGATCACCCAGCCATGATGAGTGCTGAGGGGGGGGGGGGCAATTCCCTCCTCCCCCACTGGACCACCAGGGAGCGTTTACATGATTCTTTAGACGCTGCTGTCAGCTTTGACAGCTGCGATCTAAAGGGTTAATACCTGGCTGCGGCGATCGTCGCATGTCGGCTATTAATGCCAGCCCTAAGCTACAATAAACAGCTGAGGGACAGCTAGTATGGCTCGGGCTCGAGTTGGGAGCCAGCGCCACACCCCGTTAATGGCACAAGGACGTGTATACACGTCCTTGGTCGTTAACCAGTAAATGGCCTATCTACCTGACACCCACCATTCCACACTATAGAGTAAACAGGGCTGGAAGTAATGTGCCATTATCTGTATACTGTGCAACTGCAGTTCAGCTATCATTGAAAACAATGGGAGTTGAGCTATAGCTATACAGCTATACCACTTCACAATATATAAAGAAAAATATGCTTTATTTGGAAATAGGCATCCAAGAAACAGGTACAAACATATAAAATCTCTGATGTGTTGTGCACCTAAAGGGCTTAATCATAGAGGCCACATGGAGACTATTCTAAGAATGGTGCACAGCTTCCAGATGCAGGTGTTAAACACTAGATTGGTGGTGTGGACTGGTGTCAGCACTCCACCAATTTAAATAGTTTTCATAATAGCATATGGATAGTGGAATGTTGGTGATGCCATATAGTGGAAACCATCACCCATGGCCTTTTACGGCAAAGAGAATCAGATGTGAACAGTCCCTAATTTTTTGTACCGATTCTGTAAATATAAAATGTATGACAGCTTTTCTTGTTTGTGTTTAGGAACACCTGTTAGAAAAACTTAAAAGCATTCTGGTGAGTAGTATTCACAGTTCATCAGATAATGTAACATCTTTATTATATATTTTCTACAAGTTCACTTAAACAATTTAATAATTATTTCTTATCATTTGTATAATAGGAATCTGTCCGTCAGACCATTGACCATGTTGTCGTAAGTATTTATTCAATAAATAAAAAAGTTTCAGAAATTATTGTGATAAAGAGAAGAGTTCTTAATTCTATATAAATCTTTTTAACAATAGAATAAGTTGGGAGCTCAACAAGTACGTCACTAAGAAGACATTTGCGGTAAGTTATACCATATGATTGAAGACTGCTTAGGCGTTCTGTATGGGCCACAATCAAGGAATTAGGAAATACAATATATAATATACAAGGGGAACATAAAAGACAAAAGCTGGCCATTCACAATATTCCAGCAATATCAATAAACTCATAGCTATGGTGCCTGCCTGGTGGTACTTTACTGTAAGTGTATGTTCCTTTGGAAATTAGCTGCCATTTTTCTCTTTATCCTGAATGTGTCTATGGTCAACTTTAGACTGTGATAAGATTTATTTTTTTACAGTGCTGAGGAAACCATAAGTAATACGTTTGAGTGAAAATATTTGTTATCAAAGAACCAATTACGAACAGTGATTGTCACAATATTATGTCCAGGCCTCCTCATACACATGAACATTCAGCATGGCTAAATGTTCATGTTTCCTTTATGGGTAGGAGAGTGGTAAGCCCAAGCCAGAACACTGTGGCAGTGGCTCATCTTTCCCAGAACAATAGTGTTGGACAGTAACAATCCAACAAGCTTGACCTTCTCTTTACAAACATCATCTAGCAGTGGAGAGTGGCTATAATAAATTTTAGATAGTCGGCTGGACTTACTAAAGTATGATGACTTAAAGGGGTACTCCGGTGGAAAACAATTTATTTTAAATCAACTGGTGCCAGAAAGTTATACAGATTTGTAAATTACTTCCATAAAAAAATCGTAATCCTTCCAGTACTTATCAGCTGCTGTATACTACAGAGAAAATTATTTTCTTTTTGAATTTATTTTCTGTCTGACCCCAGTGCTCTCTCCTGACACCTCTGTCCATGTCAGGAACTGTCCATAGCAGGAGCAAATCCCTATAGCAAACATATCCTGCTCTGGACAGTTCCTGACATGGACAGAGGTGCCAGCAGAGAGCACCGTGGACAGACAGAAAATAAATAAAAAAATAAAAGAACTTTCTCTGTAGTATAAAGCAGCTGATAAGTACGGGAAGGATTAAGATTTTTTAATAGAAGTAATTTACAAATCTGTTTAACTCTCTGGCACTAGTTGATTTAAAATAAATAGTTTTCCACCGGAGTACCCCTTTTAAATCTAAGGTAGACAGGCAACTTTAGTCATATCATAACAGTATGGATGAGTGTTATCCTGTCTACCTATCCAGCCAGACAACAAAACATTGTGATTTCCACCTTCACTTGTGGTGAAATCTCAAACCACCATTTTTATCATTGATCCTTGCAACTATCATGTTTACTAAACCTTCACAAACCTTTTCAGTAAAGTCTTTTATCTAGGGTTTAATGTTTTCTGTTCTAGTTAAGCATATTTCAATTTTATTTCAGACAACACCTTGCAATTTGAGAACTACTATGCAAACCAAGATCTATCAAGTTTGTCCACTATGATATAATAAAGATGCAATTTATATATTACACGGTGTGAATTTACTTTGTCTTCTATTTACAAGTTATTAAATGTTTGCATAGCTATAAAAAACATTGGCAGGTCCTATGCAAAACATTTTACAATGTTATTGAGTTCAATATATCATTATGCAGTCGGCTCCTACCCTCTTATGGTGGCTGCAGAATGGTATATTATAACTTTATGTTCAAGTAACAGCGTCACTTTCAACTGTATCAACATACTCAGAATGCAAGTTAAAATATAGTTAAAAAATATAGCGTCATTGACTCCCTGTCACTTATTCTAATAAGCCACAAGTTGCTTTAAGACAAGGTCTGAAAACAGTAGCTCAGCATAGGTGGCACATAGGTGGCACAATGATGTAACTGTTCACCCTTCTGTGCAGATACAGGAAGGGACTGTGATTAGGCGGGTTAAGCTGAATACCAGTTGTTTTTATATACTGGTACATAGTGGGCACTATTAATGTACATGAGAAAGTTGTAGAAAATACCTAACTATTATATGGGGGCATTAAAAGGATACACAAAGGTGGACTAATACTGTGTGGGGGCATTACTGTGAGACACAAATGGAAACATTACTGTGAGAGGGCACAAACGGAGGCAGAATTGTGTAGGTAGCACAAAAGGGAACATTGGTACTGTCTAAGAGAAACACTGTTAATCTACAGGGCCTAAAAGAAGAGCTATTACAGTTTTGGGGGGGGGCAGGGGTCAAGTCCTGGGAAAAAAAAGTGTGGGAACTCACCCAAGATTTCCACTTAAAGGGGTACTCCGCCCCTAGGCATCTTATCCCCTATCCAAAGGATAGGGGATAAGATGTCTGATTGCAGGGGGCCCGCCGCTGGGGACACCCACATTCTCCCTGCTGCACCCGGCATTCGTTTAGAGCGTTGGGTGCAGCACCGGAGGCTCGTGACAGCACGGCCACAGCCCCTCAATGCAATTCTATGGCCGTCATGCCCCCTCATATAGACTTGCATTGAGTGGGCATGGCCGTGATGTCACGAACCTCTGCCCCCCTTCGCCAGTCATTCGGCATGGAGCGAAGTTCACTCCAAGCAATGGATGTCTGGGGTGCCACAGCCGAGATCGCACGGGTCCCCAGCGGTGGGACCTCCGCGATCAGACATCCTATCCCCTATCCTTTGGATAGGGGATAAGATGTCTCGGGGTGGAGTACCCCTTTGAGGGCTGGTCCTGCAGGACTCCTGCTAATGGGAACTGCATTCCTGCTGTGGAAAAAGTGCAGGAACTCCATTCCCATGAGTTCCTGCAGGACTTGAGCCCTGGGGGGGGGGGGGGCATTATTTCTTAGCAGGGAACACATAGGGGGCACTATTACTGCCTAAAGCACTATGCCTGATTTAGTTTGTGAAAAGGAGGGGGATTGCGATAAGAGAAAAAAGCTGGAAAAGTCGGGACAGCAAATTCTGATAAGATTAGAATTTGCAGTCGTCATGGTGCACAGAGCTTACTGGAGAGCAATATGAAAAATTAAGAACTTCAAAGAAGACATCATTGAGTTTAGAGGGGTTTTCTAGCCATTAAAAAAAAAAACTATACTCAAAATTCCCTGCTGGGTGCCATGTGATGACTTTGCATACATTATCCATGTAGTGCTGCATCCAATCATATGCTGAGTGAAAGGACTGAGCCAAACTACATAGGCAGCATGCATGGACCGAGCCACACATACCAGGGGAAATAACAGAGGAAACATACAATGAAAAATTCTAATAAAACATGTTTCAAAATTGTTATTTAAGGGGGAATATGAATATTAACTAAGACGAAAAGGTTGTCAGAAACTTGTGCATCTTCTCCAGTCCTGGGCACAGCTCCTTTCTTCTGCGCACTGCATTCCCTGGTTACCAAGGGAAACAGGCCAATCAGAGCTGGCCTTAGTGTCCTGTACCTCCATTCAGTGTGTATTTAGACGGGCGTCTGCTGACCACAGATGCCCATGATCGGTCTATTATTAGCCTTCACCTCTCCTAGTACGACTTAGGTTTCCTATGATCCTTACCATTTGCCTGTTCAACTTGATGTGACTCTGCTGGTTTGGTTTCTGTCCGTTTACATATTAGCACTGTAATCCCCCCCCCCCCCCCCCCCCCACCACCAAATAAACTATTTTATTTTTTACACAAAAAAACTAAAACAAGGATACAACAATATCAGAGGAGTGTCAAAATGAACATGTCCATAATTACCACCATACATATGAAAAAATATGAAAATCAAAATGGCTCCGAATTAAAGTATAAAGAAGGCAATCCTCCATAAGTAACATAAAAGAGAAAGAAAAAGCAATATATAAGTCCACAGGTAAAAGAGAAAAAGGAAAACAACATACCTTGCAGCCACGAACACCCCATATCCAGGCAGCTCAGGGGAAAAAAGTGGACAGGTAGGAGGCTATAAGAGTGATCTAAGCAGGAGAGGATGAATGGTGGAGGGTTCTAAAATCAGGGGAGGAAACAAAGTCGATCTACGGGAACCATTTAGCCACATATTTGGTCAAGTTGCGGCACGTGTCCGCTAAAAGCTCCTCCATTCTTTTCAAATGAGCCACTTCATGGAGCCAGAATGAGAGGGGTGGAGGTAACATGGATCGCCAGTCAAGGAATTACAGTCCAGGCAGCTAGGAGCAGAAAACGAGAAGAATTTTTTTCCCTTGAGGTATTGCTGGCAGGAGCACCGAGAGAAGGAGAGGGGTCGGGTCAAGAGGTAAGCTAACTGAGGTTAAACGGTATATCAGGTCCAACACTTGGGACCAAAAAGTAGACATATGAGGGCATGTCAGCCAAATATGGTGGATCCTGCCTCCTGGTGCACCACAGCGCCAACACACATCTTGTAAGTACAGATAGAAACGGAAGATAGCACTGTAATTTTGTCTTTTATGTGGCCATTTGATTTGGCCCAACAAGTCTTCCCGTTTATTTATAAGCACTGCACTGCTCCCTACCTGATGTAACACAGGTCAGTAGAACAGACAAAACCTCTTTAACTTCTGTATATTCTGCTTGTGATTGTATTTGATCAGTACTCTTGTAAAGTCTGTAGTTTGGTAATACTTTGTCTACTGCTTGTGTTACTGTATGATGGTATTATTATTTATATTGATGCTTGTATAGTAGTAGACACTTATTCCTGACCGAAATAGCAAGTACATGCCTGCAACTGATTGTGTGATTATGTGTTTTTATATCCAACTTTTCTTTTAATGGTATCTTTTACATATTTAAAGGACTAGTAAAGAAAGTGACCAAACAACAAAGTTGACACAGTGCCTCGTCCCCCTAAGTTTTAATTATAGATTTGGCAATGTTTCCTTCTCAAGTTTTAAGACCAATAACTGTTTAATTTTTTCCATCTGCAGAGCCCTATGAGGGCTTATTTTTTTGCGTGATCAATTGCATGCACAAATATACGTTTATCAAAACCACATTTGTTTGCTTAATTAGTATAGATGTTAAGATGAAGAGTTAATGATCTTAATACATATATAATACAAATACATAGCTCTTAAGTGGAGAGTTTGTATTAATACATATTCAATCCGACACCATGATCACAAACCTCTGTTTCTATCTACATAATGATCTTTTTCAAAAGTATCTGAAAATAAACATAAAAGTCTGCAAACATATGAAACAATGATAAACCAGTATCCTTATTTTCTGTGTGTACATATGCATGTTGAGATATTCACATACTTGTATAACAGGTGTCACAGAATAAGCTGTGTAAGTAATACATAAGCTGTGTGTGTATACAAGCATGAGCATAAATGGAACCAGCATATGATTAGGAGCTGTAAAATAAATGAACAATAAACCTGTCCTACATAATAAAACAGAATAAATATACACGAGTAAAAGATAAAAGATGAGCAAACATAAATTCTGTCTCTTTATGATAGGTGACACAGCAATACCAAAATATTGGAGATGAAAGTAATAATAATGCATGTTATCTTTGGCTATGGGGTCGGAAGCTTATGTTGAAGAAAAATTGGTGGCATGGTAGTAATTCCTCTCTGTCGCCACTTGATGATGTAGCTTTACGGAGGCAACATGTATGATATTCTGTTGTCCTGGTCATGCACACATGGTGTTCCTTGGGACACCATAATCATCTCAAGCGTAACATCGAAAGCCCCTGGCTGAACAAGTATATTAATGGCCCATACAAAAAATATGGAGAAAAACTGTACCAGGTTAAGCCACCCCAAAGGACGAGGGGGCACTCCCTCCATCTGGAGAAGAAAAGGTTTAGTCTAAAGGGGCGACACGCCTTCTTTACCGTGAGGACTGTGAATTTATGGAACGGTCTACCTCAGGAACTGGTCACAGCAGGAACAATTAACAGCTTTAAAACAGGGTTAGATACATTCCTGGAACAAAATAACATTAATGCTTATGCAGAATTATAAAGCTACATCCCTTCCCCTTATCCCCTTGCACCCTTCAATTCAATTCCCTTGTTGGACTTGATGGACGTATGTCTTTTTTCAACCATACTAACTATGTAACTATGTAACAATTTACAGCTATAAGATCTTCAAACATGCTCATAGCTAAATACAGGGGAGCTTAGCTCACAGCTCTGGCGGAGAGAAAAGACCCTGGCTCAACCATTAGTTTCTAACAGTGTAGAGCCTGTTTTCCTCTGCACTGTTTTCCTCTACATTATATGACATCTTTATTGTACATCTGCAGAGTGGAGGGAGACAGAGGAGTAGCCTCACCACAGGAGGCTGTAGACTTGTTTTTTCTTTTTCTTTTTTTTTTTTTGTTGGGGGGGGGGGGGAGACTTGGGCTAAAGAAACTATCTATGTTGTAGACCTATAAAAAGGGGGAACTACCTACAGGGGAAGGGCTACCTTAATGGTGAAGACCTATAAAAAGCAAGAAAATACCTAAGAGTGGGACAACTGCCTATAAGCTATATAAGGGGATGGGGCTAATGACATACTGGGGGAACTACCTGGAGGGAATTTGTTTTGAGGGAAAATCTTCCCATATGGTGGTATATATGTCTTCAGTGTCTGATTGGCTGAGCCCACCCAGTTCTTAGCACTAAAGAGACCACGACTCATCAGAGAAGGGCAGAAACCACATGGTCTGTGTCTCTCAGGAGGGTAGAGGCTGCTTTCAGAGAGTGATTTGGACAGAGACAGAGTGGATGGCTGGATGATGTCATTCCCTCACTTCATGCATGTAAGTGACAACCAATGAGGGGAAACTGCTCTATATAGCTAATGAATGATATTTAGGGAGAGTGCAGTCCAGAGGGCGGTCCAGTAATACATGTGACAGAGCCCACCTGCCTCTCCGGACCCTCCCCTCCATCTCCGGGCACAAAGTTGGTGCAGGATGTGCGGAAGCATAGCTTCCTCGCTCTGTAAGCAAAGTGCGTTGCAAAGTTTAAATCAAAAGTGGAATATGTGGAGGCCATTCTGTGGTGGGACATGACCCCAAAACAAAAATGCCCTGCTAGGTCCGGGACGGTTGAAAGCTATAAGTTAACAATGAGGTTTCACAGTTTATAGGCAGATGTAATATATCTGCATTGTTATAACTGATGTGGCTTTAAGGATTAGTAGAGGTATGTTTCAAAACTCAATGAGGAACTCTTTTTTTAACTTATGAAAACCATACCACTATATTCCACGTCGCTGTGAGAGCATCACTCAATAAAATATTAATTACACTTCCTGTACTACATATTTGTGCACGGACACATAAAGGAGTGATTGAGTAAACAACAGTATATTATAACAGTACAGCGACATCTCTAAGGATTACAAAAGCTTTCCTGTAACAATATAGTCACCTTTGTCACAATCTGTCATCTGCTTATAAACAAGACTCTTGTTTGGCTTGATAATCTTATAAACCTATCCTAACACTAAAAACCCTTTTAATACATTGGAACATTGAAATAAATACTGATTATAATATAATAGTGGATACTAGCAAACTGACTTAAAATGAGAACTGTGGCACAGCACTTTTCATTTCCCCTGTGCACGGGCTGCAAATACAAAAAAAATCTAATTTTAACTCACCTTCCTACGTTCCCCTATTGCGCTGATATCGGCGCTCCAGTCCTCTGGAGATGGCCCGCTTCCTGCTTTTTGGGCTCAGTGACTCATACTGCGCTCAGCGTATCACCGGCCGCAGCGTTGTCCCGCCTCGTCATGTAAGGAGCCTAGGCCCACCTTCTTCCTTCTGCCCAGGCTTCTTACATGACAGTGCACTCAGCCTATCACCGATCAAGGTGGGACATGGCTGCGGCCGGCAATACGCTGAGCGCAGTATGAGTCACGGAGCCCAAGAAGCAAAAAGCGGACTAGTTCCGGATGACCGGGATGCCGATATCGGAGCAACGAGGGAACGTAGGAAGGTGAGTTAAAGATAGCTTTTTTAGTTTTTGCAGCCCGGGCACAGGGGAAATGAAAAGTTTTTGGGCAACAGTTCTCCTTTAAGTAATTTCTCAATTTGGAACCCTATATGACAGTACCAGTGTAAAATTTGTGACTTTAGTACAAAATATTTAGTTCATTAGGGCTCCAATCATATTAGCATTACAGCTTCCATTCCTAATAGAGCAGTGACAATTGTGTTGAATCACAAAAATCAAAGAGGATCTTCCATTTTGGCTCTCCTTATAGGAAATCTGTCATTAGTGTCACTCGTATTAATCTGTTGGTACAGGCTTGTAGTGTGGGTGACACTTATGAAAATGATACTGACCATGGGCTGATACATGGCCCCATTCACCCATTATCCTCCTTAGCTCCTTAAGGACTTAGGGCGTACCTGTACATCCTGAGTCCGCTCCCGTTCTATAACGCAGGGCCACAGCGTCATAGCGGGTCGGGCCCAAACTCTAACAATGGCCGGGACCCGTGGCTATTAACCCTTTAGACCCGGTATTCAAAGTTGATCGCCACATCTAAAGTGAAAGTAAAAGGCTGCCGGATAGCTCAGGAGGCTGTTCGGGACCACCGCAATGAAATCACGGCATCCCTAACAGCTGTAGGAAAGCAGGAGGGTCCCACACCTTCCTCCTCGCTGTCCAATCGTCGAATGACTGCTCAGTGCCAGAGATCCAGGCATGAGCAGTCCAGCGGCAGAATCATTGATCAATGGTTTCCTATGAGAAACCATTGATCAATGTAAAAGATCAGTGTGTGATCTTAAAAAAACAACGGTGTAAATAAAAATAAATATAAACATATGCGGTATCGCTGCGTGCGGAAATGTCCGAATCATAAAAAGATATCATTAATTTAACCGCATGGTCAATGGCGTACGTGCAAAAAAATTCCAAAGTCCAAAATACTGTATTTTTGGTCACTTTTAATATCATGAAAAAAATAAATAAAAAGCGATCAAAAATTCCGATCAATAAAAAAAAAATGGTGCCGTTAAAAACTTCAGATCATGGTGCAAAAAATAAGCCCTCATACTGCCCTGTATGCGGAAAATTGAAAATGTTATTAAATATATATATATTTTATATAAATATAAAAAAATATATACATTTTCCTGCATGTAGTTGTGATTTTTTTTAAGAATTACGACAAAATCAAACCTATATATCCTTTTAATCGTATGGACCTACAGAATATAGAGAAGGTGTCATTTTTACCGATAAATGTACTGCGTAAAAACGGAAGCCCCCAAAATTTACAAAATGGCGCTTTTTCTTCAATTTTGTCGCACAATTATTTTTTTTCAATTTCGCCGTAGATTTTTGGGCAAAATGACTGACATCATTACAAAGTTGAATAGGTGGTACAAAAAATAAGCCATCATATGGATTTTTGGTGCAAAATGGTAAGGGTTATGATTTTTAAAAGGTAAGGAGGAAAAAACGAAAGTGCAAAAACGGAAAAATGCTCAGTCCTTAAGGGGTTAAATAGGCAGCTGGTTAGGTGCAGTGGCTCCAGTTGCTTACTGATGTCCCCTCTGCTGCTTTATTAAGCCTGCTTGTAGCAGTGCCGAGTGAGGAAGCAGCACTTATGACATCAGCATGCTCCAAACCTGCTGCCTGAATAAGGAGGATAAAAGTCAAATGGGGCCATAGAACAGCCTATGGTAAGTATTGTTTTTAGCGGTGTCAACAGGTAAGTGCGCTGGCATTGATGACAGATTCCCTATAATCAAGCAGAGCAGAGAATTTTAATAGTGCAACTAGAACCTAAGCATGGCACAAAGAATATCGCACTTACATTTATTTTTCAGTATAATTTATTTGTGATGGCAACCAAGCATAGCAAACCAAACTTATCCTATGGTATGGAGCAAAGTGGCTTGATTTGTGACATTGCCACTGTGATAAATATGCTAAAATGGGCACTATCAGATTCAAAAACATTTTATATTCTGTACATTTTGGCAAAACTTTAACCTTTCTAATGAAATTAATAAGAAAATGTTATTTCCTTTTTAAAGAAATCATGGCTTTGTCCAAACTGAAGCACAGGCATAGACCAAGTCCAGTAAGTGAGAGTGGGCTAACATTCCTCAGTGTTCTCCCCTGTCTGATAGTACTCCTCTGTGCTCTCTCCTTTCTTATACGACTCTTCTGTGCTCTCTCCAGTCTGATAGGACTCCTCTGTGCGCTCTCCTGTCTGATATGACTACTCTGTGCTCTCTCCTGTCTGATAGTATTCCTGTGTTCTCTCCTGTATGATAGGACTCCTCTGTGCTCTCTCCTGTCTGATAGCACTCCACTGTGCTCTCTCCTTTCTTATACGACTCTTCTGTGCTCTCTCCAGTCTGATAGGACTCCTCTGTGCGCTCTCCTGTCTGATATGACTACTCTGTGCTCTCTCCTGTCTGATAGTATTCCTGTGTTCTCTCCTGTATGATAGGATTCCTCTGTGCTCTCTCCTGTATGATAGGACTCCTCTGTGCTCTCTCCTGTCTGATAGCACTCCACTGTGCTCTCTCCTGTCTGATAGTACACCTCTGTATTCTCTCTTGTTTGATAGTACTCCTCTTTGTGCTCTCCTGTCTGATATGACTGCTCTGTGCTCTCTCCTGTCTAATAGTATTCCTGTGTTCTCTCCTGTCTTATAGGATTCCTCTGTACTCTCTCCTGTATGATAGGATTCCTCTGTGCTCTCTCCTGTATGATAGGACTCCTCTGTGCTCTCTCCTGTATGATAGGACTCTTCTGTGCTTTCTCCTGTCTGATAGTACTCCTCTGTGCTCTCTTCTGTCTGATAGTACTTCTCTGTGCTCTCTCCTGTCTGATAGCACTCCACTGTGCTCTCTCCTGTCTGATAGTACACCTCTGTATTCTCTCCTGTCTGATAGTACTCCTCTGTGCTCTCTCCTGTCTTATAGGACTCCCCTGTGCTCTCTCCTGTCTGATAGGTCTCCTCTGTGCTCTCTCCTGTCTGATAGGACTCCTCTGTGCTCTCTTCTGTCTGATAGTACTCCTCTGTGCTCTATATTGTCTGATAGCACTCCTCTGTGCTCTCTCCTCTCTGATAATACTCCTCTATGCAGTCTCCTGTCTGATAGCACTCCTCTGTATTTTCTCCTGTCTGATAGTACTCCTCTGTGCACTCTCCTGTTTGATAGGGCTTCTCTGTGCTCTCTCCTGTCTGATAATACTCCTCTGTGCTCTCTCCTATCTGATAGTACTCCTCTGTGCTCTGTCTGATAAGAAAGGAGAGAGCACAGAGGAGTCCTATCAGACAGGAGAGAGCACAGAGGAGTACTATTAGACAGGAGAGAGCACAGAGGAGTCCTATCAGACAGGAGAAAAGGAGAGGAGCGCTTCCATGTGAAGAATCCCATGATTCTGACAGAGACCGTGATCACCTGGTGTGGTTGTGCGGTCTGCAGGCACAACACTGACAAATCGCAGCAATGAATGAACAGGACAGCTGCTGCTGCTTCCCACACTGGATCTCCAGCGTATGCAGATCATGAAAGGGACATTAATTCCCTTAAACGCGTTGTGTGTGTGCTAAATAAATGTTTAAACTTACTGAAGCAGTCATCCTTATCCACCATACAGCAGTGCGATATCAAGCTTCCAGTTTCCTGTTCTATCAGACAGGAGACAGCATATCAGACAGGAGAGAGTACAGAGTAGTACTATCAGACAGGAGAGAGCATGGAGGAGTACTATCAGACAGGAGAGAGCACAGAGAAGTACTATCAGACAGGAGAGGGCACAGAGGAGTACTACCAGACAGGAGAGAATACAGAGGAGTGCTATCAGACAGGAGAGAGCACAGAGGAGTACTATCAGACAGGAGAGAGCACAGAGGAGTACTATCAGACAGAAGAGAGCACAGAAGAGTACTATCAGACAGGAGAGAGCACAGAAGAGTGCTATCAGACAGGAGAGAGCACAGAGCAGTACTATCAGACAGGAGAGAGCACAGAGGAGTACTATCAGACAGGAGAGGGCACAGAGGAGTGCTAGCCCACCCTCACTTACTGGACTTTGTCCATGTCTGTGCTTCATCTTGGACAAAGCCATGATTTTTATAAAAAAACAAATTACATTTTCTTAGGAAGTATGTTAATAGGTTAATGTTTTACCAAGATGTACAACATATAATTTTTTTTGTATCTGACAGTGGCCATTTAAAGGGGGCATACCCTGTGAAAAGGTAAGCACAAAAGAATAGAAGAAGAAATTAAAAAAGGGGGTGGTTAGTGTGGGGCACGCCCCAATGAGGTAACCTGTGAGTGGAAACCTGCAGTATTTAAGAGGGGACAGTTGTTCCTCTCACAAACACAAGTTGACAAATCAGCCTTAATAACTTGTGGTCAAGGCAACCAGTGTGGAAAACGGAGCATTTACCCTATGTATGGAGTAAAGCAGCTTGAGTTGTGCTTTAGTAAATATGCCTAAAGAGAACAAAAATCAAACAGATAGGATAGTTAAACACATACATCATTGATACCTCAAGCATGAACTCTCATTATTTACATAAGATTCTGAAAACTTCTGACATTCCCTTGCATGGAAGCCACTAACTCGGACACTACAGCCGCTTCTGCTGTAGCTCTCCCGGGGCCTTCGGGTCTCTCGTCATGTGCGGTACCAAGCCCGGTAGCAGTCATGTCGTTTAAGATGCAGTGGCAGCATTCCCATGAACCAAGCTTCCTAAATAACATGCTGGAATATGAGGTTTGGAGGGTGGTTCATCCCTAAGTGGACACCTGATGAACTGGAGGACACTTTACTGATGCATTCTTTCATCCTGGTGGCCAGGAGATGCCTACTCTTTCATTGGCTTTCCTCTGACATACCAATGGAAGGGGAGGTGTTACAGCAGATGATGAAGTAACTCTTCATGTATGAGAGGGAGTACGGTAGAATCCGGGAAAATTCGGCCAAGACCTTTTTTAGGAAATCGAAAACCTTTATTGTTTCCTTCTTATCTGACTCTGAGATTGCACAGGTAGTGGCTCCCTTTAGGAACACCTCTTAGTTCTTGTTGAGAGGGCCGGCAGGCTCATTGGGTCAATTGGGAGTGAGCTATTGTGAAGATGAGGGTAGCTGACTGGAAGTGGTACGGGCAAGTATATGTTTTTCTTGGGTGAAATAACTAATGTGACTTTAGACCTGTTTCGGTAGGGGTGTGGAGGCCCGATTTTATTCTTGTCTTCTTTTTTGTCTTCTCTTTGTGTGGCGAGACAACCTGGATGGGGGATTTAGGGGGGGGGGGGTTGGTTTCTTTTACACTTTATGATACAATGGCATTAATATTGTACCTTCATTTTATGTCCTATGTGCTGATTTCTCATGTTCCTGTTGTCTAGATAGTGGTGTAAGCCACTGTGTGCAATGTATGCCCATGTTACTGTTTCTCTGTTGGGATTGCCCAACAAGTGTGACAATGTATAATATCATAAACTGTGATATGCCCGATATGCAGCAGCACACAAACACACACATATATATATATATATATATATATGTAAAAGGTTGGCACAACCTGGATTTATGGGAGGAGCCGCTAGCCTCCATATAACAGGGATAGGCGTTGCAGGCGTTTACTTTCACCGTGGTGAGTCTAAGCTGGGAGCGGACAGCGGTGGCCAGTGTTGCAGGATAAGGTAGGACTCAGGTTTGGTCCCAGGCGGCGTCGGCGATCACCGGAGGCAGCCCGGCGGGGTAAACTGTTGACACCGGGTGCTTCCGGTGGGTGTGGCGCGGTCCTGGGGCCAGTGTGTCACTCACCCGGGGCCTGGTGTCGGCTTACCAGGGCCAGCAGGGGGGTGAGCGCTGGTGGGGACTTAGCCTGCTGGCGGTACCATCCGGCGGGGTGGTCGCGGCAGACGATCAGCTGATCTTGGGGCGCCATGTCTGGTGCGCTGCACCGGCGTCCTGCGCACGTTGCCTGGAGACCCGGATCAGCTGATCGAATGGATTTTACAGCCCGGCCTCTAGCTTACGCTATTGGGCGCAGCGGGCCCCGCTGTCCTGACATACCCAGCTGTGGTTGGGATTGCAGGTGACGCGGGGGCCTGAGTTTCATGCTGGTAGCAGCAGGTTGCGATACGGGGGACACCAGGGGGTGCCCGGTCACGTGGCTGACAGCAAGACGACTTTGCTGCACGTCAGCCACCGGGTGCCTCCAGCTGTTTTCTTATATAGGGGGTCACATAGAGATTCGGCAGGGATGCATCATGTACATTTAGTAAGATGTTTTGTTTAGGCTGAATAGTAATATGCTACATATGGGGCACGTGCTTGATGTGGATATATTTCATATGTACAGCAACTTCGCACGGCCATACTAGCATGTCCAGGCACGCAACGACAGTGGGTATATATACAGCTGCTACATACCGCATGTGGACTATAGGATACTTGGGTAACAATATTTCCCCTATTCCGCCCTTAGATCCGTTATTGCAGCCGTGTCTCCAGTTGTCGCCTCTGTCCTACAAGGGTCCTCATATTTATTGTCTGACGTATAGCCTAATTTAGAAGGTACACCTTGTAACTTTTTCCGCTTGGTTATGTGTTTCAGGTTAAAAATCGCTAGTCTCTAGTCTTCACATCTGTTCAGTTGTCAGGCTAACACGTGGCTCATATTGTTTTTATTTCCCCGTTTTCATACGCAAGCCATGCATAATTTCCGTAGCTGACTCTCTTTTCAGGCACCTCTAGGTGTAAGCGTTTGGTATCTCATCACATACTGGTTGACTTATGTGCTATCGTGCTTATTCTCTTTCATGCGCTGTCATCCTTTCTTTTGTGCGTATGAAATCTAGCGGTTCTTTTTCCATCTTAGTAGTTTCTGTGTTTTCCATTATTTACAAATGTCTGGGGCTTTCTCATTGCTCGATTCTGGCTGGTGGTAGTTGACAACCTGTAGCGCACATGGGTTACGATGGTTCCTTCGGTAGGGGAACGATGCCATTGGCTTACTCATTCTATCACAAGGGTACATTTCTGATGTCATAAATTAGCATGCGAGTTACATTTGGTTTACTCTGTCTTACATAATTATCTCCGTAGTGATAGCTTCACGGTCGCTGCTAGGGTGCGAGGTCGTGCGGTCACACAGCCAGCAAGTATTTTTGATCAGCGGTATGTGTCATATGGTAGGGTTTTTTTTGGGTCGCTTATTGAGATTTGTGGTTAATTACACATTATGTTTCTAGGTGCTGCGCTAAGTAGGAGGTAAGGTGGGCTAAATGGTAGCCTAGTTCACGCGTGGATGGTGAACATTAGTCACATGGCGCGGGTAGAGCACGTTACGATTATTTCTCCTTCTCTGTTTCAGTCACTGTCGGTTTGAACTATTATAGATGGGCCTCCCGACTTATTGTCGGCACGGGCACTGGCTCTGATCAGTCTATCACGGCTACAGACCAATTAGGGAAGTCCTGTCACGGCTACAGGCATAAGTCACTCGGTTCAGTAGGTTAAACTGGCTCTGTTCCGTCCCTGAGTTCCCATAGCCTTGCCTCGCATGGAGCCAGTCGGTTGCGCGCCAGAACCAGTGATAATAGAGGGTAGAATCGTCAGTCATCGTGAGGCCGCAGATGACTGGTAGGAGAGTTTTTACCTTTTTTCGGTTGCACGTATGAGGCGGTCTGCTTGTTTTCTTGCCTTTAGGTGTCCTGGCAGGTAAGTGTACATGTCAGGTAAGAGGGTGACGTTCGTGCGTTTCACTCGTTCACTTCGGGGGTTCGGGTAATCAACTGGTTCTAATACAATTTGGGGGTCTTCGGGGTTATCTTGTAGGATCATGTCCCACGGGTCGGACATTGAGGACCATCTCTCAGTCCCTGAGACGCCATCCAGGGCTTCGGAGCACAGGAGTACATCGTCCTATCGGGCATGGACCATCCCTAAAATCACGACAGAATTACGCAGGAGAGGAGTACCCTTCCCGGCTACTGCCAGGAAGGTGGAGTTGTATCGCATCATGATGGCGGATGCTCCGGGCACAGGTCAACAGGCAGACCAGTTCTCTACCATCCAGACGGCACTCACACAGCTGCAAGGCATGATGACGGGGTTCTCCACTTCCCTAGCGGTAGTGGCTAGTGGCATGGACTCCATGGAGGCCAGGCTGCCGGCTACTCCGCAGGGAGTGGTCTCAGTAGCTGTTCCAGTGGCAGGGAATAATGTCATTAGTCTGCAAGCCACTAACTCGGACACTACAGCCGCTTCTGCTGTAGCTCTCCCGGGGCCTTCGGGTCTCTCGTCATGTGCAGTACCAAGCCCGGTAGCAGTCATGTCGGAAAAGTCTCACCGGATCTTGCCAGCCCACTTCATCCCTCCCAATATCCGAAAGGACATTTTAGAGGGAAAAGACGTTAATTTGGTTTCATTACTAATTGCTTCGCATGAGCTCGCTGACAGTAAGACCATAGCATGCGGGGAGGTGTCAGTCGTGCTCAAAACCAAGGACATTAGGCTGAGTAGGAAATTAACTTTGCCGGAATTCATGTTAGCTTTCAGCATCTACCGTGATGTTATCTGTTCAGTTTATCCGTTGCGCAGAGAGGAGTTAGATATCTACCTATACAAGCTCACGGAGCTGGGGCACAAATATGGTGGTAGCGCTTTTTATGATTATCACGTGTCTTTCGCAGCCCAGGCAGTGGCAGCGTGGCTGCAATTTCAGCAGGCCACTGACTGGACCGTGATGGACACAGAATTATTTTGCCGCCATTTCGCTCGTTTGAAGGCCCCGGCCTGTAACCATTATAGCTCCATTTCTCATACCAGCACTTGGTGTGAGCAAGTAAATAATCAAGCCTCCTCCAGTTCTGGCCCGGCTCCTATCCATTCTTCTGCCCAGAAAGTGGCAGGTCTAGATAAGTTAGGCAGACCAATCAAGTACCTCGGCAAGGCCTAGGTATGTAATAATTACAATTGGTTGGCCTGCAACTATTCCCAGTGTAAGTGTCTGCTTGCTGTGTTTCAGAGCACATCCGAAGACGCAGTGTCCTCAGAAAAACACATGACTAAGCGTGGTGGATGTGGAAGCCTTGGCAGCCTTTTTGTCATCACACCCCAATCAATCTTGGGTGCAGTGGCTGTTGCAAGAGCTCCAGTTCGGGTTCCATACAGGACTGGTGGCAGTGCCTCAACAGGCATTCACTTGCCACAATTTGCAGTCTGCTGATAGAGACCCAGAAACAGTCACCACGCTTATACAGGCAGAAGTTCAAAAGGGCTACATGGTAGGCCCCTTCTCGGAAATACTCTTTCACACATGGCGAATTAGCCCAATTGGAATAGTTGTAGGAAAATTCTCGAATAAAAAACGTTTTTACCTAATTGTAGTGTCGTCCCCAGTCTGAATGCCCTGATCGCTTCCGAGGAATATTCAATGAAGTATGCATCGGTGGATCAGGCCATCCAGATTGTTTTATCCTTGGGTCCAGGTGCATGGATGTCCAAGGCGGATGTGACTGACGCTTTTAAGTTGTTACTTATTAGACAGGACTTATGGAAGTGGCATGGGGTTCAATGGCAGGGAATGTTTTATTTCACCATTAAACTGACGTTTGGTGCAAAAAGCAGCCCATGGCTGTTTGACCAGTTTGCTTCCGCATTACATTGGATTCTGGAATCAGTCCTGAATTGCCCACATGTCATTCATTATTTGGATGACTTCCTGATCATCGAACCCTCATGCCATCCTCCCACCGGGTTACCAACCACTAGGCAACTATTCACAGCTTTACAGGTCCCTGTTGCCGAAGGGCCTAGTACCACCATCACTTTTTTAGGTATCGTGTTGGATTCAGTAGCCATGGAAGCAAGGCTGCCAGAGGAGAAACTGGTTTGTATTAGACAGACCATAGACTTATTTTCTAGAAACCGCCGTTGCTCCAAGGTAGAGTTACAGAAGCTCCTGGGCATGCTGAATTTCGCTGCCAGAGTTATCTCGCAAGGGAGAACGTTCGTGTCTCGTCTCTTGGCCTTGCTTCCTACGGCTTCAGATCAACATGCAATACTGCATCTAGACAACGAGACCATGAGTGATCTGGTCATGTGGAATCACTTCCTGCGGTCCTGGAATGGCATTTCTTTTTTCAACCCTGTCGAGGACAATTTTTCCCCAGGGATTTTTTCTGATGCTTCTTCCATAGGGTATGCGGCTATATGGGATTCCCACTGGATAGCTGGTCCTTGGCCGCAGGAAGTGTTATCGATAGAAAGATTTTCATCCACCTCAGCGTTATTCGAAATGTATCCAGTAGTTGTGGCTGCGGCTACCTGGGGCTCGCTGTGGTCCAGGAAGACGGTGGTATTTTTCACTGATAACATAGCTGTGGTGGATATTATCAATAAAGGGAGATCAAGGTCTGGTCCCATTATGTCTTTCCTTAGGAGGTTAATAATATGGTTGTCCTTGTCTCACAATTTTCATGTGAAATGTCAACATGTACAAGGGATACGGAATGTAGCGGCAGATGCCCTATCACGTACTAATTACACTCTCTTTTTTCAGGTTATGCCAGGCGCAGACAGGTCAGCCACGCGGGCACCTCTTGTCAGCGACCTAAGGTTCCTTTAGATCACTACATGTCTGTTGCTAAAGGTCTGATTAATAAATCACTGTCTAAGAACACGGCTAAAGCATATTCTCAAGCATGGAAAATGTTTTCAAATTTCAAGCAGAAGTTCCCACAAGACAGTCATGATAACGTGTCCTACATCCTGATGTTTGTAGGTTTTTGCCACACTGACTTAAAACTTAGCCATAACACGATTAAGTTATACCTGTCGGGGATCCAGCATTTCATGTCCTTAGAAAATCCTGGGGGGTGGGTCATTATTTTCGGCCCATCCTGTTCAGGCTATTTTAAGGGGTATCCAGAAAACATCACCTACAGCCACACCTGGTAGACTTCCGGTTACTGGCCCCCTGTTTACACAATTGTCCCAGTTACTGGATCAGCATCCTTTTGGGGTTCATGGTAGTAGAGTGGTAAAGGCAGCTATGTATCTGGCCTTTTATGGCTTCTTGCGACCGGGTGAGTTTGTGCAAGCACAAGGTTCTAGGAACTTTGTACAAGTGGGTCAATTACAATTTTCCCCGGGTTTAGCTCAATTGACACTCTCCTCCTCTAAGAATTTCATCGGTAGCACGGTAGTCCCTCACTTCACTACGGATCATGCCTGGTGTCCAGTAACGGTGCTGAAAGTGTACATACAGTTTCTAGCTCCATCCAAATCGGTCGCACCACTCCTGCCGTTCCCGGTCAAACCCCTCTCAATCAGTGTGTTCGTGACGCATATTCGCTGTCTCTTGAGTTCCCTAGGTTTAGAAGCTTCTAGATTTTCCGGGCATTCATTCCGGATAGGAGCAGCATCAGCAGCATCCAGCAATAATGTCCCGGTGCATGTTATTAAGAAATTGGGCAGGTGGAAGTCGGCGTGCTACGCTACGTATATTCCTGAACCACACAATGAAATGCTTAATGCTGTTAAGTCTTTGGTTTTCTGAATAAATATTTTCCCTAAGATTGTTGTCTTTGCCCTCTTTCAGGCTTACCCCCGGCAGCTGCTTGGGCACACCACAAGCCGTAGTTATCTTAAAGGTACTAGTAAGGTAGGGATAGGCACACACCTCGTGTCAGGCGGTAGGCTCTGACCATAAATATATATATATACCTAAAAACTAGAAAAGGTGGTAACTAAGCATTCCTAAGTATACAGGTAACCTGTTGACATGACAGTGTTGCTGATAGTATGAAGGCCCCGTATGCATAATATCAGCAGTAGTCCTAACTCCTGCAAGTCAGCCTCTAGCAACAGTGGTAAGTGTACGTCCTGAGTAACGATACCACCCCCTGCTCCTCAGCGGAGAACACATTGCCAGTAGCCTTTCCAGCCATTGCCAGAGAGTGAAACCCCCAAAACACATTAGTAACCCTGTCAATGTGTCACCATTGGCGACTTCCCACTTGACTGCCCCACAGCAGGGAAAGCTTGAAAACTGCACCAGTGGTACAGCCGTGTATTGGGGCCGGCACTTACCTTCCCTGCTCTGAAGACCCGCCACACAAAGCATGCACAACCTTAACAGACTTTATTAAAGTCAAATATCAGGATCTGACAGTATTAGTTAGAAAACGGAGTCGGCATGAACAGAGCTTTAGAATGGGGCCTCGGCTCCCAAAGAAAGGGCATGCTGCAGATGGCACATGTTCCATTAATTTCTACAGATACCTGAGTACAGTACTCTAGATTTTTTTCACTCCCATAAAAATAAATGGAGTGTGTGTGGTCTGCAGTAAGCACTCTCTCTGAGAGTCGGGGCCTCGTTCTGGAGATCAGTGGGTCCCCAGCAGTCGGATAACAGACACTTATTTCCTATCCCCAGGAAGTTGTCTTTCACCAGACAACTCCTTTAATTGTGACAGTCCGATGCTGACAAAACCAAGTCTGTGTGCAATGACTAATCCCTGCACCATGTTGCGGCACATGCAGGCATGGTTTCACCTACATGCAGCTTTCACAATTAGGCCACCCTTCTAGACAGAGAATACTTAAAGGGGTACTCCGGTGGAAAACTTTTTTTTTTAAGTGAACTGGTGCCAGAAAGTAAAACAGATATGTAAATTACTTCTATTGAAAAAAATCTTAATCATTTCAGGACTTTTTAGCAGCTGTTTGCTACAGAGGAAAATCTTTATTTATTTATTTTTTATTTTTTTGTGTTGTCCACACTGCTCTCTGCTGACACCTGATGCCCGTATCAGGAACTATCCAGAGCAGGAGAAAATCCCCATAGCAAACCTATGCTGCTCTGGACAGTTCCCCACAAGGACAGAGGTGTCAGCAGAGAGCACTGTGGACAAGACAAAAAAGAAATTCAAAAAGAGAAGAATTTCCTCTGTACCATACAGCTGCTAAAAAGTACTAAAAGGATTAAGATTTGATAGAAGTAATTTACAAATCAATTTAGCTTTCTGGCACCAGTTCTTTAAAAAAAAAAGTTTTCCACTGGAGTACCCCTTTAAGAATTTTATGACAAGAGTGTACACAGAATAACACATTTCTTGAAACTCACTAGACATGTTAAAATGTATATTTCACTTGAGTGAGACTGTAGTGTCTAGAGTTATGGAAACTGTGTCAGTACTAGGGCTTTTGACACAATTGGGAAGGGGGGTACTGGGTATTTTTCATAGTGTACTTGTGTACTTAATATTATTATTATTATTTATTTTATTTTAACATTTTGTTGAATTGAGAAAGATGAGCCCCCATTTCTAGAAAAAAAACCTACTCTGTTAATGTAACAGTAGTCAATATTAGAGCTGTGCCGGTTGTAGTTAGACTCAGCTTCACGGCCACCTGTTCTTATATAGTAGGTTGTACTATTTCTCTCTTATCATATGTATATAACTCAATAAAAAGCAAGCATTAACCTTGACTTTGTATATCATCTTCAAAAGAAAAGACAAATCAGTCTTGCCTTAGGTACATATTCCTGGTTTAATTTGGCTGCATTACAATATTTTCTTTGGAAGGGCATGCAATATCCTATTTGAATAAAGCAAGTCTAAATAGCAGAAGAACTGTATGGGAATGTCAAATAAATATTGACTGGATGACTTTTTCATTCTCATACTTTCATGGTGACTGTGCCGACTACGGACATGATGCCAAATACAACAATTATCTACCCACCTTTGTACTGGCACAGATTTAAAGTGTCAGAAAATGCATTAAAAAAAAAAGAAAAAAAATGAATTTCGAAGTGAAATGTTCTAATAATGTAATGTTTATTTCCCCACAGAAGTTAAATTTGGAATCAAGGTATATGTAAAGGGCCTTATCATCTTTAAAAAAAAAAATTGTTTAAAAGATATGGCCGGACAAGTACATCAGAAATATATAGTTTGATCACCAAAATTCAATATGCTCTGGTTTTATTCCAAAACGTTTCAAATGTTTGGATCAATCGGTTTGACAAAATCTCGCAAAAAGTTTAGTTTAGTCTGACTATACTTCACCAGTAGCACAAAAACTTAAAGCCTTGTATTACACTGTAAGAAAAATAAATTGTGTAAGGATAGTGCCTAAAACGTCACTTTTATTAGTGTTTTATTAAAAACACACCACAAAATTATATCGCGAGCCCGTCACCATTAAAATGATACGAGTACCAGGCTATTAATGAACATCTGAGCCCACACCGCTCAGGATTTGCACATTAGTCCAATCTCTTGTCCTCAAAAGGGCAATAGTGCCATACAAAGTAATTCACTCCAGAAATAATACTCACGCCTTCAACGCGTTTCTGCTGGTCTGTTATTGACCAACTTCATCAGGATGGCAATGAGCCGTTATGGAGATTTAGTATAGACATTGGATGAAAAGTATACACTACAGTTATTTACAGTTGGTATAACATCAGTTTGGTTTCACTATAATATGTCTATCAGTAACCTGTAAAATAAAGAGATGAAGGCAAAAAAGTATCCATTTTATCAATTGCTCTACTAAACAAGTCATCTATGTGGGATTTTGCACGTGTCCAATGTTATACATTGGAAAAACTATACGAGAGTTCCGCAAACGCATCTTGGAACACATTGGAGATGTGCAAAATTCTTGGGATACCCCCATAGTTAATCATATCAACACATATAATAGTGGAGAGGTGTCATCGCTACGATTTGTAGGAATTGAAGCACTGCAAAGGCATCCAAGGGGTGGTGACATAGATCGACTACTTCAACAACGGGAAAGTCGATGGATCTGTGACTTGGGTACCACCTCTCCGGGGGGGTTGAATGAGCAATTACATTTTGGTTGTTTTCTGTAGATATGATGTAACGGATTGGGTGAGGCGATGATGGCTAGGTAGACAGGGAGGACTGTAGTCAGTCCGAAGGAGTCAGCTCATCTCCTAGTGGGAGGGAATAATAGGGCCATTGTAGGAGGATCCTGAGCGGGACTGCCCTTTTTAGGGCGGCCATCCCACCTAGGTATAGGGCTATTTAAAACAGGGAAAATAGGGCTCAGTCAGAACCCCCTTAGGGCCATGCTATAATCCCTTCATTCAGTGATAGGTAGCCCCTCCCCCTATACCATCCACCCAATCCAACGCAGGATAGGTACGGATAATTATGTTCTTGTTCATTAATAAACTTATTGGATACTTTATCCGAAACATCAATTAGAATGTCAGGTGCCTCCCTCTGTATAATCGTTGGCTTTTGGATGTTACTATAGGTCTCGATTTAGACAAAATTATTATTATGTTATGAAGCCATGGATAGGGTTAATCATTTTAATGATTATTTTGATATCACTCATATAGGATGGGATAAGTGATTTCTCCATGACTATATATTATAGGAAGATCGCTTATTCATATATGGGGGTATATGTACATCTCCTTATAAGTACCGACAATAGATGTGTTACAAAGTTGTGTATATCTGCATACTTGTAAATCCTCATAAGATAAAAACATGTAGTAGTGGTATATCGTAGTGCTCTATAACAGACATATACAAAGAAACCAAGTGTAAGCATTGATGAACAGCCTCCTCTCCGGCCACGGACTCAACCTGACGTCAGTGGGGATTCCCTATATGTGAACACGGTATCCTCAGTGCGCGCGCCTCTGTTGACGTCAGAGAGAGGGCGGCACACTGCTGACGTACAGGGTCCGGAACCGGATATGAGGCAAGATGCCAGAACAAGACAGCGCGAGCAGCAGTAGCCGATAAGTCACGGCTCCCTGAGCTACTGCAGGTTCTGCTCGGTGTCCTGGACTTTTGAAGGAGCATCGGTCCCGTAACAGCTTTGCTGTATAAACGTTTTTTTGAAGGCCGTGGGAGTGACACATTATCAGCAAAATGTATGCTCTTTTTATCCCTAGGTGCGGAATGAGCATCCGAGGAGGATAGATGTTATGAACACCTCCGGTGACCGGGGATAGATGTTGCTCCTACTTTCTCTTTTCAGGCGAAAAACTTCACTGTATTCACAGGCTATCCTAATCGGCATGAAAAAGTAGAACTAAAATAAGTGTCATAATAGGAATGATTTTCTGTGGATACTTTTTTGTTTTGGTCTCTTTATTTTACAGGTTACTGATAGACATATTATGGTGAAACCAAACTGATGTTATACCAACTGTAAATAACTATAGTGTATACTTTTAATCCTAAGTCTATACTAAATCTCCATAACGGCTCATCGCCATCCTGGTGAAGTTGGTCAGTAACAGACCAACAGTAACGCGTTGAAGGCGCGAGTATTATTTCTGGAGTGAATTACTTTGTATGACACTATTGCCCTTTTGAGGACAAGAGATTGGACTAATGTGCAAATCCTGAGCTGTGTGGGCTCAGGTGTTCATTAATAGCCTGGTACTCGTATCATTTTAATGGTGACGGGCTCACGATATAATTTTGTGGTGTGTTTTTAATAAAACACTAATAAAAGTGATGTTTTAGGCACTATCCTTATATAATTTATTTTTCTATTTCTATGCCGGATAGGTACCACCTAGTGGGGTAGATGAGGCCAAAACAATAATCATCAAAACATTGTATTACACTGTAAGGTCACATTAAACAAGTAAATGGATGGTGCCTGGTGGTAACTAACAGCTTGTTTAAAAACATGCTGTAGTAGCAAATTTTTTATGGTTTTTAAAATAAAATAGTTTTTTTTTTTTTTTTATATATATATTTTTTTTATTCATGGTGAAAAAAAAAAGTTGCTGTTTATATGCACCCAGAGGTTTCGGAAGAAGCAATGGCTATTTCTAAGCAGTTCAAAAATTATCTTTCTTTGGATGCAGATGCCTGCTGATAATTCACAAGATGGTTTTGTGTCTGGATAGTGATGAAGCATTGGCTTTTTACAAACCATCAAAAAAGCTTCACTCAGAAATGGCAGAACTTTTTTCAACTGACTAATAAGTTACTAGGCTTTTTATTCTTTCGAATCCTAAACACCCCCTTTATGCTTAGTAGAAATTATTTTTTTTTAGGTTGTCCCAAACCACTGTTCCTACCTAATGTCATGTATGGGCAGGGAAAAGGTGAAGTCCTGTACTTGCCCACAACCCCTGTCCCTTCCTATTTTGTATCCGCCTTACTAACTGATCCACAACCATGAAGACGATCACTCTCTCTCTCTACGTGCTGGGACTTCAAAGTCAAAATAACAAACTAGAGAAACCTCAGGGAATGTCAGGAATACAAAAAGGGTAAATACACACAATACAATACTCAGGGGAGACAAGCAAACACACAGAATAGTCAACATGCTGTGCTGGAACCAAGAGGACAAAATATAAACCAAGATGCAAAACATGAGAGAATATCCTAAGACAAAAGTCGTGGTCATAAAATACCTGTCAGGATTCGGCAGGCTGGATGTGGATCCTCTGTGTCAGCGAGGGATTGGCGTGGACCGTGTCGGTGGACCGGTTCTAGGTTGCTACTGGTATTCACCAGAGCCTGCCGCAAAGCGGGATGGTCTTGCTGCGGCGGTAGCAACCAGGTCGTATCCACCGGCAACGGCTCAACCTCGCTGACTGCTGAGAAGGCGTGGGACAGAAGGACTAGACAGAGGCAAGGTCAGACGTAGCAGAAGGTCGGGGCAGGCGGCAAGGTTCGTAGTCAATGGCGATAGCAAGAGGTCAGGAACACTGGTAAGGCAAACACTATAAACGCTTTCTCTGGCACAAGGCAATAAGATCCGGCAAAGCAGTGAAGGGGAAGTGAGGTTATATGAACAGGGAGCAGGTGGAGGCTAATTAGACTGATTGGGCCAGGCACCAATCATTGGTGCACTGGCCCTTTAAATCTTAGAGAGCTGGCGCGCGCCCTAAGGAGCGGAGTTGCGCGCGCCAGGACGTGACAGCCGGGGACCCGGACAGGTGAGTGACTTGGGATGCGATTCACGAGCGGGCGCGTCCCGCTATGCGAATCGCATCCCCGCCGGCAGTGTCAGTGCAGCGCTCCCGGTCAGCGGGTCTGACCGGGGAGCTGCAGGGAGAGGAATGCCGCGAGCGCTCCGGATAGGAGCAGGGACCCGGAGCGCTCGACGTAACAATACCAAGTAATCAAGAGCAAAGCAGAAAGCAGGATGGAGAAGCTAGCTTCAGAAACAGTGTTCTTTCACAGGCACTCAGAAATGGATTAGGCAGACTTAAATACCCAGGCCTAACAGGGTGTGGGTAAAGGCTGGAATCTGAATGGATGAAGAAAAAGCAGAGGGGATAAGCTAGGACGTCGCCACAGCAATTGACTAGACAACATACAGACATTTAAAGAGACACCACTCTTACTTGGATGATCTGCCCTAAACCATGGCCTCCTATTGGCTGGTGGTCCATACACTGAAATTATTGCAAAGGAGCATCAGAGAACTTAACTCCTTAATGACCAAGCCCAATTTCACCTTAAGGACCAGGCCAATTTTATTTTTGCGTTTTCGTTCTTTCCTCCTAGCCTTCTAAAATCCATAACTCTTTTATATTTCCATCTACAGACCCATATAAGGGCTTGTTTTTTGCATGACCAATTGTACTTTGTAATGAAACCTCTCATTGTACCATAAAATGTACGGCGAACCCAAAAATTCTTTTTTTTAGGGAGGAAAATTAAATGAAAACCCAAATTTTGCACATTTTGGAGGGGTTTGTTTTCACACTGTACAAGTTACGGTAAAAATGATATGTGTTCTTTATTCTGTGGGTCAGTACGATTAAAATGATACCCATGGCTAGATACTTTTATATTTTTGTACCGCTTAAAAAAAAAAAATCTTTTTGTACAAAATCAGTCATCTAAATTTGCCCTATTTTGACCACCTATAACTTTTTCATTTTTCGGTATATAGGGCGGTATGAGGGCTCATTTTTTGCGCCGTCATCTGTACTTTTTTTTAGATACCACATTTGCATATATAAAACTTTTAGAGAATTTTTTTATAAATTTTTTTGAATAAAATGTGACAAAAAAGCTCCATTTTTTGACTTTTTTTAATTTTTTACATTTAGGCCATTCACCGTACGGGATCATTAACATTATATTTTGATAGTTCGGACATTTATGAACGCGGCGATACCAAATATGTTTATTAAAAAACATATTTTACGCTTTTTGGGGGTAAAATGGTAAAAACGGACAATTTTCATTTTTATTATGGGAGGGGATTTTCACTTTTTTTTACTTTTTATTTTTACATTTTTCAACTTTTTTTCACACGTTTTATGTCCCCACAGGGGACTATCTATAGCAATCCTTTGATTGCTAATACTGTGCAGTGCTATGCATAGGACACAGCACTGTTCAGTATTATCGGTGATCTTCTGCTCTGGTTTGCTGGATCGCTGACCAGAGCAGAAGACCCCGGGAGACGGCCGGAGCCAGGTGAGGGGACCTCCGGCCGCCATGCTGGATGATCCGATCATCCAATCAAAGTACCACAATGCCTCAGATGCCGTGATCTGTATTGATCACGGCATCTGAGGGGTTAATGGCGGATATCCGCGCGATCGCGGATGTCGGCCATTACAAGCGGGTCCCCGGCTGCTAGCAGCCGGAACCTGATGTGTATGACGCGAGCACTGTTCCGATGCTCGCGGTCATACACAGGACGTAAATGTACGTCCTGGTGCGAGAAGTCCCGCCAAGCAAGGACGTAAATTTACATCCGTGGTCGTGAAGGGGTTAAACAGGCTAAGTCAGCAACACACAGGCAAAATAAGTACAACATCGGCAAACAAGGATAAATTAGGAACAATACAGAGTCATTACGAGTGGGACTCGTAGGCAGCGCTGGTACCGGGCCAGGTACATATGTTAAAAGATGAGTGTTTGATCAGTAGGGAACTGATGGATGGAACCTCCAATGAACAAGAGAAATAAGGACACGTGTTGTCATGTATGGGCAGGGAAGAGTAAAGCTCTGAACTCACCCACTCCCACTTGCCCTGCCTACTTGTGTACCCACCCTAGGTGACGGGTCCACAACCACGGTTACATTCCCTGCCTGAATAAGTGCAGGGAGTAAAATGTCAACAAAATAAACTTACAATACAGACGGAGGTCGGGACACTGTATGGAATCACACACACTAACTTATGTCACAGTCCACAAGCAGAGTCAGTACCAAGAGATAACAGAAAAACAAAATCGCAGAAACAAGAGAGGAGTCAGAGAGCAGAACCAATGGATCAAATATGCCAGAAATACACAATACAGTTCAAACGTTTTCTAGGAGTATGAGCTCTTTTGCAGGCAAAAGCTGAATGAGAGTTTAAATAGGGAGCTAAGCAGGTGAAAAGACAACAAAGTCAGCTGACCATCCAGAGAATAGGGAGTTTCTACAGTAACCAGAACAACAAAAGACCTCAGTGCAGATTAACCCTTTTGGTTCTTACAGTATCCTCCCCCCCTTTTAAAAGGGACCACTGGACCCTTAAGCACCTTAGAGTACAAAGGTCTTGACTTTGGCTACAGATGGACCATCAATGTTCTCATCTGTATCCTCATCCTCCAAATGACACCACTCATTGGTGTCCCCACAGTTATCCTCCAGAATCTCATTACTTCCCACTGACGGCAAGTCCACATGAGTGCTCTCGACAATCTTATTGCCCATGGTGCCACAACACTGGAGCCAGTCAGAGGTTGCTGCAAAACAGGCCTTACAACAGCTTTAGCTGTTAAATCAGGTTGTATACTAGATGGAACAATGCCCCCCAGAAGAACTGGCGTAGCTCTCTGAGAGGCATGAGCTGGATAAATACTGAGGGCTTACATTGGTAGCTAAGCAGGTGAAAAGCCAACGACCATCCAGAGAACAGGGCGTTTCCACAGTAACCAGAATAACAAAAGACCTCGGTGCAGACTAACTCTTCGGGTCCCCCCTGGTTGAATGGAGCAGTGTTATGCCGAGCGCTCCGGGTCCCTGCTCCTCCCCGGAGCGCTCGTGGCGTTCTCCTCTCTGCAGCGCCCCGGTCAGACCCGCTGACCGGGAGCGCTGCACTGACATTCATGATGGGGATGCGATTCGCATAGCGGGAAGCGCCTGCTCGTGAATCGCATCCCAAGCCACTTACCCCTCCTGGTCCCCGGCTGTCATGTTCTGGCGCGTGCGGCTCCGCTCTCTAGGGCGCACGCGCGCCAGCTCTCTAAGATTTAAAGGGCCAGTGTACCAGTGGTTGGTGCCTGGCCCAATCAGTCTAAATTAGCTTCCACCTGCTCCCTGTCCATATATACCTCACTTCCCCTGCACTTCCTTGCCGGATCTTGTTGCCTTGTGCCAGAAAAAGCATTAGTGTTGTCCAAAGCCTGTGTTCCAGATCTTCCGCTATCCTCATTGACTACGAACCTTGCCGCCTGCCCCGACCTTCTGCTACGTCTGACCTTGCCTCTGTCTAGTCCTTCTGTCCCACGCCTTCTCAGAAGTCAGCGAGGTTGAGCCGTTGCCGGTGGATACGACCTGGTTGCTACCGCCGCAGCAAGACCATCCCGCTTTGCGGCGGGCTCTGGTGAATACCAGTAGCAACCCTAGAACCGGTCCCCCGACACGGTCCACGTCTATCCCTCGCTGACACAGAGGATCCACATCCAGCTAGCCGAGTCCTAACAGTAGATCCGGCCATGGATCCCGCTGAGGTGCCGCTGCCAAGTCTCGCTGACCTACCCACGGTGGTCGCCCAGCAATCGCAGCAAATTGCCCAACAAGGACAGCAGCTGTCGCAGTTGACCGCCATGTTACAGCAACTTCTGCCACTGCTACAGCAGCAACAGGAATAACGAGGCCTTCTGCGCGACCTTTAAAAAGGCCTATCCAGTAACATCAAGGATGTGCTGGCCGCACGAGAGATTCCTGCCAACCTGCAAGAACTTATCCATTTGGCCACCCGCATTGACATGCGTTTTTCTGAAAGACACCAGGAGCTCCGCCAGGAAAAAGACCTTGATCTCTGGGCACCTCTGTCACAGTATCCTTTGCAATCTACCCCTGTCCCTCCCGCCGAGGAGGCTATGCAAGTGGATCGGTCTCGCCTGACCCATGAAGAGAGGACTCGCCGTAGGGATAAAAATTTATGTCTGTACTGCGCTAGTACCGAACATTTCTTGGTGGATTGCCCTATTCGTCCTCCACGTCTGGGAAACGAATGCACGCACCCAGCTCACGTGGGTGTGGCGTCTCTTGGTACGAAGACTGCTTCTCCACGTCTCACTGTGCCAGTGCGGATGTCTCCTTCTGCCAACTCCTCCTTCTCAGCCGTGGCCTTCTTGGACTCTGGTTCTTCTGGAAATTTTATTCTGGCCTCTTTGGTGAATAGGTTCTGCATCCCAGTGACCCATCTCATCAAGCCGCTCTACATTTCTTCGGTCAACAGAATGAAGTTGGACTGCACTGTGCGTTACCGCACAGAGCCCTTGCTTATGAGCATTGGACTGCATCACGAGAAAATTGAATTTTTCGTCCTGCCCAACTGCACCTCTGAAGTCCTCCTCGGTCTGCCATGGCTCCAGCATCATTTTCCTACCCTTGACTGGACCACCGGGGAGATCAAGAATTGGGGTCCTGCTTGCCGCAAGAAATGCCTCACGTCTGCTCCCAGTCCCGTCTGTCGGGCCTCAGTGTCTCCTCCTGAGCCTGGTCTCCCCAAGGCCTATCAGACCTGCTGACCGGGAGCGCTGCACTGACATTCACGATGGGGATGCGATTCGCATAGCGGGATGCGCCCGCTCGCGAATCGCATCCCAAGCCACTTACCCGTCCCAGTCCCCGGCTGTCATGTTCTGGCGCGCGCGGCTCCGCTCTCTAGGGCGCGCGCGCCAGCTCTCTAAGATTTAAAGGGCCAGTGCACCAGTGATTGGTGCCTGGCCCAATCAGTCTAAATTAGCTTCCACCTGCTCCCTGTCCATATATACCTTACTTCCCCTGCACTTCCTTGCCGGATCTTGTTGCCTTGTGCCAGAGAAAGCGTTAGTGTTGTCCAAAGCCTGTGTTCCAGATCTTCTGCTATCCTCATTGACTACGAACCTTGCCGCCTGCCCCGACCTTCTGCTACGTCTGACCTTGCCTCTGTCTAGTCCTTCTGTCCCACGCCTTCTCAGCAGTCAGTGAGGTTGAGCCGTTGCCGATGGATACGACCTGGTTGCTACCGCCGCAGCAAGACCATCCCGCTTTGCGGCGGGCTCTGGTGAATACCAGTAGCAACCCTAGAACCGGTCCACCAACACGGTCCACGCCTATCCCTCGCTGACACAGAGGATCCACATCCAGCTAGCCGAATCCTAACAAGCAGTGCTTGGACATGCATACTGCTGCTCCATTTGACTTTCCAGGCAAGTCAAGTACTCTTACTCTTTACAATCATCCCTGATTCATACAATGCATTCAGAAATGTTTCAAACTCTTACTTTTTTCACATTTGGTTATGCTATGGCCTTGTGCTAAAATAAAACAAATATCAAGTTTTACCTTATCAATTTGCACTTCATACCCCTAGACATTTTTGAGAATTTCTTAAAATGAAAACACAAACATTTTGCATGGACATAAGTATTTAGACCCTTTGGTATGACACTTGCCATTCTATTTTATCATCTTTGAGATGCTTCTAACCTAGAAACATTATTGGACATAATTTGGAAAGACACAGCCCTGTGTATATAAGGTCTCAAGGCGGAAAGAACTGCATGTAGAGCTTAGAGACAGGATAGTATGGAAGCACAGATCTAGAAAAGAGTACAAAAAATGTCCAGGTCATACACTGGGAAAGATTAAAGGGGTACTCCGCCCCTAGCATCTTATCCCCTATCCAAAGGATAGGGGATAAGATATCAGATAGCCGGGGTCCCGCCGCTGGGGACACCTGGGATCTCCGCTGCGGCATCCCACTATCATTAGTGCACAGAGCAAACTCGCTCTGTGCGTAATAACGGGCAATACAGGGGCCGGAGCATCGTTACGTCATGGCTCCACCCCTTCGTGATGTCACGGCCCGCCCCCTCCATACAAGTCTATGGGAGGGGGCATGGTGGCCATCACGCCCCCTCCCATAGACTTGCATTAAGGGGGCAGGTCATGATGTCATGAGGGGGCAGAGCAGTGATGTCACAATGCTCCAGGCCCCTGTATCGCCGTCATTACGCACAGAGCGAGTGTGCTCTGGGCAGTAATGATAGCGGTGTGTCGCAGCGGAGATCCTGGGGATCTGACATCTTATCCCCTATCCTTTGGAGTACCCCTTTAAGTGGGAAAAAGTGAGAAATATAAAACATAACTTTTATTATTACTGAAATTTTTTTGGGGAATAATGATTCAGAAAATAATCTCTCAATTGAATAAATATATTGTTGTATTGTACTCCCTTGTCTGTGAGTTTCTTATATTGTAAGAGTGGGATCTATGTTCTATTAAAATTCAATCCCACACCGTTTCTATCAATAAATGTAAGCACCAGACGTCCACTAAAATATTACTCTTTTACCACACAAAAATAGACTACAGTCATCTCCTTGTATGGTAATATCTGTATAGGAAAAAGAAGAGAATGTATAAATGTGACATCTACAGGAGCACTGTACATAGGAACATGGATCCCACTGTTATGATGATATAAGAAATACATAGACACGTTAATACAATACAACAATATCTTTATTCAAATTAGAGAATATTTTACTATTCACTATTTCTCAAAAAATGTATCAGTAATAATGAAAGTTACATTTGATATTTCCCACCTTTTTCCAGTTTATGACCTGATTATTCTGTGGGGTGGTGTCCATTCCGATGCAATTTTCTTTTGGCGCCATCTATGGTTAAATACATACAAATAAATGTCTACTACACTGAAAGTTCTAACGAACACATAATTATTAAATGGAAGAAGTTTGGAACAACCATGTCTCTCCCTTGAGATGACCACCCCACCTAACTAACTAAAGAGGGGAGAAGGGCCTTGCTAAGAGAAGTGACTAAGAACCTAAAGGTCACTCTGGCTGAGCTACACAAGATCCTGTGTGTAGATGGAAGAAACTTTCAGAAGGTCAACCTTCAACATCACTGCAGCACTCCACCATTCTGGGCTTTATGGCTTAGTGGCCAGAAAAAAGCCTCTCCTCAGTAAAAAGACATGAAAGCCTGTCTGGAGTTCGTAAATGCAACTAAAGGACTGTGAGAAACAAAATGCTCTAGCCTGATGAAACCAAGATTTAACTTTTTGGCCTCAATTCTAAGCGTCATGTCTGGAGAAACCAGACACTACTTATCGCCTGCCCAACACTATCCCTACAGTGAAGCATGGTAGTGGTAGCAACATGCTGTGCAGGTGTTTTTAAGTGGCTTAGACAGGGAGACTGATCAGGGTTGAGAAAAACTGAATGGGGCAAAATACAGAGATATTCTTAATGAAAACCTAAACCAAAGTGCTCTGGACCTCAGACTGAGCCAAAGATTTACCTTCCAGCAAGACAATGACCCTAAGCATATAGCCAAGAAAACATAGGGATGACTTAGGGACAATCTGCAGAGAAGACTGGCAAAAAATTCCCAAATCAAGGTGTGCAAACCTGTGTAGGGGCTGTAAATATAAAATATGAACATAACAAAATGGAAAAGAGTCTGAAGACTTCAGAGTGCACTGTATATATTGTATAGTACTGCCACCTTGTGGCACAACTTGAATATGAGCCTTTTTGGTTTATTTCAAGAAGATAGTTTTAGGCTAAAGCTGAACAAATGCCCAGTGTATAAACATTTGCTATGAAGCATACATTAAAACTTGCATAACAGCATTTGCATGTGTTACATATAGCATGTGTGTCAAAGATTTCAATGCAGATTTAACCCCTAAAGGACACACAACCCATTTTAGCCTTGAGGTAAATTTTAGCCTTGAGTCAATTTAAATGTTTTTTTGTTTGTTTGTTTTTTCCCTGTCATTTAAGAAGCCATAACACATTTATTTTTCCATTCACAGACCTATTTGAGGGCTTGTTTTTTGCATGACCAATTTCACTTTATAATGACTCTTTTCACTTTACCATAAAATGTACAGAGAAACAAAATATATTCTGTGTGGCAGGACATTGAAAAGAAAACCACTATTTTGCAAATTTTGGGTGGGGTTGTTTTCATGCTATGCCCTTTACAGTAACACTGACAGGGTATCTTTATTCTGTGGGTCAATATGATTAAAATGCTACCCATGTTTACCTTGTTTTCCATTATTATACTGCTTTTATAAAAAAGTATTTTTAGGGTGTATTCACAGGGGAGAGCATCCGCACCATATTTGATGCCATAGATGTGCTGCCGGCACACACGGTAGAGGAAGCTCCTTGCTGCTGCTGTAGCCCTCTGTGTGTCTGCTCCCACTGGCAGTCACAAGTGGACACACAGAGCTATGGCAGCAGGATGCTCGCTCTGCCGTAACTGTGTGTCCCAGCAGCCCATCCATGTCGTCAAATATGAACTCCCGTGTAAGTACACCCTTAAATAGTTTTTTAATCCTTGAAAACCCCTTTGCAGTTTGATTGTTTAAATTCACAGCATGCCAACAGTCTACTGCACTTTTTCATGTTCTTTATGAATGGAGTTTATTTAAACCCATTCCATCTGCATTGTGCTGTACTTTATGGTGAGCAGTAACTTACACCATAATGTACATTAACACCAAGGGGATTCTGTGAGCTCAGAATCAGAGCCTACCAAATCAGCAGTGGGAGCCAGTTGTCAAATACTCCAACCACAACCCCATAGATGCAGTTAGTACAGGATCCCTCTGTTTTCTCAATGCGATCGCAGGGTTCCGTGGGTTGCCATGGTAGCCGGATGTCAAACTAATTTAGTAAATTATTGTGAAAATTTGTAAATTTGCTGCAAAATTTCTCAGCCCTCTAAGGTCCCAAAAAAGTAAAAGGACATTTACCATATGATGGCAATATAAAGTAGACATTGGCCCTCATTTACTTAGAAAATCGGGTTGTAAGTCTATCTTGCTTTCTTACCCGACTGCTTTTTCCCCCTGGTATTTATTATTATGTCGCATCCTGTTTGTCGCACTGGGTTTTGTAGGTTTTGGTTTCCAACTCCTGTTGGGAAAAAATCCAAAACAATTCAACAAATTCTGGTTGGAAACATTTATAAATACGTGGGAAAGCTCAGAAAAGTCGGGTTACGCCCCTTTTTCGGGTTTGGGAGAATCCACATCGGGTCCGTCGGGAAAAAATGTTGCAGACAAAGATGCGCCAGAAAAACCCGACAAAACAATCGGGTTTAGAATAGTAAATGAGGGCCATTATGTAAATGTGAATTATTATCTGATTTATGTGACTTGAATATAACATTTAAAAAAATGCCAATTTTTCCAATATTTTATTATTTTTATTACAAGTAATAACTGATGGCATAGACCAAAATTTTCCACTAACAAAAAGTACAATATGTCAGGAAAAAATAACCTCAGAATTACTAAGGTACAAAGTTATTAGCACACAAAGTGAGAAAGGTCAGATTTAAATTTCTGTGCCGATTCGTAATTGGAATCCAGCAGGGAGAATTCTCTGCAGCAGAGTCCCATTGAATTCAACGGGATTCTGCTCCGCTGAGCACACAGCGGAATTTAAGTGCCAGATGTTTCCATCATGGAAATTCCATTTTTCATGTCCACACAAAGAATGACCATGTGCTTCCATAGGCCATGTTCGCACAGCATAACATTTGTGGAATGTCCGTCTGGAAAAAATTGGCACACATTTTGCAAATAGTGGGTGCCGGCAAAATATGCCGGCACTAGAATAGCTTAAAAGTGCGCCATCTCCACTCAGAGAAGTAAAATCAACTCTTTCCACAGAGGCCGGAATTAGGATTTCTGCGGCAGATGTTTGCGCCATGGAAATGCCACTGTGTGTTTGGTGCAGCAGAATCCTATTGAAAGCAATGGGACAATGCTGCAATGGAATTTCTGAGCTTGGAAATCCTGCCATGTGAACGTGGCCTCAAAAGGTTAATAATTTCCTCCCTATGTTGCCAATTTTAATTTGGATTTATTCACCAAACCCATTGCAATGCAACAGGGGGTAATTGTGGCAAAATCAGCAACATGTGCTTCATGCTATGGATTACAAACAAAAAGAGAAAACACATATTGATCCTTTTAGACTCTGTTTAAATTTCCCTTTTTATCACCGTTATATGCAGATCAGTGGCCAAAGGAAGATGTTAAATTAGTTTATACACCTAACCTATGTTATCTTAATAACATCAACTAACATGTGCAGTACAGCTGTCAGAGTTAAAATGTAACTTTTATCAACCTGATTCATTTCCTTGTGTAGGAGCTGTTTGCATGTCTTTATTGTGTGTATTATATGTAAAAATTATAATTTATCAGTCAGTTTATCTGTCTAGAGGTGTTGACTCAGGAACCTTGGGACAAAATGTTAGCCTCAGCATGGATGAGGGCAAGGAAAGAGAGGGAAGGGCAGAGAAAGTGGGCAGAGGAGGGGAGAGGAGGCAGGGAGGGGAGACGAGGGGAGGGGAGAATAGGGCAGGGGAGGGGAGAAGAGAGCAGGGCAGAAGAGGGGAGGGCAGAAGAGGGGAGGGCAGGAGAAGAGAGAAGAGGGGAGGGCATGGGAGGGGAAGGGAAAAGAGAAGAGGGGAGGGCAGTGGAGGGGAGACAAGGGGCAAGAGCCTGCATTGCCAAAATGGCTTTGTTAAATGCCTTGACTTGGAAATCATGCTTCCCTGCAAAAGCTGCTGCTTTCACACTTTTTGTGTAGCCTCTGAGGCACCCTGGTTGGGAAACAGTGCTTTATACAGATGCCGAGTGTTGGGGGCCTGAGTGCAAATGCAACCACTGTAAACCATATAGCTAAATACCTGAATACAACTAGGTATTCTATGACTTATTGCTACTGAATGTAGTGTGTGCAAATTCACTCTCCTTGAGAAGAAAAAAATGTCTCACACAAGCCAAAACTCCAGTTGGCCGGATATGTCTTAGACTCTGTGGGCGTCTTATTTTTATAGCAGAGACCTAACAGTGTTTGGGGATTATTCTCAGGCAAAGTCTGAGAACCTATAGTCAGCACTGACAGAATAGATTCATCAGCATGGGTGTAGACTCATGGGTGTAGATTCTGTTGGCTTGTCCTTGTGAAAATTTAAAGATGGACATTCCACAGACAGCAGGTGGGGGCAGATCATGTTCTCACTAGGACAGCTCAGAAATGCGTTTTCTCCATAGACGGCAATGCATTTGCTAGCGGATTCCACAGAAAGAATTGACAAGTTCTCATTTAGTAATGCTTTGTAATGCTTTGAATTACGTGTTACAAAAATGTGCATGTGAAATGTGTTTATGGAAAATGCCCATACGTTTTCTTTCATTTTTATAGAATCAAACACAAGGTTAAGCCTTTCGATTTATTGCAGTTTTTTTTGTCATACAATGATGATAAATGCAAATATGCTTCATGAATTAATGTTTGTTTGTTGTTTAACAATCTTTATCTGACATTAACATCAGCCTGGCTTTCCTGTAAAATAACAAGCAAGAAAAGGGTTAGCATCAATATTTTTTAATATACTTATTTTGCCTTGACATATTAGTACACATCACACAATATGCTATATGCCGTGGAATCCCATTGACAGCAGTTCAGTGGTGTGACCCCAGACTAAATCTTGGAATAATCCCTTTGAGAGTCTACTCCTTGGTCTTTCCCCCCTGCCCGCCTGGCAACCTCTGCAAAGCTGAACAGACACAGCATTTTTGTTTAAGGGTACATTCCCACACGGCGTATTTGCTGCGTATTTGCTGCTGCATATTTTATTTTCTCTGTTGAAGTCAATGGGTAGGAAAATACACAGCAGCAAATACGCAGCAAAATACGCCACGTGGGAATGCACCCTAAAGGAGAAAAAAAAGCACCAAAAACCTGCAGACAGATATTACCTAATTAGCTAGAAGTCAGTAGAGAAATATTGACCCTATAGTAGGGTTTTTAGGCACATTGTCAGTTTTCTAAACTGCAGCATGCTCTAGGTATGATTTCTTTTTTCTTTAATAGTGGTGTTGTTTCTCTCATAGTCATGTGTGCATATATGTTGGCATTTTTCTGATGTTTCTTTTTCCCAATTTTCTCAATAAAAATCCTTGAGTTACATGATGAAAGAATCACATGACATGACAGGAGAAAAAAATATATTTTTGTGGGTTTTTTTCAAGCAAAAAAAAGTTGTGTGTTTGTAACCCAATACAGTGAGGCTACGTTCACACGGCGGAATGTTTGTGCAGAACTCCGCCGGATTATGCAAATGTGAGGAATGTCCACACATGTTTTCCGTGCAGACATTTTACATCTTGTGAACATGGCCTTAGGGTTCTTTCACATGGTGGAATTTCCAGCCAAACATTCTGCAGGCAGCAGGCATTGGCAGAACGAGCCAGCACTAGGACCACTTGGAAATCCCCATCGCCCTTAACAGGAATGCATTTCCACGCAGAAACTACTGCTGTGTGTTAACATACCCTAAGGGCCTGTCTACACTGCTGAATCTCTTGAGATATTCCAGTCAGAGATTCTGTCTGCAGCGAACACCAACAAAATGATTGATGGTTGGATCACGTACATGTGCGGAGTCTCCATAGATGGCACTGCAGTCCAGGGAAATTCAGCCAAAAGAATGAACATATTAAATCTTTTTGTGGGTCCTAAATCTTGAATTTCCACTGAGAAACTTTCCATAGCGGAAGATCTGAATTGTGATTGGTGCGCCAGAATCTAAGGCTGCTTTCACACTATGAAAAGTACCCGTTATATAATGCCCGTTATAAAATAGCGGGCAATCGCGGGGTTAAACTGCCATTGACTGATGTTAGAAAATCCCTTTATAGTCTATGGGATTTTTCTAATAGCCGTTTTAACCCGTTATTAATAACGGACGTTATTTTATGACGGGTGATAGTAACGGGAGAATTAGTGCATGCACTATTTCTCCCGTTCATTCGCCCGTCAAAAAATAACGGCCATTGTTAAGAACGGGGCGATAACGAGTTAAAACGGCTATTAGAAAAATCCCATTGACTAACGTCCAGCGCTCAGAGTAGGAGAATTTGCAGAATAGTTTCAGGTAGTCATAAAAAGCAGAGTGATGGTTCACTTACTTCACTTGGGGGGAGTGTAAGATCAGGTCTCACATACTATCCCCCCTCCAGGAAAGCATATAGGTAATGACCAGTAGAAGTCCTCACATATCAAAAGGGTTTTAACAGCAACGCGTTTCGGAGGTCATATATATAGCCTCCTCTGAAGAAGGAGGCTATATATATATGACCTCCGAAACGCGTTGCTATTAAAACCCTTTTGATATGTGAGGACTTCTACTGGTCATTACCTATATGCTTTCCTGGAGGGGGGATAGTATGTGAGACCTGATCTTACACTCCCCCCAAGTGAAGTAAGTGAACCATCACTCTGCTTTTTATGACTACCTGAAACTATTCTGCAAATTCTCCTACTCTGAGCGCTGGTCTTTTTCTATATTTGTTTATATTCTTTGCTACGGATTCCCTATGGGTCTTCCGGAATACCTTGCGCACTCCTGAAAGGGATGTCCTTGTGTCAGAAATTGGGAGATTAATATCACGTTTGAAGAGGACCCAGGGTGTTTGTGGGGGATTACACACCTAGTGTGACCCCCACTCACACCGGGTGAGTAACACACACCTCATTTCATACATTTTGGGATTAGAGCGCCGCCTTCTTTTTATTAATATACTGTATCTCATTGACTAACGTCCGTTAGTGATTTTCTAATGGCAGTTTAACCCCACGATCGCCCGCTATTTTATAACGGGAGTTATATAAAGGGTACTTTTCATAGTGTAAAAGCAGCCTAATTGAAAACAATGAGACTCCAAACACCTTCAAAAAAAGATATATTGATATAAAAAAATACGGCAAATAGAAAGTTCTTAACTCATTAAGGACCCGGGGTTTTTCAGTTTTTTTGCATTTTCGTTTTTTCCTCCTTAATCAGAACTCTTTCAATTTTGCACCTAAAAATCCATATGATGGCTAATTTTTTGTGCCACCAATTCTACTTTGTAATGACAGTCATTTTACCCAAAAATCTATGGTGAAACGGAAAAAAAATCATTGGGAGACAAAGTTGAAAAAAAATTTGGTAAATATGACACCTTCTCCTTATTCTGTAGGTCCATATGATTAAAATTATACCCTACTTAGGCTGCATTCACATCTCTATTTTACATTACGGGTGCCGGATACGGCTGGGGGAGGGGCAAACCAGGCTCTCCCGTACCCCAGCCGGACCAGCACTGAACTCTATTTACTTTAATGAGCCAACCGGAGTCAAACGGTGACTCCGGTCGGCTCATACTACGGTTTGAGGTCCGGTCACAAAACCAGATACGGGTCAAAAATGAGCTGACCGGAGTCACCATTTGACACCGGTCGGCTCATTAAAGTAAATGGAATTCAGCGCTGGTACGGATCGGGGTACGGGAGAGCACGGTTTGCCCCTCCCCCAGCCAGATGTAAAAACGAGATGTGAATGCAGCCTTATATAGGTTTGATTTTGTCGTACTTCTGGAAAAAATCATAACTACATGCAGGAAAATTGATACGTTTAAAATTGTCATCTTCTGACCCCTATAAATGTTACATTTTTCCCTGTATGGGGCGGTATGAGGGCTAAGTTTTTGTGCCGTGATCTGCAGTTTTTAGTGGTACCATTTTTGTACTCATAGGACTTATTGATCGCTTTTTGTAAATTTTTTCATGATATTAAAAGTGAACAAAAATACACTATTTTGTACTTTGGAAAAAATTTTCGCGTACGCCATTGACCGTGCGGTATAATTAATGAAATATTATTATAATTCGGACATTTCCACACACAGCTATACCACATGTTTATTTTTATTTATACTGTTTTTTTTTTTAAATGGGAAAAGCGGGATGACTCAAACTTTTATTAGGGAAGGGGTTAAATGATCTTTATTCCCTTTTTTGTTTCCCTTTTTTTTTTGCAATGTTATAGCTCCCATAGGAGGCTATAACATTGCACACACTGATCTTTTACATTGATCAATGGTTTCTCATAGGAAACCATTGATCAATGATTCTGCCTCTTGACTGCTCATGCCTGGATCTCAGGCACTGAGCAGTCATTCGGCGATCGGACACCAGGAGGCAAGGTAAGGGACCCTCCTGCTGTGTCACAGCTGTTCGGGATGCCGGGATTTAGCCGCGGACATCCCGAACAGCCCCCTGAGCTATCCAGCAATGATTTACTTTCACTTTAGATGCAGCATTCAACTTTGAATGTCGCGTCTAAAGGGTTAATAGCACGCGGCACCGCGATCAGTTCACACACAGTTTTTCAGCTGCTATTTTGCCTTTGGTCTGTTGTTTTTTAAACCCATATAAGTATAAAAAGAGACTAAAACAACGGTGTGTTAACATAGCCTTAGAGTCATGTGAAAGTTGCCTAGCTGTGAAATTTAACAGTTAAAAGACAAAGCAGATAAAAAATAAATAAATAAATAACCTTCAGTTCGCATTCCCCATCAAATACAACCAGTAGGTTAGCATTCCTGCAATAAAAAACATGAAAATTATATCAATATCAAGTCTGGTTCGCATTTTCCAAGGACTGGCATGATAAATTTGGACTCTGTATGCACTAGTTATCAGGAGATGATGAACAGATTTAGCATATTTTTTGGTTGTTTTGATGCCAAAGTTGATTAAAAAGTGGCGCAAACGGTTTACACATCATTTTGATTTAAATTATAGTATAATATAATTTGCTTTGTTTTCACCATGCAAAAAGGCTAATTCATCACTTTTTAGTGTCACCACAGTACAAGTAGTATAAAAAGTGCCAAATTACAACAGAGTCCTTGTGGCATGTCCAATTTTTTTTTTTGTTTTGAAGTTGCATAAATTCGAAGAACTTGACAATTAAAAAAAACATTATAATTTTAATTATGAAATACATTTTCATATTAAAAACTTTCAAGTAATCTGTGAAATCATGTTTGTTTGTGTTTGTATTTCGCGTATCCATATGCCGGTCTGAAGTAAATTGCTGCCCCTCTAACCCACACCAGATTTAATGAGAGGTGCATGCCCTTCAATAAATCTGGTGCATGTCAGGTTGTCTGAACGACAGCTTAGGAATTATACATCAGCTCCTATCCAGCATAGATTTTCCTTACAACTTACACTTGCTTGCAGGGGTAAATTGTAGAACATTCAGTAAAGTGGACGGGCACACCCATTTTATGCCATGCTGCGCCTCCTGCCTGTCCACTTGCACAGTGTAGAACAAGCAAACAATTGCATTTTTTTAAGCAACATTAGGTTACTGATTTAGGGCTCATTCACACGGGCGTAAAATAAGCTGTGGATCCGCCGAAAATGGACCCCTACAGTGTGCTTCAGATTTGCCTTCTCGGAGCAGCAATCCGCCGCTACAAACAGACACACTGCGATGGGCGAGTCGCAGTATACTCACACACATCGCGGCTTCTCTCAGCCTAGCTCAGGGAGCAGGGGGAGAGGTCAGCAATGTGTGAGAGTACACCACGCATGCCTACGGCCTCTCGCACATCGCAGCAGTGTCTGCTCATAGTGGCGGTTTGCAGCTCCAAGCAGGTACATCTGGAGGCACACTTTAGGGATCTATTGTCAGCGGATCCACAGCATAAAATACGCTGTATAGGATTTATCCCTGGCAACAACTTCTTGTCACACCATGGTTTAGGCTAGGGCTAGATGGCAAATTTCTTCACCTGACATGAAGATTCTGAATGCTGCTTTGCGACCTTGCATGAAACGATTGTCATTATAGTTGTTTTGCTAACAATACCTTCATTGGTAAATTGTTGGACACAGGTCATAAGTCAAACACAATTTTGTTACTACAGACATCAGTGCTTTTTCTGTGTTTAATCCTTAATGTCATCAGGCGTACATGTACACCCTTGTTGTATCAGATTTAATGCACCAGGGTGTAAATGTAAGCCCTGGAGCATTAAGTGACTATGAAGAGAGCGCAGGAGCTGCACTCACTTTCTAGGCGATGAGTGCCGGATACTATCAAATAAGATAGCAAATAAGTGTCGAACTGCTGGGGCCCCCTGTGAACTCCTGTACGGGTTTGTTTTACTTACCCGTCCTGGGTGCAGTACGGCTCCTGCCTTCCTGGACGTGGGTAACTGACATAGTGATGTTCTGTCTCAGACGGTGATTGGATGAATGTGCCATGACTTGCCCATGCTCAGGAAGGTGGGAACTGGAGAGTGCAGAGGACGAGTAAGTAGGATGGGCCATACACAGGAGATAGACAGCAGGGGGCCCCAGTGGTCAGAAAAGTGTCTGATAAGTTTAGTTCCCCGGAGTACCCCTTTAAGATTTTTTTTAATGGAAGTAATTAAAAAAATCTGTATAACTTTCTGCCACCAGTTGATTTAAACATTTTTTTTCCTCCAGAGTACCCCTTTAAGGGGTTAACCTCTGAAACACTCACCTTTTCTTAGCATTGCAAAAAACACATTTGTTGGAATAGGTAACAGCATCAGATCCGCAGACTGGTTTATAAATTCTATTGCAAGCTCCTCCAACTCCATGGCATTCATCCTGAATGAGTGAGAAAGTGTTCAGCGTCACAAAGTTTAAAGGGGTACTCCAGTGGAAAACATTTTTTTTTAAATCAACTGGTGCCAGAAAGTTAAACAGATTTGTAAATTATTTCTATTAAAAAATCATTACTGTTCCAGTAATTTTTAGCAGCTGTTTGCTACAGAGAAAATTGTTTTTTGTCTTGTCCACAGTGCTCTCTGCTGACACCTGATGCCCGTATCAGGAATTGTCAAGAGCAGGAGAAAATCCCCATAGCAAACCTATGCTGCTCTGGACAGTTCCTGACATGGACAGAGGTGTCAGCAGAGAGCACTGTGGATATGACAAAAAAGAAATTCAAAAAGAAAATAATTTCTTCTGTAGTATACAGCTGCTAAAAAGTACTGGAAGGATAAAGATTTTTTTAATAGAAGTCATTTACAAATCTGTTTAACTTTCTGGCATCAGTTCATTAATCAGTTCCACCGGAGTACCCCTTTAATGGTTTTATGTTGTACTACCAAGAAATGACAGGGGTTGTCTAGGACTATTTTTCGATATCTCTCTAATTCATTGACAATTATAATAGAGCTTAAAGATTTAATGTGCTGAAAAAAACCCTCTCCCTGCGGTATGTCACAGAGCTTGGCGCCGCGCCGCCCCCCCCTGTGCACACACTGCAGTAGTGATCAGTCAGTACATTACCTATATGGGACAGCTGTACACAATACAGATATTGATACATTCCTATAGCTGGTCATGATAAACAATATGTCATTATGTGACTTTTCATGTGAATGTTGAAAAAGAAATTTGACTTAACCTTCACAAGACTAAAGAAACGAAAAATAAATGATTCATATACCGTAATTTTTATAACTAGCCAAAAAAAAAACACTAGGTACAGTAATATTGAGTGACTATTGTTTACTGATTACTTGGGTAATATGCATTGTCATTTTTTTTAACCTTATGAACTATTTAATCTAATTTATGGGGATAAAATGTTGATCCAGGGATTTATTATGATGAATCAGGAAGGAATTTTCTCCCTGGTATGGGGCAATTAGCATTCGCATCATATGGGTTTTTTGTCTTCCTCTGGATCAACAGAGTAAGGATATAGGTTGAAGTTGGTTTACTTTCTTTTTTAACATCATGAACTATGTTACTATGTAGCGAAGGGCTAAGGCCCAGAAGCAGCCTCCCATTGTTTTCAATTGGATTCTGCAGTACCATTCACACTACAGAATTTCCCCATCTTGGAAATTCCAGATCCCAGAATGAACATGTTCATTCCTTTTGGTGGAATTCGTTCTGAAATGCATTGCCATCTATTGAGACAGAGTAGTCCTAGCGCTAGCTTGTCTGTTAGTGTCTGCTACAGATGAAATTTCATAGTGTGAATGGGCTCTTACAATGAATCAAATGTTCCTTTAAAATGCCTAAATCTTATGCTATACCATGTAAAAAAAGAATAAAGTGCCTGTAAAAAGTAATACATATAATCCAGCCTTGTGACAAAATTACACCAAAATAAGGAAAGGGGAGAAGGAAAGCAAAAAAAAAAGAACCCCTTTATACTTACTCCACTTGTCTCTCCTTCAGCACCACCACTTATTCAAACGGCAAGTACACATGATCCCTGAGGCCAGTCATTGACTGTAACATCCTGTTCACAGTGTAGGGCAGTGTTACCCAACCAGTGTGACTGCAAAACTACAACTTTCAGGATGCTCAGACAGCCAAAGGGACGCTGGAAGTTGTATTTTTGCAACAGCTGGAGGCACATTGGTTAGGAAACACTGGTGTTGGGTGATATTACAGGGGCACTTCAGCTAAGAATTCTGAATGCTGAAGTAGTGCTAAATGAATGGCAAGCAAAGGCGTAAGTATGGGATTCTTTTTTTTTGTTCCACGAATTTCTGCCATGGACTAATTTTGGCACAAGGATGGAAAACTCCTTTAAAAACAAATACATATAATAACATTATATTTTTTGTATTTTTGCACTTGGAATGGAAGAGGCTTAGTATACACAGAAGAAAATTGTTGAGTTTATCATCTGCATAAAACATATTTCTGCATGCTAAAAAATGGCGCAAGTATACTCCACTCCCAAGGTGGTATAGGATGTGGGAAGTTCGTTGGACATGCTTTTAAAAAATTAATGTACTTTATTATTTTGTGTTCTTAAATTAACTTTTATTATTAGACTTTAAACTAAATGAATTATTAGACTTTAAACTAAATGAATGAAAAAATTGGTGCTCAAAAGTGGTTTAAAATTACATGTAGTATATGCCCATACTGATCATATTAACAGGTGGAACACCACTCTCATATGTAGTAGTAGTGGGAAATACGTATGTTAGCCCACTTAGATTGTCATATATCTCATGCGTTTAAAAACGTTAGATGCCTCCCCTACATGTTTCGGTGAAACATCACCGTCATCAGGAGGTGTGGCAACACCTCCTGATGACGGTGATGTTTCACCGAAACATGTAGGGGAGGCATCAAACATTTTTAAACGCATGAGATATATGACAATCTAAGTGGGCTAACATACGTATTTCCCACTACTACTACATATGAGAGTGGTGTTCCACCTGTTAATATGATCAGAATGGGCATATACTACATGTAATTTTAAACCACTTTTGAGCACCAATTTTTTCATTCATTTAGTTTAAAGTCTAATAATAAAAGTTATGTTTTAGGGAATCCTAACATATAGGGATATCTGTACCCCAGGCTATGTGCTCTGGGGTAATTGTGTTTCATAATTGATCAGATCCCGGATTGTCCTTTTAGGGGGACACTTGTGATTAGTGTTCTTAACCATTAAAATTAGACACAGGCACCCCACCAGAAAAACTATGCAAACAAAAAGAAAAATTGGGTAAATTTTTACGCAAAGGATAAGCCTCCCTCTTAGGGTACAGTCACACAAAGCATTTTAGCCTCACAAATATTTTTCTCAGAATTTGCTTAAAATAGAAATTAAAAAAAATAACCTTTTCTTCACATACACCCTCAGATATAAACAGTAGGCCAGCATTTCTAAAAATAAAAACATAAAAAAGGTGTTAATATTACATTTGGTTCAAAATCTTCCAAGGCCTGCCATGATTTACCTGGATACTGTAAGCACTAGTTATCTGGACAAGGGGGCACATTTAACAAAACCTGTCCAGAGGAAAAATTGCTGAGTTGCCCATGGCAACCAAATAGCTCGCTTCTTTCATTTTTCAGAAGCCTTTTCAAAAATGAAAGAAGAAATCTGATTGGTTGCTATGGGCAACTCGTGGAAAGGTTTTGATAAATCTCCCCCACTGTTTTTACTCTGGACCCTGTTCACACAATTTACCTAAACATAACTTGCTGTCATTTTGAAGACCACAAAATGCTGTAAGTAAATGGAAACATTTAGGGAGGCATTTATTATATTCCGCACAGATCAGTAAAAATGTGTAAAAATAGTTTGTGCAAAAGTGTGCAACTTGTTAACAAACTAGACATTTACCCATAGAGCAAACATGTTTGTTCTTTGAGTGGAATTTCGCGGGTTTGACTGCATTGCCGTCTTGAAGATGATTATGGCGGAGCCAGTTGCAAGCGGACATTCAGCCACCAGAATTCTGCTGTCTGAATGTCCGCAGCATGAACCAGCCCTAATGAGGACATGAATTGTTGTTTCATGGGGAATGCAAGTATTAGGAGGGCCCACAGGTCGGATGGCCACTAAATGGCCACTGTCCTTTGTAAAAACTTTGTCTAAGCAACAAGGTCTGAGTTTTCCCCTGTTCAGGAGAACGAGCTAGGAGAAGTTTGCGCTCAGCCTGTTCTCTCCCAGCTCCATTTCACATGTGGGAGACAAACTTGCCATGTAAGTCTATAAGCCTGTCTAAATCACGTGATACGGAACTGGAAGAAGAGCATGCGGCAGCACAGACTTCTCCCGGCTCGTACTTCTAATCAGAGGAGGTCTGAACACTCAGACCACCGCCGATCAAACTTTTGACATGTGAAAACTTTTTAGAAATGATAAATACACCACTGCACAAAAGTAGAATATACTATCTACTCTGCTTATATGGTATGGACTTTGTGATATGCTGCTATGCATTATTAGTTCATGGCTGCAGTGCAAAGACAAAATGTAGGTCCTCTTGGTGATATTTTCCTGGCTATTCGTACTTTTTTATGTCTATGAGTCATAACACAGTGGGGGACATATTCAAGAACAACTGTAATCTCTGTTACAATATCAGTCACATTTTCACCTCTTGTACTGCTTTTAAAATATGGGAACATTCCCTTTAATGCCACTTTTGTTTTTTTTGTGTCACTTTTGGGGTTTTCCACATCAAACATGTCAGTGGTGGGTGACAAATTGTAAATCTCGAAAAAATTCCTGTGGGATCAAGGTAATATCACGTAATTTACCATGCTTATGCTTTTAGTGCCCAGACAATCGACAACTAAGAGGTAACATTACTAAGGGTAAAGTTGAGGTGGACTAACCTTTAAGCACACAGCCCGTTTTCACCTTGTGGACACATCCAATTTTAATATTTGCATTTTTGCTTTCTCCTCCTCACCATTTAAGAGGGATAACCTTTTTTTTTTCCATCGACAAACCAGGGCTAAGGAGAAGGTAAGGAGAATTTCGGCCACAATCTGGACTCATTGTATCCCTGCAATCGTGCCGTGGGTGGTCTGATGAGTATCATGAAGCCCCCTTAATTGTTTAGATGCCTTGATCAGTATGGATATTGACATCTAATGGGTAATGGTGGACATAAGTGTGATCGCTGAAGTCTGCTATCAGCAGCAACTCCCCGGTTGCTGATAGCAGCCGGGACCGACAGTCTATAAAGCAAGCGCAGCTCCAGCACTTTCTTCATAGATGTATAAATATATGTACGTAACTGTGCACCAAATACTAGAGCACAGCAACTATTGAAAAACCGACGTGTAACCTTTGGTGGAAACTTTTCGTGTGTGAAACACAATAATTTTGACACAAAAAGTTCTTAATATGTTTCCTACTTTATTTGTTTTTGATTTCAACTGCATTGTATGTTTTGACCATACATTGTTGCATAGGCAAATACCAGTGATTTATATTATAAACCTGAGGCAAGTTTCTGTCCTTTCTATTTTTAACCTCTATAACACTCACTGTTTCTTAGCACTGCAAAAACCGCACTTGTTGGGATAGGTAGCACCATCAGATCCACAGACTGGTCTATAGTCCAATGTACAAACATCTCCATATGTTTGGCATTCATCCTGGGGCTGTTTATTTTGAATCAGTGAGAAAATAAGTGTAAAATGAGATGTAAAACATTACTGACAGAGAGAATGTTATTTCTTATACCAAAGAATTAAAGGGCTTGTCTAGCATTGTTATTTTTTATTTATAGAGGTTATCCAGGGATAGAAACAAAAAAGATAATTTTTCCAAGAATGTTTATATCCCTGTATAACCCCTTTAACTCTTTAATTCAGGACAAAAACAATAATAATAAGACTTTTCTACTTATCGGAATGGAAAACCTTTCCTTGCAACGTTATCTCCCCGCTCTGCATACTCATTGCAGTGATGTTTAGTCCATATATCACCTTCTCTGCCCTCTCCTAGCCTGTGCAATGTAAGGGACAGCCATACAAAGAACAAAAACTGTTTTCCCTTCTATAGCTGCACATGTACAGTATGGAAAAACAAATTGATTACCAAAAATATCCATATAAGAAATGGAATACAAATATTTATATTAAAATTTCTACTTTAAAAGGGGTTGTCCGGGGACATAATATGTGATCTTAACCTACCACGATGTCCCACAGCTGTCAATCCAATGCTTCATGGTCAGAAATACAGATGTGAAATATTGACCATAATTGTGCCATGTGTTCACCCACACTAAACCCAATATACTGGGTTATAGTGTGGTGAACAGGAGTCCGATGAGGGGTCACTGACTAAAATACGTACCTTAGGTCTGGAGATATGTCCCACCGAATATCAGCTGCTATATTCTCTGAATTGCACACCGATGGCTGCCCCAATGGCTCAATTTGAATATTCATTGTCTGTGACTCCACCTTCTTGTGATGGGAAGTCGCTGGCCACGTGAGCGCATGTGCCGACTGAGCGCTCACATAGACAAACAATACAAATGGAAATTGATCCAGCAGGGCCCGCCTCCAGTACGCAATTCACAGAATATAGCAGCAGATCTTTAATGGGACATATCTCTAAGGTACATATTGAAGTCGAACTCCTGTTCACTTACACTATAACCCAGTGTATTGGGTTTAGTTTGATCGAAAAGGCTGATCATCTTCCTTTAAAGGGAAAGTTTAAGACATAGCAGATAAAGTATAATACAAATAATAAATAAATGTACCTTTATGTGGCATTTACTCTCAGATACAAGCACTAGGCCGGCAATCCTGCAATAAAAAACATGGAAATCAATGTAGAAGAAGAACAAGTGGCACAACTAGTAACCACAGGGTCTAAAACAAAGGATACAGTGCAGGTGTGGGTTTTTTCTATGTTTGCTCAAAAACATGGAAATGGTGTCAATATTAAATTTGGTTCCAAACTTCCAAGGACTGACATAATTTATCTGGATGCTGTATACACTAGTTATCTTGCTGCCATCCTTTAATGTCAGTAAATGGAAATATTTATTGATACTATCTAGAGACAGAAAACCTTTTCTATGTGCTGTTCATTTAAGGGGTACTCCGCTGGAAAACTTTTTATTTATTTTTTTATCAGCTGATGCCAGAAAGTTAAACAGATTTGTAAATTACTTCTATTTAAAAATCTTAATCCTTCCAGTACTTATCAGCTGCCGTATGCTCCACAGGAAGTTAATTTTTTTTAACTTCCTTTCTGTCTGACCACAGTGCTCTCTGCTGACACCTCTGTCCATTTTGGGAACTGTCCAGAGTAGAAGCAAATCCCGATATCAAACCTCGCCTGCTTTGGACAGTTCCTGACACAGACAGTGGTGTCAGCAGAGAGCACTGTGGTCAGACAGAAAGGAAGTTCCAAAAGAAAAGATCTTCCTGTGGAGAATACAGCAGCTGATAAATACTGGAAGGATAAAGATTTTTAAATAGAAGTAATTTATGAATCTGTTTAACTTTCTGGCATCAGTTGATTAAAAAAAAATGTTTTCAAGCGGAGTACCCCTTTAAATGAATCAGAAATGTCCATAGTAAAGAGCCTTAGACTGGATTTACTAAGCAAAACATTTCCTTAACCCCTTCAGGACCAAGCCCATTTTGGCCTTAAGGACCAGAGCGTTTTTTGCACATCTGACCACTGTCACTTTAAACATTAATAACTCTGGAATGCTTTTAGTTATCATTCTGATTCCGAGATTGTTTTTTCGTGACATATTCTACTTTAACATAGTGGTAAATTTTTGTCGATACTTGCATCCTTTCTTGGTGAAAAATCCGTAAATTTGATGAAAAATTTGAAAATTTTGCATTTTTCTAACTTTGAAGCTCTCTGCTTGTAAGGAAAATGTATATTACAAATAAAAAAATTTTTTATTCACATATACAATATGTCTACTTTATGTTTGCATCATAAAAGTGACGAGTTTTTACTTTTGGAAGACACCAGAGGGCTTCAAAGTTCAGCAGCAATTTTCCAATTTTTCACAAAATTTTCAAACTCACTATTTTTCAGGGACCAGTTCAGGTGTGAAGTGGATTTGAAGGGTCTTCATATTAGAAATACCCCACAAAAGACCCCATTATAAAAACTGCACCCCCCAAAGTATTCAAAATGACATTCAGTCATCATTTTAACCCTTTAGGTGTTTCACAGGAATAGAAGCAAAGTGAAGGAGAAAATTCACAATCTTCATTTTTTACACTCGCATGTTCTTGTAGACCCAATTTTTGAATTTTTACAAGGGGTAAAAGGAGAAAATGTATACTTATATTTGTAGCCCAATTTCTCTCGAGTAAGCACATACCTCATATGTCTATGTAAATTGTTCGGCGGGCGCAGTAGAGGGCTCAGAAGGGAAAGAGCGACAAGGGGATTTTGGAGAGTACGTTTTTCTGAAATGGTTTTTGGGGGGCATGTTGCATTTAGGAAGCCCCTATGGTGCCAGAACAGCAAAAACCCCTCACATGGCATACCATTTTGGAAACTAGACCCCTTGAGGAACATAACAAGGAATAAAGTGAGCCTTAATACCCCACAGGTGTTTTTCACGACTTTGGCATATGTAAAAAAAAAAAATTTTTTTTTTCACTAAAATGTGTGTTTCCCCCCAAATTTCACATTTTTCCAAGGGTTAATAGCAGGAAATACCCCCAATATTTGTAACCCCTTCTCTTCTGAGTATGGAGGTACCCCATAAGTTGACCTGAAGTGCACTATGGGCGAACTACAATGCTCAGAAGAGAAGGAGTCATATTTGGCTTTTTGAGAGCAAATTTTGCTCGGGGGGCATGTCGCATTTAGGAAGCCCCTATGGTGCCAGAACAGCAAAAAAAAAACACATGGCATACCATTTTGGATACTAGACCCCTTGAGGAATGTAACAAGGAATAAAGTGAGCCTTATTACCCCACAGGTGTTTCACGACTTTTGCATATGTAAAAAAAGAAAATAAAATTTCCACTAAAATGTGTGTTTCCCCCCAAATTTCACATTTTTGCAAGGGTTAATAGCAGGAAATACTCCCCAATATTTGTAACCCCTTCTCTTCTGAGTATGAAGGTACCCCATAAGTGGACCTGAAGTGCACTATGGGCGAACTACAATGCTCAGAAGAGAAGGAGTCATATTTGGCTTTTTGAGAGCAAATTTTGCTCGGGGGCATATCGCATTTAGGAAGCCCCTATGGTGCCAGAACAGCAAAAAAAAAAACACATGGCATACCATTTTGGAAACGAGACCCCTTGAGGAACGTAACAAGGGATACAGTGAGCATTTGCCCCCCACTGGTGTCTGACAGATCTTTGGAACAGTGGGCTGTACAAGTTTTCATTTTCACAGACCACTGTTCCAAAGATCCGTCAGACACCAGTGGGGTGTAAATTCTCACTGCACCCCTCATTACATTCCGTGAGGGGTGTCATTTCCGAAATGGGGTCACATGTGGGGTTTTGTTTTTTTTGCGTTTGTCAAAACCGCTGTAACAATCAGCCACCCCTGTGCAAATCACCTCAAATGTACATGGCGCACTCTCCCTTCTGGGCCTTGTTGTGCGCCCCCAGAGCACTTTGCGCTCACATATGGGGTATCTCTGTAGTCGGGAGAAATTGTGTTACAAATTTTGGGGGGCTTTTTTCCCTTTTACCTCTTGTGAAAATGTAAAGTATAGGGCAACATCAGCATGTTAGTGTAAAAAATTTAATTTTTTTACACTAACATTCTGGTGTAGACCCCAACATTTCCTTTTCATGAAGGGTTAAAGAAGAAAAAGCCCCCCAAACCTTGTAACGCAATTTCTCCCGAGTACGGCGATACCCCATATGTCGCCCTAAACTGTTGCCTTGAAATACGACAGGGCTCCAAAGTGAGAGCGCCGTGCGCATTTGAGGCATAAATTAGGGATTTGCATAGGGGTGGACATAGGGGTATTCTACGCCAGTGATTCCCAAACAGGGTGCCTCCAGCTGTTGCAAAACTCCCAGCATGCGTGGACAGTCAACGGCTGTCCGGCAATACTGGGAGTTGTTGTTTTTCAACAGCTGGAGGCTCTGCTTTGGAAATAGTGGTGTACCGGACGTTCTTATTGGGGGAGGGGGGCTGTGTAGGGGTATGTGTATATGTAGTGTTTTTAACTTTTTATTTTATTTTGTGTAGGTGTAGTGTAGTGTAGTGTAGTGTAGTGTTTTTAGGGTACAGTCACATGGGCGGGGGATTACAGCGAGTCTCCCAGCGCAAAATTTGCTGCATCTCAAGATGCGAGAAACCCACTGTAAAAGCCTCGCCCATGTGAATGTACCCTGTACATTCACAGGGGGGGGGGGGGGGGGGGGGGTGCACCAGCTGTTGCAAAACCACAACTCCCAGCATGCATGGTCTGTTAGTGCATGCTTGGAGTTATAGTTTTGCAACAGCTGGAGGCACACAGGTTAGGAAACACGGAGTTAGAAACAGACAATGTTTCCCAACCAGTGTGTCTCCAGTTGTTGCAAAACTACAACTCCCAGCATGCCCAGACAGCTGAAGGGCATGCTGGGAGTTGTAGTTCGGCAACATCTGAAGGGCCAGATGTTGCTGAACTAAAACTCCCAGCATGCCTGGACAGTCAGTGCATGCTGGGAGTTGTAGTTTTGCAACAGCTGGAAGAGCACAGATTGGAGACCATTATACAATGGTCTCCAAACGGGGGCCCTCCAGATGTTGCAAAACTACAACTCCCAGCATGCCCAGACAGCCAAAGGCTGTCTAGGCATGCTGGGAGTTGTAGTTTTCAGACTCCTAGAAGCAGCAGTGAAGATCTTCACTGCTGCCTCTGAGGACCACATACTTACCCGTCGCTGCTCGTCCACGTGGCCGGTCCCGCGCTGCTCCTCGGTCCCGCCGCTGGATCAGGTAAGTCCGCCGGTCCCCACGTGTTCCCCCCGAATGCCGCAGGTCCCCGCGAGCCCCTGCAGCCTTCGTCCCCCGTTCTGCCCGACTTCCAGGGGCGGGCAGTGCGGGGGATCTCAACTTTCACCCCAGATCACTGTGATTGGTCCACAGGGACCAATCACAGTGATCGCTGACCAGGACCATCAATGGATGGTCCTGGGGGTGAAGCAGAAGTTGTCCCCTGCTGGAAACAGCGGGACTTCTGCCAGTTAACCCGTGCGATGCTACGCATCGCCGGGTTAACTGAATGTCATTTATAAACGCCGGGATGCGCGAACGCACTGCACAACCCGGCGTTTATATATGATATTCTGCGGGAAGGGGTTAATGTCGAGGTAATTCCACCGTGTGCATGGAGCAGCAGAATCCCATTGAAATGGGGGTGAAATGGCGGTCTTAATAAATTCTCCCCTAAAGGTTTTCCAAAAAAGAAAGCAAATATTTTATGTAATATATAAATAACTAGCTGAGTACCCGGCGTTGCTCGGTTTTTCCTTCCTAATCCTTGTAAGGGAGGAAAATAAACAAAGGAGGAAACTTTTGACTTCATATCCCGTCCTCATATATTGTTGTCATATCCCATCCCCATATCCCGACCTCCTATCCCGACCTCCTTTCCCAACCTCCTATCACGATCTCCTATCACGACCTCCTATCCCATCCTCCTATCCCGACCTCCTATCTCGATCTCCTATCCCGTCTTCCTATCCCGTCCATCTATCTCGACCTCCTATCTCGAACTCCTATCTCGGCCTCCTATTTTGACCTCCTATCCCATCCTCCTATCCCGTCCTCATATCCTGGCCTCCTATCCCGTCCTCCTATCCCGACCTCCTATGTTGACCGTTTTTTCCTTCCTAATCCTTGTTGGGGAGGAAGCTTTTGACTTCATATCCCGTCCTCGTATATTGTTGTCACATCCCAACCCCATATCCTGTCCTCATATCCCGACCTCCTATCCCGACCTCATATCCCATCCTCACATCCCGTCCTCATATCCTGTCCTCATTTCCTGTCCTCCTATCTCGACCTCCCATCCCGACCTCCCATCCCGTCCTCATATCCCGACTGTCACGATGCCGGCTGGCAGGAGGTGGATCCTCTGTGCCAGAGAGGGATGGCGAGGACCGTGCTAGTGGACCGGTTCTAAGTCACTACTGGTTTTCACCAGAGCCCGCCGCAAAGCGGGATGGTCTTGCTGCGGCGGTAGTGACCAGGTCGTATCCACTAGCAACGGCTCACCTCTCTGGCTGCTGAAGATAGGCGCGGTACAAGGGAGTAGACAGAAGCAAGGTCGGACGTAGCAGAAGGTCGGGGCAGGCAGCAAGGATCGTAGTCAGGGGCAACGGCAGGAGGTCTGGAACACAGGCTAGGAACACACAAGGAAACGCTTTCACTGGCACGATGGCAACAAGATCCGGCAAGGAAGTGCAGGGGAAGTGAGGTGATATAGGGAAGTGCACAGGTGATCAGACTAATTGGAACCACTGCGCCAATCAGCGGCGCAGTGGCCCTTTAAATCGCAAAGACCCGGCGCGCGCGCGCCCTAAGGAGCGGGGCCGCGCGCGCCGGGACAGGACCGACGGGGAGCGAGTCAGGTACGGGAGCCGGGGTGCGCATCGCGAGCGGGCGCTACCCGCATCGCGAATCGCATCCCGGCTGGAGGCGGTATCGCAGCGCCCCGGGTCAGTGGATCTGACCAGAGCGCTGCAGTGAGGAGAGTGTAGCGAGCGCTCCGGGGAGGAGCGGGGACCCGGAGCGCTCGGCGTAACAGTAACAGCCTGAGAACCTGAGGAGCAGACTTTTGTCTAGGATATTGTCCTCAGGTTCCCAGGATCTCTCTTCTGGACCACAACCCTCCCAATCCACTAAAAAAAAGGTTTTCCCTCTGACCTTTTTGGATGCCAGAATTTCTTTGACGGAGAAGATGTCCGAGGAGCCGGAAACAGGAGTGGGAGGAACAGATTTGGGAGAGAAACGGTTGATGATAAGTGGTTTAAGAAGAGAAACGTGAAAGGCATTAGGAATACGAAGAGAAGGAGGAAGAAGAAGTTTGTAAGAGACAGGATTAATCTGGCACAAAATTTTGAAAGGACCAAGATAGCGTGGTCCCAACTTGTAGCTAGGGACACGGAAGCGGACATATTTAGCGGAGAGCCATACCTTGTCTCCAGGGGAAAAAATGGGAGGAGCTCTTCTTTTCTTATCCGCGAACTTCTTCATGCGTGATGAAGCCTGTAAGAGAGAATTTTGGGTCTCTCTCCATATGATGGAGAGGTCACGAGAAATTTCATCCACAGCGGGCAGACCAGAGGGCAACGGGGTAGGGAGGGGGGGAAGAGGGTGACGGCCGTACACCACGAAAAATGGGGATTTGGAGGAAGATTCAGAGACTCTGAAGTTATACGAGAATTCGGCCCATGGAAGAAGATCTGCCCAGTCATCCTGGCGGGAGGAAACAAAATGTCGTAAATAATCACCCAAGACCTGGTTAACTCTTTCTACTTGTCCATTGGATTGAGGATGATATGCAGAAGAAAAATTTAATTTAATCTTGAGTTGTTTACAGAGAGCCCTCCAGAATTTAGACACGAATTGGACGCCTCTATCCGAGACGATCTGCGTAGGCAACCCGTGAAGACGAAAAATGTGTACAAAAAATTGTTTAGCCAACTGAGGCGCTGAAGGAAGACCAGGAAGAGGGATGAAATGTGCCATTTTGGAGAATCGATCAACGACCACCCAAATAACAGTGTTGCCACGGGAAGGGGGTAAATCAGTAATAAAATCCATACCAATCAGAGACCAAGGCTGTTCGGGGACAGGCAGAGGATGAAGAAAACCAGCGGGCTTCTGGCGAGGAGTCTTATCCCGGGCACAGATAGTGCAGGCTCGCACAAAGTCCACAACATCCGTCTCCAGAGTCGGCCACCAATAGAAGCGAGAGATGAGTTGCACAGATTTCTTGATGCCTGCATGACCTGCGAGATGGGAGGAGTGACCCCATTTGAGGATTCCGAGGCGTTGGCGTGGAGAAACAAAGGTCTTTCCTGGAGGAGTTTGCCTGATGGAGGCTGGAGAAGTGGAAATCAGGCAGTCAGGAGGAATGATGTGTTGCGGAGAGAGTTCAACTTCAGAAGCATCCGAGGAACGAGAGAGAGCATCGGCCCTAATGTTCTTATCGGCAGGCCGAAAGTGAATTTCAAAATTAAATCGGGCAAAGAACAGAGACCACCTGGCCTGGCGAGGATTCAGCCGTTGGGCAGACTGGAGGTAGGAGAGGTTCTTGTGATCGGTGTAAATAATAACTGGAAATCTTGATCCCTCCAGCAGATGCCTCCATTCCTCAAGTGCTAATTTAATGGCTAGAAGCTCTCGATCCCCGATGGAGTAGTTCCTCTCCGCCGGAGAGAAGGTCCTAGAAAAAAAACCACAAGTAACAGCATGCCCGGAAGAATTTTTCTGTAGAAGGACAGCTCCAGCTCCCACTGAGGAGGCATCAACCTCCAATAGGAAGGGTTTGGAAGGGTCAGGTCTGGAGAGCACGGGAGCCGAAGAAAAGGCAGACTTGAGCCGTTTAAAGGCGTCTTCCGCTTGAGGAGGCCAAGACTTGGGATCGGCATTTTTTTTGGTTAAAGCCACGATAGGAGCCACAACGGTAGAAAAATGTGGAATAAATTGCCTGTAATAATTGGCGAACCCCAAAAAGCGTTGAATAGCACGGAGTCCGGAGGGGCGTGGCCAATCTAAGACGGCAGAGAGTTTGTCTGGATCCATTTGTAGTCCCTGGCCAGAGACCAAGTATCCTAGGAAAGGAAGAGATTGGCATTCAAACAGACATTTCTCTATTTTGGCATAGAGTTGATTGTCACGAAGTCTCTGAAGAACCATACGGACATGCTGGCGGTGTTCTTCTAGATTGGCAGAAAAAATCAGGATATCGTCCAGATATACAACAACACAGGAGTATAAAAGATCACGAAAAATTTCATTAACAAAGTCTTGGAAGACGGCAGGGGCGTTGCACAGGCCAAAGGGCATGACCAGATACTCAAAGTGTCCATCTCTGGTGTTAAATGCCGTTTTCCACTCATCCCCCTCTCTGATGCGGATGAGATTATAAGCACCTCTTAAGTCCAGTTTGGTAAAGATGTGGGCACCTTGGAGGCGATCAAAGAGTTCAGAGATGAGGGGTAGGGGGTAGGGGGTAGCGGTTCTTAACCGTGATTTTATTAAGACCGCGGTAGTCAATGCAAGGACGTAGGGAGCCATCTTTTTTGGACACAAAGAAAAATCCGGCTCCGGCAGGAGAGGAGGATTTACGGATAAAGCCCTTTTTTAAATTTTCCTGGACGTATTCAGACATGGCAAGAGTCTCTGGGGCGGATAGAGGATAAATTCTGCCCCGGGGTGGAGTAGTGCCCGGGAGGAGGTCGATAGGACAATCATAAGGCCTGTGAGGAGGTAGAGTCTCAGCTTGTTTTTTGCAAAAAACATCCGCAAAGTCCATATAGGCCTTAGGGAGACCGGTCACAGGAGGAACCACAGAGTCACGGCAAGGGTTACTGGGAACCGGTTTTAGGCAGTCCTTGGAACAAGAGGGCCCCCAACTCTTGATCTCCCCAGTGGACCAATCCAGGGTTGGGGAATGAAGTTGAAGCCAGGGAAGTCCAAGGAGAATTTCAGAAGTGCAATTGGGGAGGACCAAAAGTTCAATCCTCTCGTGGTGAGATCCGATGCACATTAGAAGGGGCTCCGTGCGGAAACGTATGGTACAGTCCAATCTTTCATTGTTTACACAATTGATGTAGAGGGGTCTGGCGAGACTGGTCACTGGGATGTTGAACCTGTTGACGAGAGAGGCCAAAATAAAATTTCCTGCAGATCCGGAGTCCAAGAAGGCCATAGTAGAGAAGGAGAAGGCAGAGGCAGACATCCGCACAGGCACAGTAAGACGTGGAGAAGCAGAGTAGACATCAAGGACTGTCTCACCTTTGTGCGGAGTCAGCGTACGTCTTTCCAGGCGGGGAGGACGGATAGGACAATCCTTCAGGAAGTGTTCGGTACTAGCACAGTACAGGCAGAGGTTCTCCATGCGGCGTCGTGTCCTCTCATGAGGTGTCAGGCGAGACCGGTCGACCTGCATAGCCTCCACGGCGGGAGGCACAGGAACGGATTGCAGGGGACCAGAGGAGAGAGGAGCCGAGGAGAAGAAACGCCTCGTGCGAACAGAGTCCATATCCTGGCGGAGCTCCTGACGCCTTTCGGAAAAACGCATGTCAATGCGAGTGGCTAGGTGAATGAGTTCATGTAGATTAGCAGGGATTTCTCGTGCGGCCAGAACATCTTTAATGTTGCTGGATAGGCCTTTTTTAAAGGTCGCGCAGAGGGCCTCATTATTCCAGGATAATTCTGAAGCAAGAGTACGGAATTGTACGGCATACTCGCCAACGGAAGAATTACCCTGGACCAGGTTCAACAGGGCAGTCTCAGCAGAAGAGGCTCGGGCAGGTTCCTCAAAGACACTTCGGATTTCCGAGAAGAAGGAGTGTACAGAGGCAGTGACGGGGTCATTGCGGTCCCAGAGCGGTGTGGCCCAAGACAGGGCTTTTCCAGACAGAAGGCTGACTACGAAAGCCACCTTAGACCTTTCAGTGGGAAACTGGTCCGACATCATCTCCAAGTGCAGGGAGCATTGGGAAAGAAAGCCACGGCAAAACTTAGAGTCCCCATCAAATTTATCCGGCAAGGATAGGCGTAAACCAGAAGCGGCCACTCGCTGCGGAGGAGGTGCAGGAGCTGGCGGAGGAGATGATTGCTGAAGCTGTGGTAGTAACTGCTGTAGCATAACGGTCAGTTGAGACAGCTGTTGGCCTTGTTGCGCTATCTGTTGTGACTGCTGGGCGACCACCGTGGTGAGGTCAGCGACAACTGGCAGAGGAACTTCAGCGGGATCCATGGCCGGATCTACTGTCACGATGCCGGCTGGCAGGAGGTGGATCCTCTGTGCCAGAGAGGGATGGCGAGGACCGTGCTAGTGGACCGGTTCTAAGTCACTACTGGTTTTCACCAGAGCCCGCCGCAAAGCGGGATGGTCTTGCTGCGGCGGTAGTGACCAGGTCGTATCCACTAGCAACGGCTCACCTCTCTGGCTGCTGAAGATAGGCGCGGTACAAGGGAGTAGACAGAAGCAAGGTCGGACGTAGCAGAAGGTCGGGGCAGGCAGCAAGGATCGTAGTCAGGGGCAACGGCAGGAGGTCTGGAACACAGGCTAGGAACACACAAGGAAACGCTTTCACTGGCACGATGGCAACAAGATCCGGCAAGGAAGTGCAGGGGAAGTGAGGTGATATAGGGAAGTGCACAGGTGATCAGACTAATTGGAACCACTGCGCCAATCAGCGGCGCAGTGGCCCTTTAAATCGCAAAGACCCGGCGCGCGCGCGCCCTAAGGAGCGGGGCCGCGCGCGCCGGGACAGGACCGACGGGGAGCGAGTCAGGTACGGGAGCCGGGGTGCGCATCGCGAGCGGGCGCTACCCGCATCGCGAATCGCATCCCGGCTGGAGGCGGTATCGCAGCGCCCCGGGTCAGTGGATCTGACCGGAGCGCTGCAGTGAGGAGAGTGTAGCGAGCGCTCCGGGGAGGAGCGGGGACCCGGAGCGCTCGGCGTAACACCGACCTCCTATCTCGATCTTCTATCCTGACCTCCTATACCGTCCTCCTATCCTGACCTCCTTTCCCATCCTCCTATCTCGACCTCCTATCACGACCTCCTATCACGACCTCCTATCCCGACCTCCTATCCAGTCCATCTATCCCAACCTCCTATCTCGACCTCCTATTCCGTCCTCCTATCCCGACCTCCTATACCGACCTTCTATCCCGTCCTCCTATCCCGACCTGTAATATGTGTACCAGGTATTGAAATATCTCCAGCTGTACGGAAGTTATGTGGGAACATACATTTCCCATTGATTTGCATGGGACTTTAAAACAAAAACCCCGACCCTCACAAATGGGGGTAGTTAAGGGTTAAATTATCTATCCTATTTTTTAAGTGGACATATAAGTAACATGTGACCAAGTATTATCAAAATATCTCCAGCCGTTCGGAAGTTATGCAGTAACATATATTTCCCATTGACTTGTATGGGACTTTAAACATAAGCCCCGCCCCTGGAAAATGGTGGTGACTAAGGGTTAAATCACCTATCCTATGTTTGTTGTTGACATATAAGTAACATGTGTGCCAAGTTTCATGTTAATATCTTTAGCCGTTTGGACGTGATGCTGGAACATACACACATACATACATACACACAATGGGGAAGATTTATCAAAACCTGTCCAGAGGAAAAGTTCTCCAGTTGCCCATAGCAACCAATCAGATCGCTTCTTTCATTTTTCACAGGCCTTTTTAAAAATGAAAGAAGCGAGCTGATTGGTTGCTATGGGCAACTGTCCCACTCTTCCTGTGCACAGGTTTTGATAAATCTCTCCCATTGAGTTTTATATGTATAGATGAACTAGCTAAATACCCGGCGTTGCCCGGTTTTTCCTTCCTAATCCTTGTTGGGGAGGAAAATAAACAAAGGAAGCTTTTGACTTCATATCCCGTCCTCATATATTGTTGTCATATCTCAACCTCATATCCCGTCCTCACATCTCGTCCTCATATACCGACCTCCAATCCCGACCTCCAATCCCGACCTCCTATCTTGACCTCCTATCCCGACCTCCTATCCCGTCCATCTATCCCGTCCATCTATCCCGTCCATCTATCCCGACCTCCTACCGTGTCCTCCTATCCCGGTCCTCCTAGCCCGACCTCCTATCTCGACCTCCTATCCCGACCTCCTATCCCGACCCGTAATATGTTTACCAGGTATTGAAATATCTCCAGCCGTATGGAAGTTATGTGGGAACATACATTTCCCATTGATTTGCATGGGACTTTAAACAAAAACCCAGACCCTCACAAATGGGGGGAGTTAAGGGTTAAACTAACTATCGTATATTTTAAGTGGACATATAAGTAACATGTGACCAAGTATTATCGAAATATCTCCAGCCGTTTGGAAGTTATGCAGTGTCATATTTCCCATTGACTTGTATGGGACTTTAAACATAAACCCCGCCCCTGGCAAATGGGGGTAAATCACCTATCCTATGTTTGTTGTAGACATATAAGTAACATGTGTGCCAAGTTTCATGTTAATATCATTAGCCGTTTGGACGTGATGCTGGAACATACACACACACACACGTTGAGTTTTATATATATATATATATATATAGATAGATAGATAGAACAAAAAACATATTGATTGTCTTTGCATATGAAAGATAGTAGAACATCCCCATCTACATAACAAAGGGAAAGTGAACAAAAAAAGGTACTCTTTCCTGTTTTAACCCCCTGAAACACTCACCTTTTTTTAGCACTGCAAAACATACATTTGTTGGAATAGGTAACACCATCAGATCCACAGACTGGTTGATATTGTGAAGTACAAATATTTTCATATGTTTGGCATTCATCCTGGGGCTTTTTATCCTGAATGAGTGAGAAAATGAAAATGAGATATTAAACAATTTTGACATAAAAATGTTAAAATAACTTTGTAATACAATAGAAAACATCCAAAGGATAGGGGATAAGATGTCAGATCGCCGGGGTCCTGCTTCCACCTCACACCGGCTTCGGATCCCGACCACAATGGCGGAAGAGCGTGACGTCACAACTCCGCCCCGTGTGACGTCACGCCCCGCCCCCTAAATGCAAGTCTATGGGAGGTCCGTCACAGGTGGGTGCTGCAGCCGAGATCCCGAGGGTCCCCAGCAGCGGGACCCTGGCTATCTGACATCTTATCCCCTATACTTTGGATAGGGGATAAGTTGTCTAGGGGTGCGGAGTACCCCTTTAACCTTCTTAAATGAAACATGAATTTTTTTTTCAAAAATGTTCCACAACACAAAAAAAGTTAAAAGAGGGAATCTGTACATCATTTGTTACACTAACCAGAATATCACTTGAAACTCACTCAATGTTTATTCTTATGTAATAAGCGTTGTAAAAGGGTGTTGTAATGAATCATAGATAATATTTTGCTGTCTAAAAATATCAGAATGTTATGCTCTACCATGTAAATAAGGTCTATTTTAGCCTCTGAAGGACACAGCCTATCTTGGCCTTAAGGACACAGCCAGTTTTCATTTCATTTCTATTAAGAGCCATAACCCTTATTTCTCCATCCACAGACCCATATAGGGTTTTTCTTTTGCATGGCACTTTTGATTTTACTATAAATTGTATGGGGCAACCCCATTTTTGTGGGGCTGGGGGGGGGGGGGTTGGTCTTACACAGTGCTGGATCAAAAAAAATGTTTTAATAGTTTGGACAATTACACATGCAGCTACATCAAATATGTTAATTTTTTGGGGGGGAGAATTGGAAAATAAGGGTCATTTTATTTTTTAAATAGGGGAGGGGGTTTTATTTAATTTTAGAGACTTTTTTTATTTTTATTTTATATACAATCATTAGATAGCATTCACTGTATATAATGCTATGCCTATGACATAGCATTACACTGTGAGATTGACATTTCACTTATATAGCAAGGCTGCATCAGCGAGCCAGCGATCGGAGCCAGGAGGCAGGTAAGGGGACCCTCCGCCACCATTTTATCTTATTGTACAATAAGCAATAAGCTAGGGCAAGCTTTACTGTCACTTTAGACAGTGGCCTAAAGGGTTAAACGATGGTAAGCGGTGGGATCGCCGCTGCCCGTCATTAGCAATGAGCGTCTGGCTACTGACAGTAGCTGAACTCACTGCTCTGAAGCAAGCGCAGCCCCTGTGCTTGCTTGAAAGTAACTTAACGTCTTAGGGCATACATGTTTGCCCTGGTGCGTTAAGGCCCAGGGGCAAGGGCCTACCTGTACACCAATGTCCCCAATAGTAAAAAAAAAAAGGCAAACTTTTTAAACAAAATATGTATGTTTAAAAGTTTCCTAATCTGACTCCTATAACTTTTTTATTTTTCTGTATACGGGGCTGCCATGTTTATCAGTACCACTTTTGTATACGTATTTATCACTTTTTATTCTATTCTTTCTGGAATGTGATGTGGCCAAAAATCTGCAAACTTGGACTTTGGTATTTTATTTACGCCATTAACCGTGCGAGATCATTAATATCATATTTTAATAGTTTGGACATTTCTCGACACCACATATGTTTATTTATTTGTTTTATATTTAAACCGAAAACAACAACTCAACTTCAGAAGCTAATAACTATTGGAAGGTTTAAGATTTTTTAATAGAAGTAATTTACAAATCTGTTTAACTTTCCAGAGCCAGTTGATATATATAAAAAAGTTTTGGCCTGGAATACCCCTTTAAGGCGTTAAAACTTTTGAATGTTTTAATGATTTATACAACACAGTAGGAGCAGGTACTGTGCGTACACATACGCCTTGTGTCCTTAGGTCTCATTTACACGGATGGATCCCTAGCATATTTTACGCTGCGGATCCGCCAACAATGGACCCTACAGTGCTGCCTCCATCTGTGCCTGCTCAAAACAGCAATCCTCCGCTACGAGCAGACACGCTTTGATGTGTATACTCGCACACATTGAGGCTGCTCTTGGCCTAGCTCAGAGAGCAGGTGGAGCGGCCATGATGTGTGCGAGTATACACATCAAAGCGTGTCTGCTTGTAGTGGCGGATTGCCGTTATGAGCAGGCACAGATGGAGGCAGCACTGTAGGGTCCATTGTTGGTGGATCTGCAGCGTAAAATACACTGTGGATCCATCCCTGAATGAGGCCTTAGGGTACGTACGTTCACACGTACAGGATCTGCTGTATATTTTCTGCAGCTGATTTTGCTACCTATTGAAGCTAATGGATTGCAAAATCAGCTGCACAAAATATGCAGCAAAAATATGCAGCTGATCCTGTACATGTGAATGTACCCTTAAGGGGTTAATGATAAACTACCAGTGTGTTCACATGTCGTCCTTCCAGAGGGGTCACTTTCCCTCCTCCAGTGTCCACAGGTCTCCAACAGGTCACATTACCAGAAAAATGTATGGAAAAATCGCGGCAAAAAATTGTGCGATTTTACCGCGATTTACGAAAAATCGCGGTAAAACCGCGCAATTTTGCAGCGATTTTTCCCAAAAATTGCTCTGATAATGTGACCTGTGGACACTGAGGGAGGGAAAGTGACCCCTCTGGATTTCTACTATACACATGACCTAGCCCCAGGATATACTGCTGATCAGGGGGGAGAGAGGGAGGACACAGGACGTCACTCACCTCACATGAAGCTGCTCTGTGTTCCGGAGGCCTGTCAGCTCTCGGCCCCCGTCCTCTCCAGTGCTGGGGGCGGAGCCATCATCAGGTACCTTCATCCCTGCTCTGTCTGTCTCTGCTAATGGTACGCAGCGCAGGGATATCCCTAGCAGCTGCAGCGGGCTCTTTACCCAGCCTGTCAGTCCGCCCCTGGCCCAGATACTAGTATCGGTACATCCCTATTTATTTTAAATTGGGGGGCACAAGGGGGTGCACGGCCCCCCCCCCTAGCGACGCCAATGATCAGATTGCTTCTTTCATTTTATAAAAGACCTCTGAAAAATGAAAGAAGCAATCTGATTGGTTGCTATGGGCAATTCAGCAACTTTTCCTCTGGACAGGTTTTGATAAATCCTTATCCTTCACCTTATGGCAGAGCTGGATAAGCGGACTTTTATGAAAGGTTAAATACCCCTGTTTGTGTTTTTCTTAACTTAACACTGCTTTAAGTATGTAAAAAATTACCTTATCAGTGCAACTTTTCCTGTACTTAATCTTGATGTTATCTTGGTTTGTATTCATCTTCCTGTAAACACATGAAAAATAAATTGTCAAGGAAAAAAGGTTGTTACAATATTTCTATGATACTCATCATTTGACCACGTTCACACAGATTCCGTGCCAAAATCATTACAGAATCTACTGATATTCTGCATATAATGTAAATGAATGAATACCACAGATGCTGCACAGAAAGCCTGCAGATTAGCCCCCGAATGACAATGAAGCTATTCTATGTGTGGATCACGTTGCACATCCAGAGCAGAAAACCATGTTTCAGTCTTGTTTCTTTGCCATGGATTATTTTATATAAATTAGACTAGCACAGTGATCATTGTAATACATGTAACCAAATAAAATACAATTGCTAGTGTATTACAAAAAGCTCCAATATACAGTATATACATCATGGAATAAAAGCTGTGTATTTGCATTAGACAAAACCTATGTATTATCAGACAATTTTATATAAAAAGAAGGATTACCGTATATATTCGAGTATAAGCCGACCCGAGTATAAGCCGAGACCCCTAATTTCAACCCAAAATCCCAGGAAAAGTTATTGACTCGAGTATAAGCCTAGGGTGGGAAATACATCATCCCCCCTGTCATCATCCAGACCCGTCATTAACATCCTCATCATCATCATCCCCTTTTCATCATCCCACACATCCCCCCTTCATCATCCCCTTGTCATCATCCCACACATCCCCCCTTCATCATCCCCTTGTCATCATCCCACACATCCCCCCTTCATCATCCCCTTGTCATCATCCCACACATCCCCCCTTCATCATCATCCCACACATCCCCCCTTCATCATCCCCTTGTCATCCCACACATCCCCCCTTCATCATCCCCTTGTCATCATCCCACACATCCCCCCTTCATCATCATCCCACACATCCCCCCTTCATCATCCCCTTGTCATCCCACACATCCCCCCTTCATCATCCCCTTGTCATCATCCCACACATCCCCCCTTCATCATCCCACCCCCCCTTCATCATCCTCTTATCATCCCACACCCCCCCCCTTCATCATCCTCTTCTCATCATTCGCCCTCAGTGGTCTTCAACCTGCGGACCTCCAGAGGTTTCAAAACTACAACTCCCAGCAAGCCCGGGCAGCCATCGGCTGTCCGGGCTTGCTGGGAGTTGTAGTTTTGAAACCTCCGGAGGTCCGCAGGTTGAAGACCACTGCGGCCTTCGACATCATCCAGCCCCCTCTCACCCCCTTTAGTTCTGAGTACTCACCTCCGCTCGGCGCTGGTCCGGTGCTGCAGGGCTGTCCGGAGAGGAGGTGGTCCGGTGGCATAATGGTTCCGGGCTGCTATCTTCACCGGGGAGGCCTCTTCTCCGCGCTTCCGGCCCGGAATAGAGGCGTTGCCTTGACAATGACGCAGAAGTACGTTGGCAATGAACGCACCTCTGCGTCGTTGTCAAGGCAACGTGACTATTCTGAGGCCGGGCCCGAAGCGCTTAGAAGAGGCCTCCCCGGTGAAGATAGCAGCCCGGAACCATTATGCCACCGGACCACCTCCTCTCCGGACAGCCCTGCAGGACCAGACCAGCGCCGAGCGGAGGTGAGTACTCAGAACTAAAGGGGGGTGAGAGGGGGCTGGATGATGTCGAAGGCCGCAGTGGTCTTCAACCTGCGGACCTCCGGAGGTTTCAAAACTACAACTCCCAGCAAGCCCGGACAGCCGATGGCTGCCCGGGCTTGCTGGGAGTTGTAGTTTTGAAACCTCTGGAGGTCCGCAGGTTGAAGACCACTGCGGGTGGGGGAGTTCACTCGAGTATAAGCCGAGGGGGGTGTTTTCAGCACGAAAAAACGTGCTGAAAAACTCGGCTTATACTCGAGTATATACGGTATGTATGTTGTATGTAAACCTGTCCATTTCTCAGAAGAAAATAGTAGCTGTCCAGCACTTTTTAAATCACAGTATACATAGTGTAGGAGTTCAAAGCTAGGCCCTTAACACAGTATAGGTGATAAGTATCTGATCATGGGTCCATGGGGCCGATCATGAGAATGGGGACCCAATGTCATCTATCCAATGGAGAGGCAGAAAGATTTAATCTTGTTAATGTTGCTTTTTAATTTTTAAAATCTTTCCTGGGAGCAGCAATATTTGAGGCACCCATTTCCTCCTTGTATTATCTCTTTTAACAGAAAAGCAATACATTTAAATAGATCAACTCCTTAAGGACACAGCCCATTTTGGCCTTAAAGGGGTATAAGAAAACATCTTATCCTCTATCTAATTGCGGGTGTCATGCCGCTGGGGACCCATGTGATCTCTGGGCCGGCAGAGGTGGCGTCCGGAACAAAGAAGATTGGAGCTTCTGCATTCATTATGTCATGCCACGCCCCCTCCATTCATATCTATGGGAGGGGGCTTGAAGGCTAATATGAAGCCGTCACACCTCCTCCCATAAACATGAATGGAGGGGGCGTGGCGGCCATGTTCGCCAGTCATCGGGCATCGAGCAGAGTTCGCTCCGTGCACTGAACGACAGGGGTGCCGCAGCAGAGATCACGGGGGTCCCCAGTGGCGGGACTCCTGTGATTAGACATCTTGGCAGCTGTTTGCCAGTACCGGCGAGTCCCTGGCTGCTGATAGCACCTGGGACCTGCTGTGCATGAAGCGAGCACGAGAACTGCGCTCGCTGTCTCATGTAGAGGATGTAAATGTATGTCCTGGTGCGTTAGGTACCAGGATACCAGGAGGTACATTTATGTCTTATGTTCTTAAGGGCTTAATGGAGTATCCAGATAGAGAAAAAGTAAAGCACCCTCCACCAGAAACTAGGGAGTGATGGGGGACATACACATCAAGTATTATATGTGAGTATAATATTACTCTGTTGCCTTACTTAGAAAAATGTAATTAAATCCCCTGCTTCCTAATGATGATGAAAATACTTATTAGTGTTAATATTGTCCCAGTCTATACAGCATAGCTGAAAAGTGAGCACCAGAAAGGGGAGATGTCAGCCTATTGTGTGTGCACTGGTGGCCAGTTTAAAAAATAAAATAAAAAATGTTTCCAATAAAAACTAGATTAAAACAAATATTTTTTTCTGTTGCTAATTCCTTTATAAAAACCAGAATAATTATTTTTATTGTTCTTAACCTTTAACATTGATGTAGTCATTTTTAGATCCAAGCCTTGTTTTTTTGTGGCATGAATTGCAGTCAATTTTAATGTTTTTGTTCTACTTTTTTTTTGCACTATTTACTGATTATTGTACCACTATTTGTACTATATGTTACATGTATAGAGCAGGCTGGCATGAGTTACCAAATATGTGCATATTATTTACGGTATTGTAACATTTTTTTAATTAAATTGCAAGATTTTCCACAAAAATAAATAAATGTGGATCGCAGTGGGTCTTAGCAGAATAACCTGCTGCGATCTGCACCTCAGTCCCTGGACTATAACTCCCATCATGGATGGAGTCTGTCCATGATGGGAGTAGTAGTCCTAAAAGTCCCGCAGACAGGGGATGTGCAAGTGCCATCCCTCAGCGCTGCGGTACTACAACTACTCCCATCATGGGACAGACTCTGTCCATGGTGGAAGTTATAGTACAGGGGCTGAGGGGCAGATGGCAGCAGGTCATTCTCCAGAGACCCGCTGCGATACGCATTTATTAACTGTAAAAGCCGGCGGCACATGCGGCTACACTGCTCTCCCCGCCGGCTGCTGTATACACTGTCATAATTCATAATCCCCGCCGCCGGGAGACTGGAGCTCTGATTGGTGAATAGCTTTTCACCAATCAGAGCTTCATTCTCCCGGCCGCGGGGATTATGAATAATACTATACAGTATTCCCCGTCTGGAGCAAGCGGGGAGCGCAGTGGAGCTGCATGTGTCACCGGCTTGTTATCTTAATAAATGCGGATCGCAGTGGGTCTCAGCAGAATGACCTGCTGCGACCTGCACCTCAGCCCCTAGACTATAACTCCCATCATGATGGGAGTAGTAGTCCTAAAAGTCCCGCAGCAGGGGGAAGTGCAAGTGCCATCCCTCAGCGCTGTGGTACTACAACTACTCCTATCATAGGACAGACTCTGTCCATGATGGGAGTTATAGTACAGGGGCTGAGGGAAAGATCGCAGCAGGTCATTCTCCAGAAACCCGATGCGATTCACATTTATTAACTGTACAATCCAGCAGCTCCACTGTGCTTCCCGCCTGCTCCTGTATACAGCTCTCATAATTCATAATTCCCACCGCTGGGAGACAGGAGCTCTTAATGATGAATAGCTTTTCACCAATCAGAGCTCCTGTCTCCCGGCGGCGGGGATTATGAATGATGACAGCATATACAGTATTCCCCGCCGGGAGCGCAGTGTAGCCACATGTGTAGCTGGCTTTTACAGTTAATAAATGCAGATTGCAGCGGGTCTCTGGAGAATGACCCTCAGCCTCTGGACTATAACTCCCATCATGGGCAGAGTCTGTCCATGATGGGAGTAGTAGTCCTAACTGTTCCAAAATAGTTAATATATTATGTTTAAAAAAAAACAAAGGGGAACACAAGTTTCACATTCTCAGATGCTTTCTGACACTTTGGTACATGTCCTCCGAGGTGGTATATATTTGCTTTTGTGCATTTTTTTTGCATTTAAAAAAAAACACAGTTAATAAATTTGATTCTACAGTAGAAAGTGCTCTATGGTAAACTTAACCGTAGACATGGCAATGAAGAATTCTATCAGATTTTGCGCAAAAAAACAAAAACGCAAAAAAACTCAAGAGTTAAAAGATACACACACAAAAAGCTCTAAATACAATAAATTAAATAAAATAAATTCCCTTCTTAGACCCTGACCGATAAAAACTTTTTAAAATGTCCCTAGGACATTGACAATGGTTGGAAGAAATGAATTCACAGAAATGAATGTAGTGCTGGCTGTGCATGCATGGTTTGCTCAGTTCATTACAGGGGAACATTTATCACCTTTCTAACAAACAGTGGGAGTTCCACTTGTCAGACCCCCACCGATCAGCATGTTATTCCCTATTCTGTGCTAACACCTATTTATAATTTTCTCCACATTAATATTATATTTTCATTTGGTCTTTCTCTTAAAACTATACTATATTGTTGTGAATATATATGCTATTTGGTCAAAGGAGTTTTCATCTCAGAGGATTTTTCATTGTAGAGGATTTATAGAGGATTTCATTATAGAGGATTTATAGAGGATTTCATTATAGAGGATTTTTAATTATAGAGGATACTGATATGCCATGAAACCAATACATGTGAAAATATCCTTTACTTCCAAATCTAATTTTATTACAAACAGACATAAAAGTAATGATGGAGTTGAATATGAAAATGTTGAATATGAACAAAAAAATAATCTTGACTGTAACATAAAATAATGATACAGTGTGACTGTACTGAAACGTGAACTTACATTTTGTGTGAACATAGCTCACATTCATTGGAATAGGTACGTCCATTTGTACCGCATACTGGTTTAAGCATCCTGTTGCAAGCCAACCCAATTCCAGGTATGGGAATGTAGACATCACAGTTAGGCTGCACACAAAAATATAGTGGTAAAAATGTTTTAATAAATATATTTTGTAAAGGAAATCTTTACAGCAACCATCAGATTAAGGTTGCCATCTTTTCTGTTTACTATCTGCACTTGGGGCCTTGTTCATCCAAATTACCAGTAGTGTTGAACACGAATATTCAAAATGCTAATTTTTACCTCGAATATCTGCACTTCGCGATTTGGCAAATATTTACAATATAGATTTGTATTCGTCATTCGTCATTATATTCGACACTGATCCCTCCCTTCTTTTAGGTGAAAGATATAATTGCGCATGTGCACTATGCAAATTTAATTACGAATTTTCGCTTGAAAAAAAGAGAAGGAACATAGCGAATTTCGCGAACATAGGACAAATATTCATCCATAAATTTGCAAAATATCGCAAATTCGAATATGGCCCCTGCCGCTCATCACTAACAGTCTTTGTATTTCAAAGCAGTCTTAGTTCCTAAGAATTTTACATTTAATAGTTTCGATAAATTAGGCCTTTAGAATCTTGCCTTTAGTTAGTACTGTAATATTTTGCTCGTAAGGCTTAATGTATAATGTGCATTTGTTAGAACCGAAGACAAAACATGAACAATGTAAACCTATCGAGGGAGATTTATCAAAACCCGTCCAGAGGAAAAGTTGCTGAGTTGCCCATAGCAACCAATTAGATCGCTTCTTTCATTTTGAAAGAGGCCCGTGAAAAATGAAAGAAGTAATCTGGTTGCTATGGGCAACTCAGCAACTATTCCTCTGCACAGGTTTTGATAAATCTCCCCCATCATTTTTGTGAAAATACATAGAACTCAATACCCCATAATGAGAACGTGAAAACTGAATTTAAAGGGGTATTCCAGGAAAAAACTTTTTTTTATATATATCAACTGGCTCCAGAAAGTCAAACAGATTTGTAAATGACTTCTATTAAAATATCTTTATCCTTCCAATAATTATCAGCTGCTGAAGTTGAGTTGTTCTTTTCTGTCTTGCAACAGTGCTCTCTGCTGACATCTCTGCTTGTCTCGGGAACTGCACAGAGCAGAAAAGGTTTGCTATGGGGATTTGCTTCTACACTGGACAGTTCCCGAGACACATGTCGTCAGAGAGCACTTAGAAAAGAACAACTCAACTTCAGTAGCTCATAAGTACTTAAAGGATTAAGATTTTTTAATAGAAGTAATTTACAAATCTGTTTAACTTTCTAAAGCCAGTAGATATATATATATAAAAAAAAGTTTTTTCCTGGATAACCCCTTTAAGAAACTTTTTCAAATGTATTAAAAGGAACAACTAAAATGTTGTATGGGTATGCTGTAAGGATTTGCTATGACACTTGATATTTAGCTCTGGCTCCTTCTATTTCTCTTGATCATCTCTGCTTGATCTCACCTTGATTGGATTCACCTGGGGTAAATTCTATTGATTTGACAGGATTTGGAAACACACAATCCTGTCTTTATAAGGTCTCTGAGGTGAGGTAGCCATGAGGTTGGAAAAGTTGCCTGTAGGAGAACAGTACAGACTGTCTGGAGAACAGTACAAACATTTTCTGATACACCCAAGTCACAATGGCCTTCATAATTCTTAAGTGAAAGACATTTGGAACAACCAGGACACTTCCTAGAGCTGCCGCCTACCAAACTAAGTAATCAAGGGAGAAAGACCCTTGTAAAAGAGGTGATCAAGAATACAATAGTCCCTCTGGCTGATCTCCAAAGATCTTGTGTGCAGATGGGAGAAACTTCCAGAAGGTCAACTATCACTGCAGCACTCTACCAATCTGGGCTTTATGGCAGAGAGGACAGAAAGAAGACTTTCCCCAGTAAAAGACACATGAAAGCCAACCTTGAGTTTGCAAAAAAAGCTCCAAGACTGTGAGAGACAAAATTCTCTGCTCTGAACCAAAATGTTACTTTTTGTCCTCAATTCTTAATGTCATGTGTGGGGGAAACCAAGCACTGCTTATCACCTGCCCAAAACTATCCCCGCAGTGATCATGGTGGTGGGAACATCATGCTGTGGAGGTGTTTTTCAGTGGCAAAAGAGGATCTTCAGGGAAGAATGACAGAAAATCATCAAATCCAGGTGTACAAACCTTGCCACCCAAGAAGACTGGAGGCTGTAATTACTACCAAAGGTGCACCAATTAATTACAGAATGACCGGTATAGTTTCTTATATCAATGTAACATTTTAATTGTTCCTTTACAATAAATTAGCAAAGACTTCTAACATTATGTTTTCACTATGCCACTATTGGGTATTGAGTGCAGAATGATTTTGGGAAAAAATATACACGTTTTTAACCAATGTATATTACAAATATACATATAATGGCATTATCTACATTGTATAAAAGGTTTTTGTTAAAGGGGTACTCCACTTGAAAACATTTTCTATTAAACTAACTGGTGCCAGAAAGTTAAACAGATTTGTAAATTACTTATATTTAAAAATCTTAATCCTTCCAGTACTTATCAGCTGCTGTATGCTCCACAGGAAGTTTTTTTAAAATGTATTTTCTGTCTGACCACAGTGCTCTCTGTCTACAGCGAGAGGTTTGCTACGGGGATTTGTTCCTACTCTGGACAGTTCCTAAAATGGACAGAGGTGAGAGCACTGTGGTCAGGCAGAAAGGAAATTCAAAAAGAAAGAACTTTTTCTGTAGTATACAGCAGCTGATAAGTACTGGAAGGATTAAGATTTTTTTAATAGAAGTAATTTACAAATCTGTTTAACTTTCTGGCACCACTTGATTTAAAAAAAAAAATGTTTTCCAGTGGAGTAGCCCTTTAATGACAGGTACACTTTAAACTGCTGGGACTTCCACGATCCTTAAATAGGGAAAACCTGGTTCTTATTTGCATGAGAATTATACACATAACAACTAATTATAGAAATGTCATCATTGCACAAACACATCTGCTAGGTAAAACTAACAGAAAATGAAAGTGTTTTTATGAAACTTAATTTCCTTTATAACCTCTAAAAATAAAAAAAATTATGTAAATACCTCAATCTCTACATCAACAGGGTTACAGGTGATACCTATAAAACAAAATGCATAAGAAATGAATACATAGTATGATAAATATTGCATGTAAAATAGTAAAAATATTTTCTTATCATTCTGACTTTACCTGAGAACTGACTTTACCTGATATTGTGCAGGTAATATATAGTTTAATTTTTGATATTGAAATATTGTAAAATTGCTACTGCTATACAATGATTAATCTTGAATAATACATGAATAATTCAGAAAAAGGCAAATGCACAGAAAAAACTCTAATTGTGTAATAAAACACATCATGTTTAAAAATAGTAATAATAATGACATCGACACACTGAAATATAAAGAACGCTCAATAAAACAGTTATTAAGGATCTAGACCTGAGAAACTGGTAAATGACACAACAGCAAAGACAATGATTCCTATGGGCTTCATGGTGAAACTGATCAATAGATCTGCAAGTACTTTTCTACATGCTCGCTCTATATGTATGGATCCTGAAGATGTTTACTTAAGGCAGGGCTAAAAGGAGACTCCCTCAATATTGTGCTGAACAAATATGCCATACAAGTAATGTCACCAGCTAAGATCCAGCTTTAATTTATTGATGATAAAGTGGTAAAATGTACAAATATTTGCTTTTACTTAATTACTAAGAAGACATCGGAGTGGAAGTTCCAGCCATAGTTATATTGGTTGTATCTTATCTTCATCCCTTTGATAAAATGAGAAAAGCAAGATTTTTCTTATACAGGAATAAACCAGCAATAAAAAAAAACAAAAAAACAAAAAAACTAAAAGTGCATTAATGTAACATTAGCGCTCTGGCCAGACACGCTGGCCGTGAGCGCTCTCTTGACATGTCCCCGCTGTCGGCGGGGCTGGGATTCGCATCGCGTGACACGCCTGCATGCGAATCTCAGTTTGTCACTCACCTCCATGCTCCTTCTGTTTTCACAGCCCCAGCACAACTGCCCCCGCCTCCTAGGGTGCGCGTGCTGGAGCTGTTTCATTTAATGGGCCAGTATACCTTAATTAGTGAAATCACCTGTGTACTCAATCGCCAGGTCCAGTATAGTAGCAAACTGATATTTATTGCATCAATAACAGCAACGTTTCGGCTAAAAGTGAGCCTTTCTCAAGCATGAGAAAGGCTCACTTTTAGCCGAAACGTTGCTGTTATTGATGCAATAAATATCAGTTTGCTACTATACTGGACCTGGCGATTGTTGCTGTTTCCTTTGGAGAGAGTGTGAAGTGCACCCGCCCTTGGCGTTCGGGTGGATTACCGGCACATCCCCAGTGGTCATCCAGTGCTGGCTCCCTCTGTGTTTTCACCTGTGTACTCAGTTACAAGTTCCTGTACCTCTCACAGTTCCCTGCTGGATCTTTGTTGCCTAGAGCCAGAGAGAAAGCATTCATGTTATTGTCTTGCTGTGTATCTGATCCTTTGCTCTGTGACCTGACCTTGCTCCTTTCCGCCTGCCTACTGACCATTTGCTACATTGCTGACTACGCTACTGTGCCGCCTGCCCTGACCTTCTGCTATACTGAGTACCAGTTGCCTTATCCCTCCTGTGCCTCGCATCTCCTCTGCTGCCTGTGTGGTCGAGTCGTGCCAGGGGTAGCGACCTGGGTGCCGCCAGCCGCAGCAAGTCCATCCCGTTTTGCGGCGGGCTCTGGTGAAAACCAGCGGCACCTTAGACTCAGAGAGAGAGAATGGCACACTGTCAGATTATACGCAGTTACAAACATATGTCTCATCTCATAAGCAGGAAAGAAGGCTTCAAACCAAATGGCCTTGAAGCTTTCTTGTTAGCTCAGCAACCTTTACTATAAATCCAAAAGCAAAGAGTGGGGGATGGGCACTACAACACGTATATACAGCTAACTTCAAGCAAGCACTATAGGTATGTCTTGGTGAAGTTGGGTGCAAGACACTAGCAGGAATAGGCAATTCCGCAACATAAAACAAAAAAGAACAAAAGATGTGTCTGCACTCACCAAAGTATTCAAATACAGTTCATGCTTTATTGGCTAAGGAGCCAACCACAGGAGCGTATAGCTATAACAACAGCATGGTTCTGCGTCAAAGACTAATCTTCCGGTTCCTGATCCATTGGATTTACTGCTCAGGTATATATGGAAAAGGGGAAGGGGGGAGGAGTGACCCAATCACCATTTTTAAAGATACATTACACATAAAGGTAAAGAATAAAACCAATAGAACAAACACATATCTTTAATATAAGTTTCCTGGCTATAATTACTAATAAAGTTTATAATCAGTTCATAATGAAAGAAATACAGACAAGATGGTGGCTTATTGACAACATGGCTGATGATATACAACATGGAGTATAAAATATAGAAGTTGTATATGAAAACGTATATAAAAATGTATAACAAGCTGACTTCCCTTACAATCCCCCATTCAAAATTTAGAAAACATGAAGACATGATGGATTCCAGGTTCTAAACCACCCCTGCTGGACTTTCCCTAATTGTCACTACTTTTCTTCTGCCAGGTTCACCAATTTCTGTTTCTTCTGCTCACTTTTGATTATTTCAGTCTCTGGAATGAGGGAATCCATTCTTTATTCCATAGGAGTCATATTTTGGTAATTTCCACAAATGAACAGCATAGGTTAAATAACTTGAAAACTGAGTATATCAATGGGAGTATCAAAATATTTGTAACATAACATGCATAATACCTGAAAACCACCCTCCCAAACCCATGAACCAGTTTGCAGGGTCTAGTGATGAGAATGTCTCACTCCACCAGTTCATCATACTTCTGTCTTAGTCTTTGTATGTCCTGGAGTGTCCTATGGGTTTTTACATTTCCGTCAGTGCCTATGTAATGACAGCAGGCTGGTCCTACAATGTGGCACATACCCCCTTAAGCTGCTGTCAGTTAATCTAGCACTAGTGTATGTTGATTAGTCATTACTATCAGCTGATTTTGCACCAGTATGGAGGTATTAAGGACATCTAGAATGTCAAAGATTTGGTCATCAAGATAGTTGGTAGCTTTCACCAACTACCCCACATTTGCATTACCATCAGGTACAGCATAATAGAACTAATTAGTTTATTAGCAGCCCCCATTCATACTACATGTAACCTACCATTCTTTCTGTGGGGATTATATTTTTTTCTCCTTTATACAACATGTGTCCGGGTACAGTTCTTAAGTCTGTCATTGTCATGTATAATGCAGAAAAATATAGAAAAATGCTGCGGTGGCACTTCCAAGGGATTAACCCAAAGTCGTGGGCATAGGTATAAAATAATTTATTTCTACAGCATAAAGAAATCAAAGAAAATAAATAAAGCAAGACGTGTTTCGGGAGTCACAGCTCCCTTTTTCAATTGCAGGTGGTTGCTGTTGCAATTGAAAAAGGGAGATGTGACTCCCAAAACGCATCTTGCTTTATTTGTTTTCTTTGATTTATTTATGCTGTAAAAATAAATTATTTTATACCTATATCCACGACTTTGGGTTAATCCCTTGGAAGTGCGACCGCAGCATTTTTCTGCATTCTACATACGGACCCACCTCTGGGCTCCGTCCTCACGCTGCAGGCCTGCATACCAAGCTACCATCACCGGCAAGGGACACGCTACCCTCCACCCGGGTACCCACCTACATCGGCTAAAGACCTACACCGCACCTGGCGCTACCTCCGCTTTTTTCCGCTATATACTGATTGTCATGTATAGGGATGAGCGAATCGAATCTGAAAAAATCCGAATTTGTTACGAATTTCAGGAAAAATTTGATTTGCAAGGAATGCGAATATTGCCGCGTGAATCGCTTCATTAAACTCCATATAGTGCGATCCAGGCTCCAGAGCATCTGAAATGGCGGATCCACATGTGAGGACATGGGGCAAGGAATCCTGGGAAGGTGGGAACAAGGGTAGGCGGGAGGACCCTGAATCACATGCAGGATGCAGCCTATCAGCAGCCAGTCACCCCTGTGATGTCACAGCCCTATATAATCGGCAGCCATATTGCAGCCAGTCACTTCAGTCTTTCACTGCAGAGAGATAGATAGGGACAGATAGTGCTGTGTGTTTTACAGAAAAGCTTTTTTTCCAGCAGCGATTCCCCCCCTAGTCAAGTCAGCGTTCTGTTGTTCTGAGGGACAGAGAGCAGCGTGTGTTTCACAGAAAAGCATTCTTACTGCAGCGATTCACCTCCCAATCACTGTCTACAGCGTTCTATTACAGAGAGGGACAGAAAGCAGCGTGTTGCACAGAACAGCAGCGATTCATCTCAAGCACAAATGCTGGCTAGACGCACTGATAGGTAAGGGAGTGAGATTGAGAGAGAAAGGGCAATTTTGGGTGTAATACACAGCAACTGTATGCTGCAGCACTGATCTGTACTACTGGTATTGTGCACAAAAAATGTTTTAAGCGTACTGTAGCACATTTTTCTCCCCTCATAAGTGCATACCACATACGTACATATAAGTCGTGTACTATTTTGTTCCTGTTAAAGTCTCAGGGGCCTAGATACCATGAAAGTCCAGGCAAAAGTACTCACCTGCTGGTGTTGTACACAAATACTTTTTTAAGCATACTGTAGCACATTTTTCTTCCCTCATAAGTGCATACCACATACGTACATCTAAGTGGTGTGCTATTTTGTTCCTGTTAAAGTCTCAAGGGCCTAGATACTGTGAAAATCTAAAAATGAAAATGAGAGCGCTCCATATTGCAATTAAAACAGGGACATATAGGTGAGGGGAAAATAATCAAACCGCTCACCCTGACGTGTTGTGCAGCCCGTTACACAACAAGGGTAGAACGTATAAACAGATGTCCAATGCCCACTGACTCCGTGATATGTGTAAATCAAGGTAGCTTCAAGAGTAGACGCTGGCTCAGCTGGGTGCAGGAATAACTCACAGAACAGCCGAAAGTGGAGATAAAAAGAAGTTGCGCAATAGCAGTGAAACACGTTGCATTTTGGCAATAAAGTTTTTATCTCCACCTTCGGCTGTTCTGTGAGTTGTTCCTGCGCCCAGTTGAGCCAGCGTCTACTCTTGAAGCTACATTGTTTAGATACTGTGAAAGGCCAGGCAAAAGTACTCATTGGCTGGTGTTGTACACATATACTTTTTTAAGCGTACTGTAGCGCATTTTTCTCCCCTCATAAGTGCATACCACATACTTACATCTAAGTGTACTATTTCGTTCCTGTTAAAGTCTCAAGGGCCTAGATACTGTGACATGCCAGGCAAAAGTACACATCGGTTGATGTTGTACGCAAATACTGTTTTAAGCATACTGGAGTGCATTCTCTTCCCTTCATAAGTGCATACCACATACGTACATCTAAGTGGTGTACTATTTTGTTCCTGTTAAAGTCTCAAGGGCCTAGATACTGTAAAAGGTCAGGCAAAGGTACACACCGGCTGGTGTTTTACACAAATATTGTTTTAAGCGTACTGGAGCGCATTGTCCTCCCCTCATAAGTGCATACCACATACGTACGTTTAAGTGGTATACTATTTTGTTCCTGGTAAAGTCTCAAGGGCCAAGATACTGTGAAAGGCCAGGCAAGTACACACTGGGTGGTGTTGTACACAAATACTGTTTTAAGCGTACTGGAGCGCATTGTCCTCCCCTCATAAGTGCATACCACATACAAACATCTAAGTGGTGTACTATTTTGTTCCTGTTAAAGTCTCTAGGGCCTAGATACTGTGAAAGGCCAGGCAAAAGTACACACTTGCTGGTGTTGTAGACAAATACTGTTTTAAGCATAGTGGAGCATATTGTACTGCCATCATATACACACTAAGTATGTCAGGCAGATGTTATGATTCGGCTAGCTGGATGTGGATCCTCTGTGTCAGCGAGGGATTGGCGTGGACCGTGTCGGTGGACTGGTTCTAGGGTTGCTACTGGTTTTCACCAGAGCCCGCCGCAAAGCGGGATGGTCTTGCTGCGGCGGTAGCAACCAGGTAGTATCCACCGGCAACGGCTCAATCTCGCTGACTGCTGAGAAGGTGTGGGACAGAAGGACTAGGCAGAAGCAAGGTCAGATGTAGCAGAGGGTCGGGGCAGGCGGCAAGGTTCGTAGTCAATAGTAATAGCAGGACGTCAGGAACACAGTAATGGTAAACACAGTAGTAGCTTTCTCTAGGCACTAAGGCAACAAGATCCGGCAAGGAAGTGCAGGGGAAGTGAGGTTATATGGACAGTGGGCAGGTGGAAGCTAATCAGACTGATTGGGCCAGGCACCAATCCCTGGTGCACTGGCCCTTTAAATCTTAGAGAGCTGGCGCACGCGCGCCCTAGAGAGCGGAGCCGCTCGCGCCAGAACATGATAGCCGGGGACCGGGACGGGTAAGTTGCTTGGGATGCGATTTGCGAGCGGGCGCGTCCCGCTATGCGAATCGCATCCCCATCATGAATGTCAGTGCAGCGCTCCCGGTCAGCGGGTCCGACCGGGGCGCTGCATAGAGGAGAATGCCGTGAGCGCTCCGGGGAGGAGCAAGGACCCGGAGCGCTCGGCGTAACAGCAGAGAAGTGCCAGAACGTGCACAGAGGAGTGGTAGAGGCCTAAATTCATCAGGCAGAGGTCGCAGCAGACTAGGGGCGAGTGGCAGCAGGAGTCGCAGCGAAAGGCCTGAGCTCCCGGTATCAGCTAGCAGTCGTGTCTTGACCAGCAACCCATCTGCTGTCATTAATTGGTTAACTCGGCCATCCATTTCATCCCAAGTGACATCTGACACCCACGCAATTATTTGTTTAAATTATATTAAATATTATTTAAAAATGTACAAATCACATACAGATTACAGGTGTTGCTATTAGAATCACTGGCGCAGAGCGTCTGTATGTGGCAGCAGGGTCGGGAGACCATATGGCATCACAATTGAAGATATTTTTATTTAATTTTAATAAAATTTTTATTTATTTTAATTTTTTCAAATCCTTTTTTGAAGACCTATTGGAGGGCAAGTCTGGTGCCAGCAGCCGTGCTTATTCCATCTCCAAGTAGTGGAAGTGTTAAGATTTTTAAAGGGAACCAATCATCAGATTTACCCTATATAACGCTTGGCAAAGTGTTATATAGGGTAAAATCTTTATTTTCACCATTCCCGGGGGATGCTCCTGCCCCCAGGGATGATGAAGATATGAAGTTATAAACTAGTCACCGCCGCCGCCGTAAGTAGTCACCTGGGCGGGGAGCTCTTCTCACCTACTCCCGTGAGCGACGCCCCCTCCGCTTGATTGATGGGCAGCGTCATCGCTCTGCTCCGTCTGTTCAGTGAGAAGAACAATGACGCGGCCCATCAATCAAGCCGCGGGGGCGTCGCTCCCGGCCGAAGAACGGGAGTAGGTGAGAAGAGCTCCCCGCCCAGGTGACTACTTACGGTGGCGGCGGTGACTAGTTTATAACTTCATATCTTCACCATCCCTGGGGCAGGAGCGTCCCCCGGGGATGGTGAGGACAACAATTTTACCCTATATAACGCTTTGCCAAGCATTATATAGGGTCAAATCTGATGATTGGTTCCCTTTAAGTAGAAGAAAATTACAAATCTGGCTAAAAAATTTTGAAACCAACTGGTGGCAAAACATTAATCTCAGAGTTCACCTCACTCAGGTTTATGGAAAGGACTGTTGCAGAAAATTCTACAACTCAAACTACCCTCCTTTTAAATCCACCCTTGATGACCTTGTCACATATAATACTACCTCTTTTTTATAGCACTTTTATCACAGATTTTAGTGTTTTTTGAAGTTTGTATTTTTTGCATATGCATGCACATCTGTAATCAGGGCTGTAGCTTCGATGAGGCAAGTGTGGTGATCGCCTCAGGTGTGCTGTTTCAAGGGGGTGCAAAGGGTGTCCAGCACACATTACATTGAGGCATTGATTCCCAACGAGGGTGCCAGGACACTCTGGTGGGAAATATGGTGCTAACATGTTTTTATTTTTCTGCCCAGGCCTGCGCACCTGCCCAGGCCCTCTCCTGTGGCGCAGCTCTGGACTCTGGATTCTCCCTGGTCCCTCAGCAGAATGATGTGGATGGAGTTAAGGAGCAGGGGCAGCGCTGACAGAGGCCTACTCAGATTCAGGTAGTGCACCCCACCCTTCTTTCACTCCTCTACACCTCTGTACACCTCTGTCACCCCTCGTTACCTCTCTGTAACCTCTGGACACCCCTCTGTCACTCCTCTACACCCTTCTAAGATCCCTCTAAACTCCTCTGTCACCCATGTACACCTATCTACACCCCTCTGCCACTGTGTGGGGTAAGGCTGGTTATAAGAGCCTTGTAGTTTGCAGACTTGGTTTAAAGATGTTTCCTGATTAATGAAAAGTGACTTGTAAATGTAACCCCTTAAGGACTAAAAATCATAACACTTTCAATTTTGCACATAAAATTACATATTATGGCTTATTTTTTGCGCCACCAATTCTACTTTGCAGTGACATTAGTCATTTTACCAAAAAATCCATGGCGAAACATGGGGGCTTCCGTTTCTGTGCAGTGCATTTTTTGGTAAAAATAACACCTTACCTTTATTCTGTAGGTCCATACGGTTAAAATGATACCCTACAATGATAGGTTGGGTATTGTTGTACTTTGGAAAGAAATCATAACTACATGCAGGAAAATGTATACGTTTAAAATTGTCATCTTCTGACCCCTAGAACTTTTTTATTTCTGTTCTGAAGTTTTTAGCGGTACCATTTTTGCATTGATAGGACTTTTTGATCACTTTTTATTCATTTTTTTATGATATAAAAAGTGACCAAAAATACGCTATTTTGGATTTTGGAATTTTTTTTGCGCGTACACCATTGACCGTGGGGTTTAATTAATTATTTATTTTTATAGTTCAGACTTTTACGCACGCAGCGATACCACATATGTTTATTTTTATTTACACAGTTTTTTTTATGGGAAAAGGGGGGTGATTCAAACTTTTATTAGGGAAGGGGTTAAATGACCTTTGTTAACTTTTTCTTTTCACTTTTTTTTTGCAGTTATAGCTTCCATAGGGGGCTAGGACACTGCACACACTGATCTCTTATATTGATCCCTGCAAAGCCATAGCCATAGCGGAATTTCACGTGGAATTGGAGCGGAATTGGCGCAAATTCCACGCCAATTCCGCGCCAATTCTGCGTGGAAATGATTCCGACTGAAAAAAAAAATTAACATTGATCTCTAAGGGAGTAAGACGCTGATTCTGCCTGAAAGAAAGAACATGTTCTTTCTCCTAGCGGAACAGATTTCCTCGTCAGAATTCTGCTTGAGGAAATTCTTCAGTGTGAACTGAGGGGAGGAAATTCTGCACAGCTCTATGGGGATTTTCACTGCTGAATGATTTGGAGAGGAAAAAGCAAGCAGAATTACTCGTGGAAATTCCTATCCAATTCCTCAGTGTGAACATACCCTAATGCTGGAAAAGTGCAGAGCCTAAAACTAATATGTTTGTGTTGCAGGTTCTGCCCAAGAGTTTTGGCTGGAACAGATTATCATGATGTCCTGTGCCAGATGGGGAAGAAAAGAAGAGAATGACTCTGGTCAGTGAATATGTCATTTGTGAGTTGCTGCCTAAAACTGTACTGTAAGCTACATAAGAAACATATTAAAAAAATGATTTGGTAAGGGTGTCCCGCTAATTTTTTTTCCCATGGGTTGCTACTAGCCAAAATGGGGGGGGGGGGGCACAATTTTCTGTTCTTGACTCAGGAGCAAAAAGAGCTAGCTGCAGCTCTGTCTGTAATGAACATCATGTAACAAAATGTTTAGCACTTATCTGATTGCCTTTTAGTATGCAAACTTTGTTTAAAAGGGTACTCCCGTGGAAAACTTTTCTTTTTTTTTTTAAATCAAGTGGTGCCAGAAAGTTAAACAGATTTGTAAATCACTTCTATTAAAAAAATCTTAAACCTTCCAGTACTTTTTAGGGGCTGAATACTAAAGAGAAATCCAAAAAAGAATTGCTTTTCCTCTGATGTCATGACCACAGTGCTCTCTGTTGACCTCTGCTGTCCATTTTAACAGCATATGTTTGGGGATTTTCTCCAGCTCTGGACAGTTCCTAAAATGGACAGCTTTTTAAGATTTCTCTTTAGTATACAGCCCCTTAAAAGTACTGGAAGGATTAAGATTTTTTAATAGAAGTGATTTACAAATCTTTTTAACTTTCTGGCACCATTTATTAAAAAAAAAAAAAAAAAGGTTTCCACAGGAATACCCCTTTAACGACAATGGTGACGTGGTACTTAGCGCACCATGACGTACATTTACGCGTCATGTCCGGCAGGTCCCGGCTGCTGTCAGTAGCCAGGGACCCGCCGGTAAAGGCGGGCATCCGCGATCGCACGGATGTCTGCCATTAACCCCTCCGATGTTGTGATCAATACAGATCACGACATCTGCAGCTGTGCGGTACTTTGCACGGATGATCCGATCATCCAGCACGGCGGCCGGAGGTCCCCTCACCTGGCTTTGGCCGTCTCCCGGGGGCCTTCTGCTCTGGTCTGCGAGCGAGCAGACCACAGCAGAAGATGACCGATAATACTGAGCAGTGCTGTGTCCTATACATAGCACTGCACAGTATTAGCAATCAACTGACTGCAATGAATATTCCCCTATGGGGACATAAAAAGTGTAAAAAAAAAAAAAATAAGTTAAAAAATGTAAAACAAAAAAGTAAAAAACTGTGAAAAATCCCCTCCCCCAATAAAAAAAGTAAAACGTCCGTTTTTCCCATTTTACCCCCCAAAAAGCGTAAAAAAAATAATTAATACACATATTTGGTATCGCCGCTTGCATAAAAGTCTGAACTATTAAAATATATAATTAATTATCCCGTACGGTGAACGGCGTAAACGTAAAAAAATTTTAAAAGTCCAAAATTGCTGCTTTTTTGTCACATTTTATTCCAAAAAAATTTATAAAAAATGTATAAAAAGTAAAACCTAATCAAATCAGTAGTACTGATAAAAACTACAGATCATGGCGCAAAAAATGAGCCCTCATATCGCCCCATATATGGAAAAATTAGAAAGTTATAGGTGGTCAAAATAGGGCAATTTCAAACATACTAATTTTGTTAAAATGGTTTGAGATTTTTTTTAAGCGGTATAGAAAAGCATATAATGATGGGTATCATTTTAATCGTATTGACCAACAGAATAACGAAGACATGTCAATTTTACTGGAAAGTGTACAGCGTGAAAACAAAACCTTCCAAAATTTGCAAAATTTCGGTTTTCTTTTCAATTTTCCCACATAAATAATATTTGTTTGGTTGCGCCGTACATTTTATGGTAAAATAAGTGATGTAGTTACAAAGAAAATTGGTGACGCAAAAAACAAGCCCTCATATGGGTCTGTGGATGGAAATATAAGAGAGTTATGATTTTTAGAAGGCGAGGAGGAAAAAAAGAAAATGCTAAAATAAAATGGGTCTGGTCCTTAAGGCCAAAATGGGCCTGGTCCTTAAGGGGTTAAAGACTTTTTATAATTTATGAAACTTAACTTGTAAATTTTGAAATAAAATTTTATAGAATTTAAATAAATTATTTTGATCCATAAAAGTCAGGTAAGAAGTCCAGAATTTTGTCACTACATTCTCATGGAATGAAGGGCATTTCCAAAAGAATCTGCATGTCCTACTGAATAACAGTATTATTTCACTAACCCAGCAGACACGCTATGTGTGTAGGCAAAGTGTTCTACACCCCTATTGAGGCTCTCTGTAGGCCAGAAATAGCCATTTTTAATAGCGATTTGCTGCAATAAATTTTGGGGGGAAATTCAGCGAATCGGCCGCATCGAATTCTTCAGAAATTTGCTCATCTCTCGTTATTTAGTTATTGACCAAATACTTATTTTCCACCATAATTTGCAAAGAAATTCTTTAAAAATCTGACAATGTGATTTTATGGATTTGAATACAGGCTTCTCATCTTTTTAAATGGGGGAACTTGCACAATTGGTGGCTGACTAAATACTTTTTTAACTCTGTATATAGTCTGTCGTCAGGCAGGCTGTACAAGTAGATTGCAGATATTACTGATCATGCTATGCAATGAACAGTAATATGAATTAAGAGACTGCTATTAATAGTCACTTATGGGAACGTAAAAATGTGAAATAGTCATAAAAAATAAAAAAAAATATGTTGGCGCTATGGACAGGTATTTGCCCCACAGCAGCTTATAAATGCAAAATCTATTGGGTCCCTGTTAAACCATTAAAAACATTGTCTGAAAAATCCCACAGAGGGAATCCCTGAGGAAGGAAAACGCTTTTTTTCCGAAACGACGTTGGAGTAACCTTTTTGGCCTGTAGTGACGTCACTCTAAGCTACGGGATTCAGCTCCTTTCACTTTTTCAGCATGAAGGTAGAGACGCCGCTGGCCGGGGCAGATCTCTGACACTTTCCTACACCCGGATCATCAACACAAACCAGCTTATACCGGAAGAACGGGACCGGAACAGTAGCATTGCACAGATAGCTTGAAAGGTAATACGTTCCTGGTACATAGCATAATACGCTGCGCAACTCCTGTAATAGTGTTTGCAATACTCTGGAGAAGGTGTACATATATTATTTATTACTTATTACTTGTTACTTATACTTACATGTTGATTACAACTAAGCATATCAAGTCCTCAATAGCGCTGCTGCCAATCAAACTCTAATAAAAATTTTAATCCCCACCATTTTTCTATTTTACAAATAAAAAAATAAACAAACATATTTAGTGTTGCTGTGTGTGGAAATAAACCACTAAAATATAAAATTAAAGGGGTACTCCGGTGAAAACCTTTTTTCTTTTAAATCAACTGGTGGCAGAAAGTTAAACATATTTGTAAATTACTTCTATAAAAAAATGTTTAATCCTTCCAGCACTTATTGGCTGCTGAATGCTACAGAGGAAATGCCTTTCTTTTTGGAACACTGATGAGATCACGAGCACAGAGCTCTCTGCTGACATCTCTGTCCATTTTAGCAACCATGCATAGCAGATGTATGCTAAGGGCAGCATGGTGGCTCAGTGGGTAGCACTGCTGCCTTGCAGTGCTGGGGACTTGGGTTCAAATCCCACTAAGGACAAAAATAAATAAAGCGTTATTATTATGATAATAACGTCAGCAGAGAGAACTGTGCTCGTGATGTCATCAGAGAGCATTCCAAAAAGAAAAGAATTTCCTTGGTAGTATTCACAAAACTCTCGGAACTCTCGTATGCACGAAACTCTCGGACTACAAAACACAATCTAAGATCTTACAGAACAGATTCCGACAAAAAAACTACCCATCGACGCTACTGAAAAACGCATTCCTCTCCAACTTGGCAACTGAACAAACCACCCTTCTACCATCAGACACACTCATGCAGAAAGAAAAAACAGAAACCAACAATTATGGCTTTAACTTCATCACGACATATACCCAAGAACACAAACAGATCAAAAAAATCTTTGATAGACATTGGAACATTCTCCTAACAGATCTTATCTTAAAGAACCTCATCCCCCAAAAAACCCGGTTTAACCTTCCGTAGGGGACAAACCATCAAAAACATACTTGCTCCTAGCCGTCTAAGAAAAGAGAAAAAGAAAGAGTCACACACCCTCACCCCGGGATCCTACAGATGTGGTAACAGAGGATGCCTCTGTTGCCAAACCATACTACACGGAAGACAATCTTTCACCTCAAAAAACATTGCCACAACATTCAGAATACAATCACATATGGACTGCGGGTCCTCATTTGTCATCTATCTAATTGACTGTGTGTGTGGCACATACTACATCGGCAGGACCACCCAGACCCTAAGAAAACGTCTCAACGGCCACAGACACAACTGCCAAATAGGATACCTCAAACACAGTGTGTCAAGACACATCCTGGAAGATCACAACAAGGACTTTTTGTGTTTAAGGATTACACCCATCGAGCACATCTCTGCAAAATTGGACAACAGACAAGCAGCCCTGAACAAACGGGAAGCTTATTGGATCTATAAATTAAAATGCCTGATGCCAGACGGTTTAAATGAATGTATAGAGCTTTGAACCATTTCTCCACTCCCCCCCCCTCTTGCTTCACCCCTCCTCCCCTCTTCCCCTGGCTTCCCCCCCCCCCCCCCGGGCCCCCCCCCCTCGCTGTCCCTTTCCCTCTCCACTCCTTTTCTCCCCCCCCTTTCACCCTCCTCGTTCCCTCCCCCCATGGTCCACCTCTTGGCTTCCCCTCCCTTTCCCATCCCCCCCGCCCCTCTCCACTCCTTTTCTCCCCCCCTTTCCCCAACCCCCGTTTCCTCCCCCTCTCCCATGGTCCACCTCTTGGCCTGCCCTTCCCACATCCCCCCCCACACACACTCCTTTCCGTCGTCACTCATTTCCCCTCCACCCCTCACCCATCTGCTAGTCACATCATCCATCCCTCCCTTGGCCCCCATACTACAAGGACCTTCATCAACTCCAAAAGATCCAACAATAATAACAAAAACAAAAACTCCACCAACCCCTCCACACAACCCCGACACACGGGGTGCAACACAGAGAACCAACCACCGGAGGAACCCCCCAAATCAAGCTACCCCACCGGACCAACACGCATCAGGTCCACCTCCCTCTACACCCCCAGGACAGAGACCCGGCACTCCAGCTCCACCCCATCCCGCTGATTCGGAACCATCCCCCCAGGATAGCATTTGTTATTCATTACATAGCGATTCTCCCACATGCTCATTCATCCGGAGAGAACTCCTAGAGCTCTGCGAATCCCCTCGGGATCCTTTTTGTTTAGGTGAAATCACCATTGTCCCCTCAGACCAATGGACGGAAGCTGGAGAAGAGATCCTGGAGTCACCCAACAACTTTGGTTCCCCGCAAAGCAGCATCTCCCAGGTCTCTTTTTTAGGGTTCCCTCCGTTGAGAACCCACAGTCCACCGACTACACCGGTCCGCCACCCATGCCGGACACACAAAATAACACAATACTTCCAACCGACTGCATCAGGCACCACCATCTACAAACCACCTCAGAAAACATCCCAAAAAAGAAAAGAAAGACCAGAGGATGCAGAGGTGGAAACAACAGATCCCGACACAGGGCACATCATCCACAGCCCAAAAAAGAACAAACAGAACCCATAAAAAATTTTAACCTCTCCACCTATCAACTAAACGAGGCAGAAAACTCCCTCCTAAGAAAGGGCTTGTCATTCTGCACCACCCAGAAAGCAGACGACTTCAACCTATTTCTCGATTTGAATACTTTCACTAGAAAACTAACGCTGAAAAGACACTTCGAATTAGAAAAACTCAAAACCAAGTCAGGATCAACTACCACTACCATCACCACCACCATCACCCCAGATTCTGATCATGTGCACTAAGATGTTAAGCCTAAAAGCTCTTTTTATCCACACCACCACAAGGGCCACCATTTGCATGCTTTTTACAATTCTGTGATGGAAGATTTCTTAAGGCTCAACACCACGCAATCCATCTCCAAGGAGAGAAAAAACCTCACATGGTCAGAGAACCAAGCCCTAAAAACTCTGAAGGAGAACCGTGAGATAGTGATAAGAGGAGCAGATAAAGGCGGAGGAATCGTGATCCAAAACCGAGAAGATTACGAAGCTGAAGCCCTCCGAATACTCTCAGACTCCATGTACTATGATCTTATCACCAATGACACATCGGCCATTTACAACCAAGAGTACAAGCGAACTTATACACTCCGCCTACATAGAAGGTGTCATAAAAAAAACTTTTCCTCCTGACCAAATCCCCACAGATGGCCTTCTTTTACCACCTTCCAAAGGTCCATAAGTGCATCACCAAACCCCCAGGAAGGCCCATCATTTTGGGAATTGGCTCACTCACGAGCCAACTTTCACATTACATAGACCTTTTCCTTCAAGATATCGTGATCACTCTACCTTCCTACCTGAAGGATTCAGCCAGTCTAATTAAAGATCTACTGGCATTTCCCTGGGAAAAGGACTACCTTTTCATAACCCTTGACGTCACCTCACTCTACTCCAACATCTCACATGACCTAGGACTCAAAACTACGGCACAATATCTACACCAAGCCAAAAAAATTCAAGGACAAACAGATCAACTTCCTTCTGGACGGTCTCAAGTTCATCTTGACCCATAATGTCCTTTATGACCCCATAATGTTCCTATAACGACTCCACTACCAAAAAAAGGGCACAGCAATGGGGACCCGTGTGGCCCCCAGCTATGCAAACCTGTTTATGGGGGGGGGGTTTGAATCTAAATACATTTTCGGCTCCACCTCCTTCCTACCTCACATTTGCTACTATAAATGCTACATAGATTACCTTTTTTTCATCTGGAGGGGCGATTTGGATCAAGCCAACCGGTTCATACAACATTTGAACAGCAACAACTGGGGACTAGAATTTACCCCCACTCTGGACCCCAGTTCTATAGTCTTTTTGGACCTACAGGTGAGCCACCATCTCGGGAAGATAACCACCACCACACACTCCAAGAAAGTCGATACGAACAGCTTGTTGGATTTCCACAGCGCCCACCATAAGAAATGGCTCCTCAACATACCCTATAGTCAATATAGAAGGATTCGCAGGAACTGCACAAAACTCTCGGACTACAAAACACAATCCAAGATCTTACAGAACAGATTCCGACAAAAAAAACTACCCATCGACACGACTGAAAAAAACGTTACCTCCCCCCCTCCCCCCATGGTCCACCTCTTGGCCTCCCCTCCCTTTCCTATCCCCCCCCGCCCTTCCCACATCCCCCCCCCACACACACTCCTTTCCGTCATCACTCATTTCCCCTCCACCCCTCACCTATCTGCTAGTCACATCATCCATCCCTCCCGTTTCTTGACGCTCTCAAATTACCCTCCATTTTTACTTCTCCTACTTTGCTCTGTAGTATTCAGCAGCTAATAAGTACAGGATGGATTAAGATTTTTTAATAGAAGTAATTTACAAATATGTTTAACTTTCTGCCACCAGTTGATTTAAAAGAAAAAAGGTTTTCACCGGAGTACCTCTTTAATAATTCCATATGATGATCAGGGTAAACAGTGTAAAAAAAATATCAAAAAGCCGTATATATGCAAAAGTGTTAATAAAAAGTACAGATCACAACGCAAGAAAAAAAAACTCACTCACAAAGTTCAGCCTATGGTACAAATAAGAAAGTTATAAGGGTCAGAATAGGACACTTTTAAAGATATTTATTTATTAGTACGATTATAGACAAGCGTCTAAATATTAGTACTGTTTGAAATAGATTGACTCACAGAAAAAAGATAAAATTTTAATTTTAGCCTAAACACTGAGTAAAAACGAACCCCCCTCCCGAAAAAAAAAAATTTTTTGTTGCACTGTACATTTTATAGTATAATAAAGGGGTCATTACAAAGTACAATTGGTCATGCAAAAAACAAGCCCTCATATGGCTTTATAGATGGAAGAATAAAAGCATTATGTCTCTTAATGACAAGGAGGAAAAACTAAAATGAAAAATTTAAGTTGTTTGTGTTGTCATGGGCTATGCCAAAATGGGCTATGTCCTCAAGGGGTGAAGGAGGCCAGGTTATTTTTACTCCTTTTATGAATCATTCCAATGCTATCTAAATGTACCTGGGCCCCAGTATGCATCAGTGGATATGCTCTCTACATTCCACCATTTCCACAGCCGTTTCAGTAAAGGAGACTTTCTTGGACCCCTGTTCTACAACTAGCAGCACTCAGCATGGTTGTCTACTCTACCCATTGATTTTCAATAAACTCTTATTCTGTCATGTTCAACAGAAAATGGATATAGCAGGGGTTAGTCTAGGATCTGTGGAACGTTAGGTCGCTGCATACACGGGCAACCTTCTTCTGCCTTACCTCGCAACCTTTTTGGATGAAATGGCCAGATATCCTTCTCTTTCCAACTATTAGACTAACTTACAGATGTCTGGACCTTGAAAATCTCCTTACTATCCAGTAAACATTTTCCTCTGTCCACTCCTTTCACCTTCAAATGGGCTATGGCTTCTTTGAAATACTTGGACACTCATCTCACCTCTCAGGCTTGTATGTCAACTTGTTCTCACTCCTGCAGACCATGAAATAACTTCTATGTTTATGAGGTTCAACACATTTATGTTGTTTGGTAGATGCTCTATATTCATACTGAACATGCTGCACGGTATTCTCTATCTTCTCCAGGCTTTGCCTATTCAGGCCTTCTTTACTAAAGTCTCCTCTCTCCCCTCATCTGGACAAACAAGTCAGCTCATCTGGCCAGGTAGATTCTTTATAGGTCTAAATCTGCTGGGGAATAGCTCTTTCCATATCAGTATTAGGTTGCCACACATTATGCCCGAGTTGTTGATTGGCATAGACATTCTAAAACAAAAAATGTTGCTCTTGAAACTATGGTCTCCTAGATCTTTCTCCGAGACCATCCTTTCCCCTCCCCACTAGATGCCATACCTTGAAACTTTGTAACTGCCTCCTAGCTAAAAGCTCCAATTGTGCATCCTCAGCCATTACTTTCTGCCTCGGAACAGGACCATAGACTTTCTTTTTAGGACCCCAGGAGACTGTTTTCATTTTTTTGGATGCATTTTTCTTCAAAATCTAGCTGCAACCAAAAGGTGTGCTAATCATAGCTCTCCAGAGGTACAGTGTTCTCACACACCTGCATAAATTTATCATTTGGCTTCACCAATTTGCTGGAAAGGATGGGGTCAATCAGGCTCTTTCCTTAAATTTTTTGGGAGTGCTCTGTGTTTTCTGCTTTCTGAAGAGAGCTGTTGTTTCTTCTTTCACTGACCACTCGTTCCCCTAGTCTCCAGTCTCTTTTTTCTCCTTTGTCCACTCTGATTTTATAGTCAAAACCTATTGGTTATCTCATTAGCATCATCTTTGTAAATGCAGCTAGGGCCTAAATCCTGGCCCTATAGAGGCATCTGGAGGCTCTGGCGCCAAAGCTCTGGATTCGTAAAATGGGGCACTTGATTGCACATAACTGAAAACAAAGCAAACAGTCCTCAAAGTAATCCTAAAATGTGACCAGTTGAAATTAATAAAAGTAGTTTTGTTTATTTAAAGTATCAACAATTTAAAACAAATAGATATTTTAGCTCTTTCCACAGGCCCCTTGTGGCTATATAATAATATACATTTAAATAACTGATGATAAAAAGAGAATAGGAAATGATAATTCATAAAATATAAAAATAGATTAAAACGTTAACAGAATTTATACACAATAAAACAAAATCATAAGATCCAAAGCCACAAATTCAGTGATAGAGACACACAGCTGTTATAACTGAATTTCCCTAAAGGGAATTGGTAGTCTCTCAATAGAATGCAGAATAAATATGGTCATCTGTGGATTGATATAATTGCAGCATTGTTGTTTAATAAAGATGTCTGTATTGGTAATTAGCTCTCTCACTCTGGAAATACAGATGCGAGCTTTGATTTAAAATATTAAAATGCAGTTCCAAAATGTGTTGTTTGTGCTAGGCAGATGTTTGCACTTAGTCTTTCATTTATAAGCCTTTTAAATACCGTAGATATGCATGCTAAGGGTGTAGGTGACTTTAAAATTGTTATGCCTGCTCGGTGAGTTAGTAACACTTTCTAATGTGAAATTAGGCTAATCGCTTTAAAAAATAAATAAAACGTTGGTGCTATGGGGCATAGCATTTGATCTAATCCCGGGACCTGTGTAGGAGGGATGTCGCGCACTCCTCCTGAGAGTTTCAATCCAGCTCATGCTACTCGCTACAGAGTGTTCAGTCAGTGCTTTGCCTGTGTGGGACAGCTATGCGTACAATTGCTTTTAGGTATGCAACATTTTACCACCCACATTATTCTGCAGGGCTTTTGTTTCTCGTCTTTTGGCGTTGCTTCCATTAGCATATGAGCAAATAGTGTGGCATGGTTGGATGGTGAGGCCTTGGCTACGTGGGATAGGTTCTTACAATCCTGGAATGGCATATCATTTTTTATTCCTGTGGCTGACAGATTTTCTCCAGGGGTATTTACTGATGCATCATCTTCAGGTTTTGCGGTTTTATGGGACACCCATTGGCTGGCAGCTCCTTGGCCTCTTGACATAGAAGGTTTCGCTACCACTTCTGCCCCGTTGGTAGCTGCAGCACACATTTGAGGTTCTTCTTGGTCTAGAAAGACCAGCGGTTGTGGAGATTGTTGATAAGGGCAGGTCTAGATCTGGCACAATTATGAGATTTGCGAGGAGGTTGGTTTGGTTATCCATGTTACACAATTTTCATATGGTCTGTGAAAATGTCGATGGTATCAAGAATGTTGCAGCAGATTCATTGTCTCGTGCTAAATTTAATCTCTTCTTCCAGGTCATGCTGGTAGCCTACAGGGCACCTACCCCAGCTCCTCCCATCAGTTGTCTGGTTTTGGATTAGAACATTATATGTGTCTTGCTAAAGAACTCATGAATAAAGCACTGTCAAATAATAAGGCTAAAGCTTATTCTCATGCGTGGAAAGTGTTTTTGGGTTTTCATCAAAGATATCCTTAAGGGGTGAGTTTACCACTAGCGGGTTCCTCATTTCTGAATTGGGGCAGTAATTGGTGTTTCATAGACATGCTGAACTCACCCTGGCTTCCTCTAAGAATTCAGTGTCCAGCACAGTGGTGGGGTACTATTCTACTAGTCAAGAGTGGCGTCCCATTAGGGTCATTAAGGAATATCATAATTTTAGTGTCTCCACAGCGGCAGCTCGGCACACCTCTAATCACAGTAGGTTGGGTGAGGAGTATTCATGTTTCGTATGTAAGGCTTTGACCATAAATATATAAGGTGGTGTTAGTGGTGATTCATAAGACTACCATAGGTGTAAAAAGTGTGAGGTGCTCAAGAAATGCTCTGTGAAATATAAGTAAATTATGAGCTGTGGAAGTGAAAAAAAAAAATGGATAAAAACAAAAAAAATATATATATAGAATAACAATACCAGATAAAATATTAAAGGATTCTTGAATAGAAAACTAAAGATAAAGTAGCACAGGAGTCTTGAGTAAAGAACTAAATATGGAGTACTGGGTTTGGATCAACCCTGGCAGTGGTCATGTAGAGGAGAGCTCAACCCAGGATTAAAGGGATACTCCGCCCCTAGAAATCTTATCCCCTATCGAAAGGATAGGGGATAAGATGTCAGATCGCCGGGGTCCCGCTACTGGGGACCCCAGGAATCGCTGCTGCAGCACCCCGCTATCATTACTGCACAGAGTGAGATCGCTCTGCACGTAATGACGGCAATACAGGGGCCGGAGCATCGTTACGTTGCGGCACCGCCCCTCGTGATGTCACGGCCCGCCCCGTCAATACAAGTCTATGGGAGGGGGCGTGGCGGTTGTCACGCCCCCTGCCATAGACTTGCATTAAGGGGATGGGCCGTGATGTCATGAGGGGTGGAGCCATGACGTCACGCTGCTTCGGCCCCTGTATCGCCCGTCATTACGCACAAAGCGAACTCGCTCTGTGCAGTAATGATGGCGGGGTTCCGCAGCGGCGATCCCCGGGGTCTCCAGCAGCAGGACCGTGGCGATCTAACATCTTATCCCCTATCCTTTGGATAGAGGATAAGATGCCAGGGGCGGAGTACCCCTTTAAAGAAAGCCAAAAAGTTCAAGCCCAGCATTCAGACCTTTAGGCTCTAAACTTTTAAAAGGGTATTCCAGGCAAAAACTTTTTTTTATATATCAACTGGTTCCGGAAAGTTAAACAGATTTGTAAATTACTTCTATTAAAAAATCGTAATCCTTCCTGTTACGCCGAGCACTCCGGGTCCCTGCTCCTCCCCGGAGCGCTCGCGGCGTCTCTATCTCTGCAGCGCCCCGGTCAGACCCGCTGACCGGGAGCGCTGCACTGACATTGCCGACGGGGATGCGATTCGCATAGCGGGACGCGCCCGCTCGCGAATAGCATCCCAAGTCACTTACCCGTCCCGGTCCCCGGCTGTCATGTTCTGGCGCACGCGGCTCCGCTCTCTAGGGCGCGCACGCGCCAGCTCTCTAAGATTTAAAGGGCCAGTGCACCAATGATTGGTGCTTGGCCCAATAAGCCTACTTAGCTTCCACCTGCTCCCTGTCTATATTACCTCACTTCCCCTGCACTTCCTTGCCGGATCTTGTTGCCATTGTGCCAGTGAAAGCGTTTCCTTGTGTGTTCCTAGCCTGTGTTCCAGACCTCCTGCCGTTGCCCCTGACTACGATCCTTGCTGCCTGCCCTGACCTTCTGCTACGTTCGACCCTGCTCTTGTCTACTCCCTTGTACCGCGCCTATCTCAGCAGTCAGAGAGGTTGAGCCGTTGCCGGTGGATACGACCTGGTGGCTACCGCCGCTGCAAGACCATCCCGCTTTGCGGCGGGCTCTGGTGAAAACCAGTAGCAACTTAGAACCGATCCACCGACACGGTCCACGCCAATCCCTCTCTGGCACAGAGGATCCTCCTCCAGCCTGCCGAATCGTGACACTTCCAATAGTTATTAGCTTCTGAATTTTTCTGTCTAACTGCTAATTATTCTACGGATAATTTGCACCTGAATGGAAGGGGGTCCGCTGTGCTGGGGGAGAGAATCCTGGAAGAGGTGGCTGAGTATTTAAACTAGGTGAGTGGGGGGAGGATAATAAAGCAAAGAAAGCAGACAGTGGGATGGATAGGTTAGAGAGGGGTCAGGACATAATGGTGGGTGGAGAGGAGTCCTGTGGGGGGAGGTTAAGAGCAGTGGATAAGGAGATCCATGGGTTACAAACCAGCCGTAAAAATAAATGTAGCCCGAAAAATTGTAATCCCAATAATTCAAAAAATTCCATTAGCCCCAATAACTCAATAACTACAATAAGCCCCATTAACTCAAAAAATACCATTAGCCCCAATAACTTAAATAACAACGTTAGACCCAATAATGCAAAAAATCCCATTAGCCCCAATAACTTAAATAATAACGTTAGACCCAATAACTCAAAAATACTATTAGCCCCAATAACTTAAATAGTACAATTAGCCCTTATAACTCAAAAAATAACATTAACCCCAATAACTCTGAAAATCCCATTAGTGAGACTATATGTGTAAAACTTAATGGAAATGTAAAGTGTATGTTCACAAATGCCAGAAGCCTAGCAAATAAAATGGGGGAGCTTGAGGCCTTGATACAGGAGGAACATATTGATATAGTTGGGGTCACTGAGACATGGCTGGACTCCTCACATGACTGGGCTGTTAATCTGCAGGGGTTTACATTGTTTCGCAAGGATAGAATGAACAGAAAAGGTGGTGGAGTCTGTCTGTATGTAAGAAGTGGTATGAAAGTCAGTGTGAACGATGCCATAGTGTGTGATGATTCTGAGGATGTGGAATCATTGTGGGTAGAATTACAAAAGGAGGGAAATATTGAAAAAATAGTATTTGGTGTAATCTACAGACCCCCTAATATCACTGAAGAGATAGAAGGTCAGCTGTATAAACAAATAGAGAGGGCCGCCCGGGCAGGTACAGTGGTAATAATGGGAGATTTTAACTATCCAGATATAGATTGGGGTCGGGGCTGGCTAAAACTACAAAGGGGAGAAAATTCCTAAATTTATTGCAGGATAATTTTATGGGCCAATTTGTGGAGGACCCAACAAGAAGTGATGCCTTGTTGGATCTGATCATTTCCAACAACGCAGAGCTGGTTGGTAATGTAACTGTGCAGGAAAACCTTGGTAATAGCGACCACAATATAGTTACTTTTGACTTAAAATGTAGAAAACAAAGACAGACGGGGAAGGCAAAAACATATAACTTTAAAAAGGCAAATTTCCCTGGGCTGAGAGCTGCACTACCGGACATAGACTGGGGGGAGGTGTTCTCAAATACTGATACAGAAGGTAAATGGGACATCTTTAAATCAACTCTAAATAACTATACAGCTAAATATATACCAAAGGGGAACAAATATAAACGATTAAAACTAAATCCTACATGGCTGACAAATGATGTTCAAAGAGCAATAAACAACAAAAAAATAGCCTTCAAAAAATTCAAATCTGATGGGTCAGCTATAACATTTAAACAGTACAAGGAGCTTAATAAAATCTGTAAAAATGTAATAAAAACAGCAAAAATTCAAAATGAGAGACAGGTGGCCAAAGAAAGCAGAACTAATCCTAAATATTTTTTTAGATATATAAATACAAAAAAAACAAGGACAGAGCATGTAGGGCCCCTTAATAATGATAATGGGGAGGTTGTCACGGGCGATCAAGAGAAGGCGGAGCTACTGAATGGGTTCTTTAGTTCTGTATACACTATGGAAAAAGGAGCTGACATTGGCCAGGTCAGTGCTGGTAACACATCATGTAATGTACTGAACTGGCTTAATGTAGAGATGGTACAAGGTAAGTTAAGTAAAGTAAATGTAAGCAAATCTCCAGGGCTGGATGGACTACACCCAAGAGTTCTTAGAGAGGTAAGTTCAGTAATATCTGTACCCTTGTTCATGATATTTAGAGATTCTCTTGTGTCTAGTATTGTGCCAAGGGACTGGCGCAAGGCTAATGTGGTATCAATCTTCAAGAAGGGCTCTAGGTCTTCGCCAGGCAATTATAAACCGGTAAGTCTAACGTGCATTGTGGGTAAATTGTTTGAAGGACTTATAAGGGATTACATACAGGAATACATAGGGGATAATTGTATTATAAGTGATAGCCAGCATGGGTTTACTAAGGATAGAAGTTGTCAAACCAATCTAATTTGCTTTTATGAAGAGGTGAGTAGAAGCCTTGAAAGAGGAATGGCTGTGGATATAGTGTTTCTGGTTTTTGCCAAAGCGTTTGATACTGTCCCTCACAGACGTCTGACAGGTAAGTCAAGGTCTTTGGGCTTGTAAACTTTAGTTTGTAACTGGATTGAACACTGGCTCATGGATCGTACCCAGAGAGTGGTGGTCAATGATTCGTACTCTGATTGGTCCCCGGTAATTAGTGGTGTACCCCAAGGTTCAGTACTGGGCCCGCTGTTGTTTAATTTATTTATCAATGATATAGAGGATGGCATAAACAGCTCTGTTTCTATCTTTGCAGATGACACCAAGCTTTGTAGCACAGTACAGTCTATAGAGGATGTGCATAAGTTACAAGATGACTTGGATAGACTAAGTGTCTGGGCATCCACTTGGCAAATGAGGTTCAATTTGGATAAATGTAAAGTTATGCATCTGGGTACTAATAACATGCATGCATCGTATGTCTTAGGGGGGATTAAACTGGCAGAGTCACTGGTAGAGAAGGATCTGGGTGTACTTGTAGATCACAGACTACAGAATAGCATGCAATGTCAGGCTGCTGCTTCCAAAGCCAGCAGGATATTGTCATGTATAAAGAGAGGCATGGACTCAAGGGACAGGGACATAATACTCCCCCTTTATAAAGCATTGGTACGGCCTCACCTGGAATATGCTGTTCAGTTTTGGTCGCCTGTTCATAAAAGGGACACTGCGGAGTTGGAAAGGGTGCAGAGACGCGCGACTAAACTAATATGGGGCATGGAACATCTTAGCTATGAGGAGCGATTAAAGGAGTTACAATTGTTTAGTCTTGAGAAGAGACGTTTAAGGGGGGATATGATAAACGTATATAAGTATATAAATGGCCCATACAAAAAATATGGAGAAAAACTGTTCCAGGTTAAACCCCCCCCCAAAGGACGAGGGGGCACTCCCTCCGTCTGGAGAAGAAAAGGTTTAGTCTAAAGGGGCGACACGCCTTCTTTACCGTGAGGACTGTGAATTTATGGAACGGTCTACCTCAGGAACTGGTCAAAGCAGGAACAATTAACAGCTTTAAAACAGGGTTAGATACATTCCTGGAACAAAATAACATTAATGCTTATGCAGAATTATAAAACTACATCCCTTCCCCTTATCCCCTGATGGACGTATGTCTTTTTTCAACCATACTAACTATGTAACTATGTAATGATGATGTCGCGTCCCGGGAGCTGTGCATGATGGGAGAAAGCAGTTAGACAGAAAACAGCAACTCAACTTCAGAAGCTAATAACTATTGGAAGGATTAAGATTTTTTAATAGAAGTAATTTACAAATCTGTTTAACTTTCCTGAGCCAGTTGATATATATAAAAAAAGTTTTTGCCTGGAATACCCCTTTAAATTTGTAAATTTTTTCATATCTGCTCTTGACATTTGGGTCGTATAGTTATTGCCCCCTCTCCAACTATTTTTTACACTCCGTATGGCTGTTAACAATAATTTAGAAGGCTCTGTGTTGTTATTTGTAGCAAAATGAGCTGATAGTTGATGATTTAGGTTGCCTTTCCGTAGATTAAGATTTTTAACTGCCTTTTTGTTTTGCCAATATATTGTTTATGGCAGTAACAAAGCAGAACATATATAATACTGTTAATATTATAAGAAACTCTGTCCCATTAAAAATCGTTAACAAGAGATTTGATCTTGTAGGTTTTTCTTGAAAAGCTAATGAGTTTAAAATTTGCAATTGCACCCACAACCAAAGAAGCCTTTAGGATTCAACCTCTTAAGGACTGGGCCATTTTTCATTTTTGCACTTTCGTTTTTTTCCACCTCACCTTCTAAAAATCATAACTCTTTCAATTTTCCAACTACAGACCCATATGAGGGCTTCTTTTTTTGTGCCACCAATTTTATTTGTAATGACATCAATCATTTCACCACAAAATCTATGGCGAAAGAAGAAAAAAAAAAAAGCCATTTTGTAACTTTTGGGGGCTTCCGATTCTACACAGTGCACTTTTTGGTAAAAATGACACATTGGGCCTCATTTACTAAGAGTGTCGGGTTTTTACTAGTGGGAAATATTGTTTCAGACTTGCATAATTCCACCTTATTTACTATGGGGATCACAGATTTACTGTGAATTACTATTTTCTGTGAATTCAATAGTACATAGGTTGGGTTGTGAAACCCAGCCCCTTTTTGGGCCGGCATCACCCCATTTGCGACAGACCACAGCCCCTTTTTCGGCTTTTTGCAGTGCAATGTCGGGTTTTCCAGATTTTCCTGGCGCACACTGTCGCAGACTGGCACAGACATGTCGCAGACACTCTGCGCCAAAATAACCCCACAAAAACTGGTCGGTTTCAGCTTAGTAAATGAGGCCCATTATCTTTATCCTGTAGGTCCATACAGTTACAAGGATACCTAATTTAGGTTTTATTTTATTTTACTACCTGAAAAATAATAATGTTGCTCAAAAAACACTTAAAGAGCAACTGTCATGAACTTGGGACTATATAACTTACACACAGTCTTTATACTGTGTGCAGATTGTGTCTACAGTCGTGTTTTTACCTTAGTTCTCTCTGCTTTTATCACCCCAAAAAACCACACACAGTCAGATAGGCGTGGCGCAAGGTTCGCTATGCCCCGCCACTGACACGCCTATACCCTGTACAACAGCGCTGGGACCGCTGTGTGATTGACACAGATTGTGTCTAGTGTTTTTACCTTTGTTCTCTCTGCTTTTATCACCCCAAAAAATGTTTTGATAGCAGCCGCACACAGTCAGATAGGTATGGCGCAAGGTTCGCAATGCCCTGCCACGACACGCCTATCCCCTGTTCGTCAGCGCTGCGACCGCTGTGTAATTGACACACAGGTCCCAGCGCATGCGCATCTTAGCTTATACCCTGTGCGCGCCGCAGCGTGTTATCCTTGCAAGCGCTCGCAGGTGACGGGTGTGAGTGCATGCCAGGATAACAAGCTGCGGCGCGCACAGGGTATAAGCTAAGATGCGCATGCGCTGGGACCTGTGTGTCAATCACACAGCGGTCGCAGCGCTGACGTACAGGGGATAGGCGTATTGGTAGCAGGGCATAGCGAACCTTGCGCCATGCCTATCTGACTGTGTGCGGCTGCTATCAAAAAATTTTTGGGGGTGATAAAAGCAGAGAGAACAAAGGTTAAAACACTATTGTAGACACAATCTGCACACAGTACAAAGGCTGTGTGTAGCTTATATAGCCCCAAGTTCATGACAGTTGCGCTTTAAACAACACAATATAACTCCAAGTCAATCACACTTCAGTGAATTCACACTGTCACTCAGGAAGCAACACTGATTGACAATCAATTTCACATGCTGTTGTGCCAAATGGCACAGATAACAGGTGGAAATTATAGGCAATTAGCAAGTCACTCCCAATAAAGAAGTGGTTCTGCAGGTGGTGACCACAGACCACTTCTCAGTTCCTATGCTTCCTGGCTGATGTTTTGGTCATTTTTGAATGCTGGCGGTGCTTTCACTCTAGCATTAGACAGAGTCTACAACCCACAGTGCAGCTCATCCAGGATGGCACATCAATGCGAGCTGTAGCAAGAAGGTTTGCTGTGTCTGTCAGCATAGTGTCCAGAGCATGGAGGCACTACCAGGAGACAGGCCAGTACATCAGGAGACCTGTAGGAGGGCAACAACCCAGCAGCTGGACCGCTACCTTCGCCTTTGTGCAAGGAGGAGCACTGCCAAAGCCCTGCAAAATGACCTCCAGCATGCCACAAATGAGCATGTGTCCACTCCAACAGTCAGAAACAGACTCCATGAGGGCCCGAGGTCCACAGGTGGGGGAATGTGCTAACAGCCCAACTCCGTGCAGAATGTTTGGCATTTGTCAGAGAACACCAAGATTGGCAAATTCGCCACTGGTGCCCTGTGCTCTTCACAAATGAAAGCAGGTTCACACTGAGCACATGGGAGTCTGGAAAAGATGTGGAGAACGTTCTGCTCCCTGCAACATCCTCCAGCATAACCGGTTTGGCGGTGGGTAAGTGGCATTTCTTTGGGGGGGGGGGGGGGGGCCGCACAGCCCTCCATATGCTTGCCAGAGGTATCCTGACTGCAATTAGGTACAGAGATGAGATCCTCAGACCCCTTGTGAGACCATATGCTGGTGCGGTTGGCCCTGGGTTCCTCCTAATGTAACACAATGCTAGACCTCATGTGGCTGGAGTGTGTCAGCAGTTCCTGCAAGAGGAGGGCATTGATGCTATGGACTGGGCCACCCATTGCCCAGACCTGAATCCGATTGAGCACATCTGGGACATCATGTCTTGCTCCACCAACGCCACTTTGCACCACAGACTGTCCAGTAGTTGGTGGATGCTTTAGTCCAGGTATGGGATGACATCCCTCAGGAGACCATCCGCCACCTCATCAGGGGCATGCCCAGGCACTGTAGGGAGGTCATACGGGCATGTGGAGGTCACACACACTACTGGGCCTCATTTTGACTTGTTTTAAAGACATTACATCAAAGTTGGATCAGCCTGTAGTGTGGTTTTCCACTTTGATTTTGAGTGTGACTCCATATCCAGACCTCCATGGGTTGATAAATTTGATTTTCATTGATAATTTTTGTGTTATTTTGTTGTCAGCACATTCAACTATGAAAAAGACAAAAGTATTTCATACGATTAGTTCATTCAGATCTAGGATGTGTTATCTTAGTGTTTCCTTTATTTATTTTTTTGAGCAGTGTATAACTACATGCACCAAAATTAGTATCTTCTTTTTTTTATAATTTGCTTATTAGACATTTCATAAAAATTATAACAAAGCGGATTAAGATATAGACATCACAGTGTTACACATCCAATCTTCAATTTTTCACTACATTGCAGTATAAACCAACAAAACATTCCTCTTCCACATTTTACAGTCATGGCCGTAAATGTTGGCACCCCAGAATTTTTTTTTAGAAAATGAAGTATTTCTTACAGAAAAGGATTGCAGTAACACATGTTTTGCTATACGCGTTTATTCACTTCATGTGTATTGAAACTAAACCAAAAAAGGGAGGATAAAAAGCAAATTGGACATAATGTCACACCAAACTCCAAAAATGGTCTGGACAAAATTATTGGCCCCCTTAACTTAATATTTGGTGGCACACCCTTTGGAAAAAATTACTGAAATCAGTCGCATCCTATAACCACCAATAAGCTTCTTACACCTCTCAGCCAGAACACTCTTCCTTTGCAAACTGCTCCAGGTCTCTCTTATTGGAAGGGCGCCTTTTCTCAACAGCAATTTTAAGATCTCTCCACAGGTGTTCAATGGGATTTATATCTGGAGTCATTGCTGGCCACTTCAGAACTCTCCAGCGCCATTCATTACTGGGTGCTTTTTGATGTAAGTTTTGGGTCATTGTCCTGCTGGAAGACCAGATTTCTGACACTGGGCTGTACAGTGCAACCCAAAATCTGTTGGTAATCCTCAGATTTCATGATGCCTTGAATCAAGGCACCCAGTGCCAGAGGCAGCAAAACAACCCCAAAACATCATTGAACCTCCACCATATTTCACTGTAGGTACTGTGTTCTTTTCTTTGTATGCCTCATTCCGTTTTTGGTAAACATTAGAATGATGTGCTTAACCAAAAAGCTCTATCTTGGTCTCATTTGTCCACAAGATGTTTTTCCAGAAAGATTTTGGCTTACTCAAGTTCACTCTGGCAAAATGTAGTCTTGTTTATTTTATGTCTCTGTGTCAGCAGTGGGGTCCTCCTGGGTCTCATGCCATAGCATTTCATTTAAATGTCGACAGATAGTTTGTTCTGACACTGATGCTCCCTGAGCCTGCAGGACAGCTTGAATATCTTTGGAACTTGTTTGGGGCTGCTTATCCCCCATCCGGACTATCCTGCGTTGACGCCTTTCATCAATGTTTCTCTTCCGTCCATGCCCAGGAAGATTAGCTACAGTGCCATGGGTTGCTAACTTCTTGATAATGTTGCACATTGTGGACAAAGGCAAATCTAGATCTCTGTAGACGGACTTGTAACCTTGAGATTGTTGATATTTTTCCACAATTTTGGTTCCCAAAACTAAGTGAACTTCTCTCCTTTCTATCTGCTTTCAGGTGTGATTTTTATATTGCCCACACCAGTCACTTGCCCCAGGTGAGTTTAAAGGAGCATAACATGCTTGAAACAATTTTATTTTTCCACAATTTTGAAAGGGCGACAATAAGTTTGTCCAGCCCATTTTTGGAGTTTGGTGTGACATTATATCCAATTTGCTTTTTATCCTCCCTTTTTTGGTTTAGTTCCAATACACACAAAGGGAATTAACATGTGTATAGCAAAACATGTGTTACTGCAATCCTTTTCTGTGAGAAATACTTAATTTTCTAGAAAAATTTCAGGGGTGCCAACATTTACAGCCATGACTGTACATTTTTTCCCTACTCCCACCCACCCTACCCCTGATCCCATTAGAAAAGGGAGAAATCAAATTACAACAATACCATGTGAGCGACATATTTCCTAACATCTCCCAATCATCCTATATTCCATAACCTTGTTATTTTTTACAAAGAATTTACACGAGGAAGAATCATCTCTTACAATGTTTTCCCCACCCATCAATAAAGGAGAGAGAGAAAGAAAGAAAGAGAAAAAAAAAGGATACTGTTGGCAATATTTAGGAAGGCCAGTATTTATATACTTTACTCCATATATCTTTCCCTTTCGCCCATAATTGCTCTTTTCTCTTAACACTCTGAATTTCTCTTTGACATTCTCCCACAGAGGGTTCATGAGGTTTAATCCAGTAACGCACTATTACCAATCTTGCATAGAACAAAGTCCTACATAAGAACAGGGCTGTGGAGTCGGTAAATGTTCCGACTCCGACTCCGCAGTTTTTTGTACTTCCGACTCCCCTTTATTAATATGCAAATGTATTTATAAACACTTACAATTGAATCCAAGAAGCTGTTCCACCAAGTTCTTCTAAGCTCTTCTAGCAGAGAGAGGTAGTTGGGCAGAAGCTGCTGCCTTCTCCTTTTTGTGAGCTGATCTGCTGCTGAAGATAGGGCAGTGGGAGGATCCAGGAAGGGATGTTTTTATTATAAAACATGATTTCCCTAGTAGAATCCCATAGTCATGTTTAAAGTTTAAGCTAACAATCGGAGTTTACAAGTTTTTATAGCCTTAGCTGAATGGCAGCAGTTCTTCCAATGGTTTACATCTTCAGTCTTGAACTATTGACCCTCCATTCCCTTCACTTATACAAGTGTCTCTTGTCCTGCAAAAAACATATTTAGTTAATCCCTTGTCAGTGAAAGGCTAGGTTACCCATGGGTTCCCTGTAACAGAACACAACACTATGGAAAGTATAAGTATTGCCACTCCTAATTGTGCATTGCGTGCCATATAGTGAAGCACATGAAAAGAATGCTTCTTCACAGTCACTTAACGTGTTCGTTTTGCGGTTACGTGAGGCACTGCATGCATTGGTCTTTATTCTTACAGTAGAGAACTCATTAATTATAACTTTTTGTGAATTGGGACATTTAAGCTTGCTTTTTTTTTATTCCAATCTAAATTTAGTAGAAGTCGGTGCATTGTTTGCCGACTCCGACTCCTCGACTCCGACTCCACAGCACTGCATAGGAACTCCTTAGTCATCCCCATATTTTCTATGTCCCCTAAAATAATGAACATAATAGTACGAGGAATCTTTTTTTCCTATTTTACCTTCAAGAATGTTCAATACTTGCTCCCAGTAATTAGATATTACTTGACAATCCCACATATAATGTCTAAAATCCACATCCTCACTTCCACACCTCAGGCAATTTGACGACTCACATATACCAAATTTCCTCATTTGGATGGGGGAATAAACGGCCTTATGTAACATCCTAAACTGGGTGATTTTGTGCTGCATATTCAATTATACTCTATTCAAATTAACACCAATATTGTGCCAAGTTTCATTCACCAACCCACCAACTCCTTTCATCCATTTAAAAAAAAAATATTTTTCAAACCATCCTCTCCTAACCAGGAGTTCCAAAACGTATACAAACATGAAAGTTTGTATAAACGTGAAAGTTTTTTTTCCCCCAATTCAAACTTAATAAACCCTCAAAAATTCTATGGTTATTTATATTAAAACAGCTTTTATCTGTTGTGCAGGCGACCTCGTATTTAATTTGTATATAATAAAATATTTCACTATCCTTCATACCCAATTTTTTTTAAGTGTTTAAATTCGTGTAATTTTCCATTTTCAAACATTTGATTAACCCAACTGACACCCAGTTTTTCCCAATATTTACTTTCGCAAGTCAAAAATTCCTTCAAATTCCTGTTCCCCCACAGTGATGTAAAATTCTAACTATTTACTCCTATTAGACTACTTCTTAGTGTACACCATATCTAATAAAAAATGTTGCCAAAGGATACCCAACCCCTGATTAGATTCCATCAAAGTTCCTAGTTCGAGAAGTTCAAAGATATTTGTTAAGCCCCTTTCTCTTATCAAATTATTGAGGCCTGCAGATTCCTTCCAGTTAATCAATTTAAAAAATTTGCTAGACATATAATATATTTTTAGGTTAGGGAGATTAATACCTCCCCTTTCCCAGGGGGGGCATAAAATTCTGATATTTAAATCGTTCTCGTTTGCATCCCCACAATAACCTGCCAAGTTGGACTTCAACTTTCCTGAACCAAGAAGGTCCCATCCCTATAACATTAAGCACTGCGGAATCTGTAGGCGCTATATAAATAAATAAGAACAGAACTTGGGGCAGAATGACCATCTTAATAATTGCCGATCTCTCTGACATCAAAAAGGGCATCCTACTCCCTATTTCCACTCTTCTATTCGAGTTAGATACAAAAGGTATAAGATTATCTTTCTGAAAGTTATCAATTTTAGATTATATTTTATACCCCTAGGTACATAACATTATCAGATTTGTTAAGGATCTTGAGTTTCTCCATTGATGTCTCTATTTCTTTATCCAATGGGAGTAGCACCGATTTACCCCAGTTTATATCTAGATGGGTTGGGGCATTATCGGCAAGGTAATTGCCGATACCGATAACATCCAAAATCGTGAATATAATAATCGGTCGATCCCTAACGCAAATAACAAAGGTGATAGGGGGCACCCTTGCCTCGTTCCCCTACTCAATTCAAACTTTTTGGATGGAATACCATTAATCAAAATATTAGCTTCCGGTTGATTATATAGTAATTTTACATAACTTATAAACCTCGGACCCAGCCCGAAGTGCTCCAAGACCCTCCAAAGGTATCCCCACTGTACCATATCAAACGCCTTTGAAGCATCCAATGACAGGATAGAGCTGGGACCAGATCCATAAAATTGCATAGCCTCATAAGCTCTCTGAGTTTTCCTATGTACTGTACATCCTGGAATAAATCCTTCTTGTTCTTCTCCCACTATATGTTCAATTACTTTATTTAATCTCCTTGCTAGGACTTTGGCAATTAATTTAATATATGTATTCAGCATGTTTAAAGAGTACCTGTCACCAAACAAAACTTTTCATATAGTGTTCCTTGGCACTTTCCCATTCACATCATATTATCAACATAAATATGTTTAAAATGTAATATAAAGAATGGCCACTAAGTGGCTCTGTTCCATTCCCTGACACAATTAATACAGAAAGTGAAAGCTCCACAGATTCTCACAGAAAGCTGCACAGACTGACAGCTGAATGAGAGCCTCACTGAAATCTGCAAAGACGATTGATGCCTAAATTGACTGCTTTAGTATAAATAATCGGAAGGTGGGGGGGATGTAGATAATGTTGGCCCTAGGATTTTATCTTCCAGCAGTAAATGTTTGTAGATTAGCTTTTTATATTCTTTATTGAATGGGAGTATTATTGTAGATTCATGATCATTATTTTGTGCAGTCTGTTTGTAAACTGTGGGTATAGATTCAATCTGTACATCTACAATTTTTCTCTACTCAGACATGGGGTGAATATAATGTTATGTAAATTGTTATTGAGAGGGAATAAATATTCTTATAATTCTGTGAAGTTCTTGTCCCAAGTAGGAAGCCTTTAATGCTGAATTTGTGCGAGGGGGAGTGAATTCATGCAGGAGGCACCACTATAAAACGCCCCCGCTACAGACGGGCGGGGCGTACGTGGTTCCAGGCAGGGAGGAAGAGAGTTGTGTGCGGGAGCAGAGTGTCGTTCCGGTATGGTAAGCCCACTGCGCCGCTCGTCGGGTTTTCGGGGTCTCAGGACCTCCCCGCTCCTGTTCCCCCCGCTCTGGGCTCCTCCACGCTCCCGGGGTGGCTCACTGATGCCCCATCCAGCGCGCCCAGCACCCTAACCGCCACCCACTTCCCCCAGCCGCAGTAACACGTGGGGCTGCGTGGCGCACAAGGGGGTGGGGGCCCCTGAACTCCAGCAGACCGTCCGCCTTCCCCTACCCGGTACTTACAGGGAGCAGCCCCCCCTCCCGCTCCCCGTGGTCGGGCCGCAGGGTAGGCGGGGGGCAGAGATCCTCCCTGTAACCGGCTCGGCCGGCCATTAGCAGCAAGGCTGTAGGCCCTGCTGTAGCCCTCGGGCTCCCCGGCTCCTGCGGCCGCAGGGCCAAGTGGTGCAGGGGGGCGGGGCCTACCCTGTCAGCTATCCTGGATCAGCCGGAGCTGCCCCCGGTTCCGGCTGAACGGGTGGGCCACGGTGGTTCTGGCCACCGCCATTCCGCCCGCTTCCTTTGGGGCTCGAGGGGGCGGAGCCGTTGTGAACCGGCCGCAGGTCAATCCAGGCCGGTCCTTTACACGATCTGCGGGATCTGCTTCGTGACAGATGTATCTGTCAATAGCAGCTTGAATGGCTTTCATCTTTGTAATTTAATGTTAAACAGAATTATAACAAATCCCCATACCAGCATCTGTTACAGTCACTCAGCATTCTCACAGCAGTCACTCAGCATTCTTACAGCAGTCACTCAGCATTCATACAGCAGTCACTCAGCATTCATACAGCAGTCACTCAGCATTCATATCGTACAGTCCCTCAGCATTTATACCATACAGTCCCTCAGCATTCATACCATACAGTCCCTCAGCATTCATACCGTACAGTCCCTCAGCGTGCATACTGTACGGTCACTCAGCATGCATACCGTACAGTCACTCAGCATTCGTACAGTACAGTCACTCAGCATTTATATTGTACAGTCACTTGCATTCATACAGTACAGTCACTCAGCAGTTATAATGTACAGTCACTCGCATTCATACAGTACAGTCACTCGGCGTTTATACCGTACAGTCACCTAGCATTTATACCGTACAGTCACCCAGCTTCATACCAAATAGTCAATCTTAGCATTCATGCCACACAGTCACTCATAACATCCATACCTCATGTAGCTTACACGGTTCCCACGCTCATTCGTTCCACACTGCAAACATGTATACGGTACATACACTCACAGCATCTACTGCTGTTACGACATAGCAGTTCTTTACCGTACATAGCTCAACATGTACGCACGTTTCATAGTATCTCACTGCATATATAGGTTCATAGCACTCATACCATGCAGTCACTTATAGAGATGTATTTCATATGTAGCTTCACACGATACATACACTCATGGTTTCACACTGCGCGCAACACGTATACGGTACATACACCCGTAACATTTCTGCTCTTACGTTACATCAGTACCATACCGCCCACCGTTCCATACTGCACACACGCTCAAGCGTTTACACCGTGCACAAACATTTTTCCTCCTGCATAACAGGCGCTCTTAATGGCACACGCAGGGCATACAGTTAGTATATATAGAGCACACACTCCATAGTGTTTCAGTGGGTACAGAACGTTGTTACAGTACACACATGTTCAGGGTCATATGCAGCAAGTACAGGTACATCATGGCATCGAATACACGGTCACAGCGTCACATACAGTGGGTACAGCTGTGGTATTATGTACAGCACGTGCGCTTTTGCTGTCACTTACAGTGGCTACAGTTCCTGTTTGCATCCCACACACGCTCAGTGTTGCACACAGTGGGTACAGTTACAGTATCACACATAGTACTCACGCTCATACTGGCACACACAGGAAGTACAGTCCCATTGTCGCATACAGCACACACGCCCGCAATGTCATATTTAGTGAGTACAGTTACAGTATTGGGTACAGTCCATGACAATAGTTTTCATGCAGTGTGCACAGTTCCTTGTCACACACAGTACATATGCTGTTCACGCCACACACTGTGAGTACAGCCATAGTACCGAACGCTCACACCATTAACACCGCATCGTGCCCGTCACGGTTATACGGCACTCACGTGTGTCACTGTATTCATACGTGTGCGCATACGGGTCGCTCTGAACATACGCTCACAACTATTGTCGTATCCAGCTCTTCATTGTGTTACCGCTCATAGTTAGTCCTGTTCATACGCACAACCTTACACGGCATACACCATCCACATGCTCGTAACTTCATACTGCACAGATAGTCTCAGGTTGTTCGGTACATTCACAAATAGTTACGCTGCACACACGTCGGTACCGGCTACTGGTCCCCGCAGCTGACATTCCAGTCACGTTACCATAGTAACTGCTCAGTCACAGATTAAGCATCTGTATCTGTCATACACACACCTGCTACCTTCTAACTATCGTACAGCACGCACTAAACTGTGACCGCTGACACGTCATTCTGCACATCCATACCATGACACAAGTAGTGTTCACCCACTTCACCGGCCACGTTCTGCAGGGAGACGCGCGATTTAATTGTTGTCACTGACATATCTTCCGAATAACAACTTCACGTCACATGGGTGGTTGTTTCCCCATCACACCTGCCACGCCCGCAGGGGGCAGCACTGCGCAGTTGCTGTTACTGACACTTCTTGTAAGCTTCGACATCACGAAACACAGAGGGCTGGCATACCCCACATATGCCATGCCCACAGGGGGTCACACCGAGCAACTGTGGTTATAGACCCGTCAGATCTTACACTTAAAAAAAAAAAAAAAACTTCTCATGCATGCTGCACGCAAAGGACAGCCACACATACCACGTTCCCTCGGAGTCAGGCTTTAGATGGGTAGATGGGTCGTACAGGGGTTTGGGGGGGGGGGAGGAGGGACACATACATGTCCTTCACACAGCACTCTGCTGCCATAGTGAGTCAAGGGGGGCGGGGTTATCTCCTCGTCGTCAAAGCCTGTACTGAGGGCACCCCAGCACAGTCTCCTTATCGACAGCTCAACAATGCTTGCATACCCTTTCTCCAGATTGTTGCATCATTTCCACTGGTTACCAAAGCCCCACAAGTGGCTTTCCTCTTCAGCTTTAAGCTCGGGGGGGGGGGAATTTTTTGTTGTTCCTGACTCTGCTTCAATGCAATATGTCCACTCTTGATTGCTTACCACAGTTACTTGCTCCACACACTGACGCTGCTGCTGACACAGCTTCAGAGCCTCGCGCATCCCTCACCCACCAGGTTCCTCAGTCCTGACTCACTTCAGTCGGGGTCCTGGTGAAGTCTGTTGTTCCTGACTCTGCTTCAGTACAATATGACCACTCTTGTTGCTTACCATAGTTACTTGCTCCACACACTGATGCTGCTGCTGACATGGCTTCAGAGCCCCACACGTCCCTCACCCACTAAGTTCCTCAGTCGGGGTCCTGGTGAAGTCCGTTGTTCCTGACTCTGCTTCAGTGCAATATGACTCGATACACATAGGCAGTGGGTCAACCGTCTGGCTGACACGTCGCAGTGGGGGCCCCTGTGTATGCTGTTCTGACTCTTCTTCAGCGCAACAGGATACACTTAGTCTCATCCCATTTCTCCACGCATACATCATGTCAGGCACTCAGCTGCCATTCACTTCCGCCTTCAGGGAGATTCATGGCTCAGTCAATGTTTCGCCAACACAGGTCATAGAGTCACAATTCCTCGACTCATAGATGGTTATTTCACGCATTATTTGTCTCGTCCACCCATGTCAGCTCCACGCTAACAGCTATCTCTTCCACAAGCACGAGGGTTACTCAAAGACCTATCACGCCTACAGGTACGAGGTTCGAGTCAGATTGCCATCCCAGGCACAGCGGTTACGCGAAGACCTGTCACACCCGCAGGCACAAGGGTATGTGAGACCTGTCAGTCTACAGGTACGATAGTCACATAGAGGCCTGTCACATTCACAGGCACGAGGGCATGCAAGACCTTTCAGAGTCTACAGGTACGATAGCCACGCAGAGGTCGGTCACGTCTGCGGACACGGCGGCTCGGTTGATGCCTGTCTGCGGGCATGATAGTCCTTAGGCTTGACTGTCACTGAGTTCTGCAGGCAGGATCAGGGTGAGGAGGCCCGTCGTCCGCTGCAGGTCATTACTCCTGAGACCATATCCATGACAGTATGTTGGCAGGCTAGGACATGACTCACGGTACAGTCCAGTCAACTTCATATCACTTAACTAACAATGTAGATTTTGCCACTTATCAGCAGGGACAGGATATGCCCGACAAGCTTTATCGGTTCCTCTTTCGGAAAATCACCACAGTAAGTATGTCAACATGAACGTATCAGCAAGCACGCAGTCAGGTCCTGTTTCAGTGCCGGGCCGGACGCAGTAGGCGTCACCACCTATCTTCCCAGTGTCAGGTACTGCCTCATATGGTCGCTAGCCGGCAGGCACAGCTCCCTGGTTCCTTGAGTCTAGTAAGAACAGTTTAGGGAAAGACAGATATGACTGGTTGTGGCATCGGTTATCATGGTCAGGAATGTTGTCATTAATTCTACTTCTTGACTTTTTTGCCCTCTTTAGGCGTGCCCTCATACGCGGTTATTGGGCACAACTCAACCGCTTTGTCAGTCAATCTTATTTACAGGTACGCAGGTTTGTATGTAGGTACGATCTCAAGTACGGAACAATTAAAACCGCTTGGTAAGTCAATGTATGGTTTGCATAGTTGTGTATTCAGCGCTCGCTACCACAAGCTCGAATGTAAGTCCTGAGCACAAATAAAATATTGGTTGTACTCTGTTTTTGTGGTGTTGATTTGTCGCACGATTTGTCTCAGTTACTGTTTAGAGACTTTTCATTGTGACTTTTGCTTCAGAAGCTTTAGGCTGGGTTCACATCATGTTTTTGCCATACTGTTTTCAATCCATTTGGCAAGAAAACGTAAGGCAAAAAAACAGATGGAACAGTATGGAAAAAAGTAAACCGTATGCGTTTTTAAACAGTATACTGTTTTTAAAAGTGCATACAGTTCCGTCAGTTTTTATAGAAAAAAAAACCATACGTTTTTGAAAATTGTGTCCATTTTTAATGGAAGGGGTCTTCGGTGGGGACTTTAGGATTCAAATGCGCATGTGCAAAGTAAAAACGTATATGTTTTTCCCGATGGAACCGTATACATGTGCGTTTCCCATTGACGTCCATGTTAAAAAAAACGTATGCGGTTGCAGTACAGTTTTTAAACCGGAGACAAAATCGTGGTAAATCCTATATATCTATACCACCAGACCCATGGCAGGTTAAAGGGGTAAACTGCTGGAAAAATTTTTTTTAATCAACTGGTACCAGAAAGTTAAACAGATTTGTAAATTACTTCTATTAAAAAATGTTAATCCTTCCAGTACTTATCAGCTGCTGTATGCTCCACAGGAAGGTCTTTTCTTTTTGAATTTCCTTTCTGTCTGACCACAGTGTTCTTTGCTGACACCTCTGTCCATTTTGGGAGCTGTCCAGAGCAGGAACAAATCCCCATAGCAAACCTCTGTTGCTCTGGACAGTTCCTGACCCGGACAGAGGTGTCAGCAGAGAGCACTGTGGTCAGACAGAAAAGAAATTCAAAAAGAAAATAACTTCCTGTGGAGCTGAATGAGTCAGCATAACTCATGTGAGGGTTGATCCTCGCCCCTGTGGTGGGAGATCCCCGCTTCTTTGTTTTTATTCATCCCTCTATCCAGATTGATCTGCTCCCCCCTTTTTTTTACAAGTTTGCTTCCATAATCTTATATGGGTATCTCCTGCTTGGTTGCCTATGTTATTAGTTTATGCTGATATATAGTGTTGCCTTTTACCTGAAGACCAACAGTGTTTATTTCTCTCCTTTGGAAAAAGGGTTGTGTTGTTTTCTGATTTGATAAAACGAGAATAATAATAAATAAAAAAAATAATAATATATATATATATATATATATATATATATATATATATATACAGCAACACAGCTCTGCAGACCCCTTCTTCTACTTCTGCAGTAGTTTGCAGCCCACTGTACGATAGTTCTTAATATGTTGTCCCAGGAGATATGCAGAATGTCTGTATCACTCCATCTCACTGTGCTCCGCTGCCTTACATTTACTATACTGTTATTGCAGGTGTGTAAGGGGTGGGGGGTCTTGGGCTCCAGGTCTGCTACAAAGACACTGAGCTGCGTGACTTGTAAAGCAAGGGTGGGCTCTGAATTCCATTTTCACTCATCGACCAGCTGGATGGCAGGGGCGATGATGAGTGCACCTAAGAGCTAGCCGGCAGGCTGTAGACTTTAGATGGCATGATCAGCATTGATCAAAGTGTCTAAAGGGTTAATAACAGACATCGGCGTAATTAGTAGTGAGTGCCTGACTGCTGATAGCAATACTTCTTGGGGGACATTTATCAATGGATGTAGACTTTTATTTATTTATTTTTTTGGTGCATTTTAGGCGCAAAATTTTGTGAAGTTACCATTTTTGTGTTTTTTTTGTATGTTCTTTTTCATACAGCATTTTTCAAAGCAGTGTATTGTTTGGAACTTTATGTAGTGTATTGTTTGGAACTTTATGCAGTTAGCATGAAGTTATGTGTGGAATTTTTTTTTTTTTTGCGCAAAGCCTACTTTATTGTGAAAACCTACACCACCTAATAGGACACATACAAAAGTGTCAGATGCCAGAACACAAAACTTAAACCAATCGCTGCAGATCGCTGGTTTCTATAATTGCGCTAAATTTATCAAGCGCCTTTTTGGTAAATTATAAGCAACTGTGCAAACAATACACCAAGCAAACGGGTAAAATCTTTGCTAACTTACACCAACTTTGATAAATGTGCCCCATTGAGTATAAAGCGAGGCCTTACACCGCTAAGTTCACGGAACACAGATATGGCAGGAAACCTTATTATGCCGCCTCTTCCACCCTGAGCTTGGTGTTATGCTCTCAATCGTAATGACAGGTAATATCTAGGTCACCTTTATAACGTCATCTAATTTCCAGATTAGGATAATTAGGTAGATTCCGCCCCCACTCATCAGCCCCCGAGGTTAAACAATCTTCTCCATATAAGATAAGCAGCTTTCAGCCCCCTAGGAACCCGACACAGGCACAGTAAACAGTACGGTGGCCGGTGTGTGACAACTACTGGGCCACAAGCCTGAAGTTACAGGCTTCTATCTTTTAGCTAAGATTCATATCTATTGCTTTACACGGCAAAACAAAGGCTGAAACTAGGCTGAGCAGCAAACATGGCAGCGCCCCGCCGCCTCTCACTATTAGTCGTTACCGCGGCTCCCCTACTACACTACGTTACTTCCTACTGACACTGACAACGTGACGTAACGCGCTGTGCAGTCACATGTTCGTGATCAACCAATAAAATCTCTCTCCGGTCAGCGTGCGTTCCCCTGTACTGTAACAGCTGCTGTGTGCTGGGCAAATAGCGGCCGCTCATTGGCTGTACGTAAAGCGAGAGGCGGGGCTGGGTCAGGAAGTGTTTGCTTGGGCTGACTGTACCTAGTTTCCGGTACCCAGAGAAGCTCAGCAGCTGGACGGCACGGAGCCGGTTCCTACCGTTTGCCTGGCTGGGAGGTAAAGTCCGGGGAGCTGAGAGCGGCCGGGTCCATGTGTGAAGGATGAGGCTTTGGTACAGGCGCTCCATGATCTACTCCTCCTGCTCTGCTCCACTAGAGTTGCTGTGCTGCTTTACGTCATGTTGTTCCGTTTGCTCGTTACAGTAAAAGTTTAACGGTAGTCATGTGATTAGTCCCCATGACTGAGTGGACGGACACATTGTACATCAGGGGTGACAACATATGATTGCTTCGCTGGCTTCATGTCACACTTAGGGTGCTCGTGAAGCTGCAGCTGATTTTGTCACTACAAGTCCCAGCAGGCCCCACATTGCCTTTTGTTCTAAGGAGCAGCGCTGGAGTGCCAGGAGTCTGATGTACTTATGAGACCGAACTGCCCCCAATACTGTTATCAAGTGTTTAGGACAGCTGCCCTACATCTTTAACCCCTTTCTGCTCCATTTACATCATGAGTGGGGGCTTTAGTGTAACCTGCTGTACAGTTATGGTGCAGGCTCAGAAGCTTGGGCCAATGGCATATGATGGCAGATGGAACATACATACAGAACTCACATCCTGACTAAAGGGAACCAATCATCAGATTTTACCCTATATAACGTTTGGCAAAATGTTATATAGGGTAAACTCTTTATCCTCCGCATCCACGGGGGACACTCCTGTCTGTGGGAATAGTGAGGATATGAACTTATAAACTGCTCCCCGCCAGCCCCGTAAGTAGCTCATCTCACCTAGTCCCGTGTCTATGTCCGGCAGCGACGCCCCTTCGGCTTAATTGACAGGCCGCGTCATTGCTCTGCTCCGTCTGTTCAGTGAGCAGAGTGATGACGCGGCCTGTCAATTAAGAGGAGGGGGCGGCACTGGTGGCTGAAGACACGGGACTAGGTGAGATGAGCTCCCCGTCCAGGGTACGACTTACGGGGGCAGGAGCGTCCACCGGAGATGGTGAGGATAAAGATTTTTACCCTATACAGTGGTCCCTCAACATACGATGGTAATCCGTTCCAAATGGACCATCGTTTGTTGAAACCATCGTATGTTGAGGGATCCGTGCAATGTAAAGTATAGGACAGTGGTCTACAACCTGCGGACCTCCAGATGTTGCAAAACTACAACACCCAGCATGCCCGGACAGCCAACGGCTGTCCGGGCATGCTGGGAGTTGTAGTTTTGCAACATCTGGAGGTCCTCAGGTTGAATACCACTGGTATTGGAGGTTGTACACACGTGTTCCCGCCACTCCGGACCGTCACCGCTGCCCTGGATGTCGCCCTCCATCACTGTCGCAGTGTCCCCGATGCTCCGGCAAGGCCTCTGCTTCCCCGGCCTCCTCGCTCTCCGTCACCGCCATCACGTCGTTACGCACGTGATGACGATGATGGAGAGCGCCGACGATGCAGGGGATCCCAAAGAGGAAGCGCCGGAGCCCCGAGGACAGGTAAGTGATCGTCACCGGACCACACGGGGCACCGTAAACGGCTATCCGTTGGTGCTGCCTTTAACATGCGATGGCCTCTGAGAGGCCATCGTATGTTGAAATGATCGTATGTCGGGGCCATCGTAAGTCGGTTTGCCAAATATTCTATAGAGTAAAATCTGATTGGTTCCCTTTAAAGGGAATCTGTTTGCAGACACTGTTGGATAACTGTTAGGGTATAAAAGAAAACTGTACTGTTCCTGGCGCCAATGGTGGTTGCCAAATTGCAGGCATCCAGGTTTGTTGTCTTTGTCCACCTTTTAGGCTATGTTCAGACGTTGGAATGTCTGCACAGAAAATTGTGCAGACATTCCACAGACAGCATCTCATCTCATAGATGAAAATGCATTTCCATACGGACTCCTCAGAATCATTAGACTTGTCTATTCTTTCTGCAGACTCCAGCTTCAGGATTTCTGTAGCACAAACATCTGCTGCAAAAATTCCATTGTGTGGATAGTGCAGTAGAATCCCATTGAAATCAATGGGACTCTGCTGCTGCGGAATGTCCGTGCAGAATTCTTCATGGAAATTCCATTGTGTGAACATAGCCTTAGGCATGTCACCATTATGATGGCAGGCATAATACTGTATACTGCAATACAGAAATATAGCAATGCATTATTGTAACAATCAAGGTCCCCAAATGGGACTAAAATACCGTTAAAAAAAAGTTTTAATGTTAAAAATAAATAAAAAGGATGAGAAACCCATATGTACCCCAAAATGATACAGTTCCCAAGACAAAAGACCTCATACCCTCAAAACTCTCTAATGATGGAAAATGAAATAAAGACACAAAAAACACATTATGACTTTATTATTGCTACTATCGTGCAGAATAATTGGTAGTATTTTTGCTTTAGCATGGACAGCATAAAATTAAAAAAGCTGTTTTTTTTTCTATTATCTCCCAGTAAAAGTTTTAAAGGTTAAATGGATAAAATATTTAAACATTGAAAATTGCTCAAGATGGCATGAGTAAATAACTGAAATACCTATTCACCTTGCCTCAATCATTCTCTGTCCTGGCACATAGGAAATGCCCACTCAGTCATTCACCGGCTAAAATGGGTCACCACTCTAACCAGTGTTTAGCCGAGCAGGCATTATTATTGTGTGTTGGGACAGAGAACAGGAAACCTGGAGGAATCGGCAGCACGTGAACATATGAGCCCAGATTCATCAATCTGAGCTGTGATTGGTTGTCATGGGAAAAAGGACAGTTTTTGTCTCCAACTGAATGAAACATGTGAGCCAATGGCTGCCATATGAGTATAGTGTAGTAGGTCGAAACTTACAGTGGACAAGAGTGTGGGGGAGCTTGTGTCTCATGAGTACATCAGACTCCTGACATACAGCACTGGCATCGCTCTTGATGCTGCAGCTATTTCTGCCCTTGCATGTTAGAGCAGTTATTTGGCTTTTTAATGACTGCATCCTAATACCTGTAATTTTTAATTCTTTCCATCAACTGAGCACTGTGAGGGCTTATACTTCCTATGGTACCTGTAAAAAAAAACAAAAAAAAAAAAAAAAAAACTTTTGCCATGTTTTAACAACATGTAAGAAGTTTTAATCGGTAGGGATCCAGATGATGAGACCTTCACTGCTGTGCCCATTAATTTCTGTTAGTCACACTCACCTCATGAGCAGTGTATGGCTTTACGTAAAATGTATAGCCCCCTCCGTTCATCCAAACTTCTTTTGTCACTATGACTTGTCAGACTTTTTCTTAAATGGGCACTGTCAGATATAAAAACTTTATATGTTGTACATCTTGGCAAAACAATAGTTTTTTCTAATATACTTCCTTTCAATTTTATTTTTTTACATTTTATTAAAGAAATCTTCCTTTTAAAATCCCACCACTAGGGGTTCCCATACCTCCTGGGACACTGATGAGTCCTACAGCAGCATGAGCGTGTCCAAGGGTCATAGACACAAGATGGCTCATTGACAAGGCTGCAGAAGTAACACAGCCTGCAGTAACACTACTGTAACACAGAGTTTTACCAAGCATGTGCCTCCAGCTGTTGCAAAACTAAAACTTCAAGCATGCTGGACAGTCAAAGGATGTCTTGGAATGCTGGGAGTTGTAATTTTGCAAAAGCAACACTGATGCAAAAACAAGTTATCCAAACAGTGTACCTCCAACTATTCCAAAACTACAAGTCCCAGCATTACAGCACTGCCTAAGGATCATACACATGAGTGACATAGGAAGATGTAAGTTATAAACTCACCATATTGCCTTAGGTGGTAGAGTACAGGCAATCTCCAATAATTATTGTGGGTGTGTGTTCAGCATGAAACCAGAGAGGAAAGGGTTACAGAGCAGGGTTGCCAGGCGCCCAAAAGCAGTGAGTCAGCAGAGTAAGGGAGGGGGAGGAGTCATCAATGCAGGCAAGAGAGGGACATGCCCCCTCCCTTTGAAAAGATGGAAAAGACATAGGCCCAGAATTATCAAACTGTGTGAGAGAAAAAGTGGAGAGATTTTCCCACAGCAACCAATCACAGCTCAGCTTTCACCTTACTGGAGCTATTCAGCTGAGCTGTGATTGGTTGCTGTGGGAAAATCACTGCAGTTTTTCTCTCTCACAGTTTGATAAATTTGGGCCATTGAGCAGTGTTAATATGCTATGTGAAGTAGGGATGGGCGGTACGGCCAAATATGTTTATCACGGTATTTTTTTAACTTATGGTGGTTCCATGGTATATAACGGTATTTGCCCCTCCCCCAAAATTATTAGCCCAGTGCTGCACTGTCCCCATCGGGGTACTTCTCACGTCACCCGCAAGCGCTGCTCTCCTCGTCCTCTTGTTTGTTGCGGCCGCCGGCGCTGACACTATACTGTGCGGTATCCCTTTGCTGTATCCCTATGTCCGGGCTGCAATTGGTAAACAAAATAAAACTAACGCATGTTCCGACATCGGCCTTACGCTGGGGACGGGAGCGTCGGACAGCCATCAGCCTATCACTGGCCACAGCGATGTTCCACCTCGGCCGGTGAGAGGTTGAGCCCACTGTCATGTAAGAAGCCGGCTTCTTACATGACAGTGGGCTCAGCCTATCACCGGCCGAGGCGGAACATTGCTGCGGCTGGTTATAGGCTGACGGCTCTCCGACGTTCCATTCCCTGATAAGCAAGTCCGGACCGACGAGGAAGGTGAGTTAAGTTTATTTTGTTTACCTTTTGCAGCCCGGGCATAGGGATACAGTATAGAGCAGTGGTTTGCAATCTGCAGACCTCCAGATGTTGCAAAACTATAACTCCCAGCATGCTGGGAGTTGTAGTTTTGCAACATCTGGAGGTTGAAGACCACTGGTTTAGACTGTCAGCGCCGGCGGCCACTACAAACAGGAGGACCAGGAGGGCAGCGCTTGCGGGTGACATATGTGAGTAGTAGCGCTGGGCTGATAATTAATTGAGGGGGAGGGGCAGAACAGCGCTCGCGGGTCACATATGATTAGTTCCCCGATGAGGACAGCGCTGGGCTGATAATTAATTCATTCCTGAGGGGGAGGGGCCCAACCGGTATTGCGTTATGGGTTAAAATTCATATCGAGCAGCACAAAAATTTCGGTGTTCGGTATGAACCGGTATACCGCCCAGCCCTAATGTTTTTTCATAATCTCTGGGATGCACGTCATTTAAAGGGGTACTCCGGTGGAAAACAATTATTATTATTATTTTTTTTGTTTAAATCAACTGGTGCCAGAAAGTTAAACATATTTGTAAATTACTTCTGTTTTCAAATCTTAATCCTTCCAGAACTTCTCAGCTGCTGTATCCTCCAGAGGAAGTTTCTTTGTATCCTCCAGAGTATATCTTTCCGGAGTTCATTTCAGACTGACCACACTCCTCTCTGCTGACACCGCTGTCCGTATCAGGAACTGTCCAGAGCAGGATAGGTTTGCTATGGGGATTTGCTTGCTTGATACCCCTACAGTCTTCACAAGGTGTACACCTGTTTTGTGTCTCTTTTCAGTTGGCCATAGGAGGCTTAAAGGAGTGCTCGGAACTGTCCAGAGCAGGAGAGGTTTGCTATGGGGATTTACTCCTGCTCTGGACAGTTCCTGACATGGACAGATGTATCAGCAGAGAGCACTGTGGTCAGACTGAAAAGAATTCCAGAAAGAAATAAAACTTCCTGTGGAGCATACAGCAGCGGAGAAGTACTGGAGTGATTAAGATTGTTTAATAGAAGTTATTTACAAATTTGTATAACTTTCTGCCACCAGTTGATTGATTTTTTTTTCCTCCACTGTAGTACCCCTTTAAACAAAACCCATAGCAAGCTTCTCCTCCTCTGGACAGTTCCTGAAATGGACAGAGGTGTCAACAGAGAGCACTGTGGTCAGACAGAAAAGAACGACTCAACTTCCTCTGTAGTATACAGCAGCTGATAAATACTGAAAGAGTCTATCTTTTTTAATAGAAGTAATTTACAAATCTGGTTACCTTTTTGGAGCCAGTTGATATGAAATGTTTTTTCCACCAGAGTACCCCTTTAATATTACTTGCAATAAATAAATAATGTATAATATCAGTGGAGGACAATATAATTTATTTATTCCATACTAGGCACACTTGAGGACTGTTCCCCTTTTGGTTTTCTAGCTATTTCACATTATTGCACATTTAGGTATTGGTGCAAAATCAGTTAAAGGAAATCTGTTACCAGTGTCACCTGCATTAACATGTTGGTACTGACAGGTAGTGCAGGTGACACTGATGACAACTGTACTCACCTTGCCCCGTTCCGTGGCGGGGATCTCCAGTAATCTTCTCTGTTAAACTTCAGCTCCGGACGGTTTGGGGCATGGGCGGAGCTTAGTGATGTCACCGCTGCTGCTCCTTGCTGGGTCCCGCTGCTAGAGAACAGCAACGGTGATGTCTCTAAGCTCCACCCATGCCCCAAACCGTCCGGAGCTGAAGTTTAACAGAGATTATCGGAGATCCCAGCCACGGAACGGGGCAAGGTGAATACAGTTGTCATCAGTGTGACACTGGGGACAGGTTCACTTTAATCTCAGCGTACACTAGCCCTTTATGTTGTCAGCTGCACCACATATTTTTAATATGTATTTCTTTAAATAATGAACATGAAAAAAAAAAAGATTTGTAAATTACTTCTGTTCAAAAAATCCCACTCCTTCTAGTACTTATCAGCTGCTATATAATACAGAGGAAGTTCTTTTCTTTTTGAATTTCCTTTCTGCCTTCCCACAACTGCTCTCTGCTGACTCCTCTGTCCATTTAAAGAACTCTCCAGAGTAGGAGCAAATCCCCATAGAAAACCTCTCCTGCTCTGGACAGTTTCTGGGGAGTCAGCAGAGAGCACTGTGGTCAGACTGAAAGGAAATTCAAACAGAAAAGAACTTCCTCTGTATTATATAGCAGCTGATAAGTACTGGAAGGATTTGGATTTTTTAATAGAAGTAATTTACTAATCTGTTTAACTTTCTTGCATCAGTTGATTTAAAAGAAAATGTTTTCCAGTGGAGTGCCCCTTAAAAGATCTAACAGGATGATATCTGATCCCAGGACTGAAGATGTTGCTGCTGTTTTGTTTTATACTTTTACAAAATGTAACTGTATTATTTTCTACATGTTTTTTAAATTTTGTTCTGTTTGGCTTTCTTTTTCTAGGAAGATTTAGAGAATTAGGGTTTGAACATGGGACCCCGTCGGAAATCTGTTAAACCGTGCAGAACAAATAGTGAAGGAGTAGAGAATGGCAGATCCAGTGACCCTAAGGATTACATGAATCAGCTGTCCCATGAAGTGCTTTGTCATATATTTAAGTGAGTGTTTATACCGTCCATTCTGGATTACTGGATCTCTGTATGATTGCCGCATGCTGGCTATTAGCAGCGGCGTGAGGTGGAAATTTGGGGAGGAGCCGCCGCAAGTCTGCACTGGTCGCACATTTCTGCCTCACAGCAGCCCCCGGCTACTGAAATCAACCGGGGGCTGCAGTGTACGGAGCGGGCAGGAGTCGGGAGCCTGCTCCATACAGACTGCCAAGCGCCGCCACGCTTGTTAGGTCCAGCCCTGCCTGCCCAAAGCCGGGCTAAGGGGCGGAAAAATATACCTGCCCAGCACCCAGAACTGCATGTCCCGGGCGTCGGGCGATAGGAATTCCACATCCCTGGGTAGTGTTGGTCTGTTTAGCCAATAATCAGCACATGTAATAGGGTCCCTAGGCTTTGTCTACACTAGCAGTATAGTTCTGTCCTTTCAGGTTTCTGTTGCCCAGATGAGCTTTATAGTTCTCTGCATGGTCATTTCCAGTGTCATAAGGTGTCATTTTCAGTTGTTAAAGAAACATTGCCATTTATGTGCATCTAAGACTGTAAATTGAGGCCTCTGAGAATGAGCGTGAATGGATGTTTGTCTATAGACATACTAAGTCAGACTTGTAAATTGGTCTGTATATACTGCATATTTTGAAATGCTTACAGGGGTGTGGAAATTTTATAAAAAACTACCGTACTTGTCCACGGGACTAAAATGGAGAAAAATCTACTTGTCCCTCATGACGATCCACTTGTCCCGGCCAATTTTCGCTTTTACGCTCACTTTTTCCTCCTCACCCTATAATAGCCATAACGAACTACTATAATGATACCTTTTTAATTTTTCAATAACATATTCTCCAAACCAGATAATTTTGCAGATTTGGTGGTTTTCTTTTCTACACCATTTACCTTGTGGTAGTAGTACCAGATTTTTATAGTTTACGTCATGTTTTACTCATTTAAAAAGAATTCTGAACTTATAGCTTTTTTCCCCCCACATACCAGGCTGTATGAGGGCTAATTTTTTGCGCCATAATCTGTTTTTTGTATCGGTACCATTTTGGTATTCGTCTGACTTTTTCATCGCTATTTAACTTTTTTTTCTGGGATATTATAAAAATTGCAATTCTGTGGTTTGGTATTTTTTTTTTACATTTACCGTATGGGATACATAATGTTCTATTTTAATAGGTCGTACAATTACGCATGCAGCGATACTAAATATGTTTATTTTTATTATGTTTACATGGTTTTATATAGGAAAAGGGGGATCATTTTAATCTTTAACATGGAAGGGGTTAAGGTGTGTTTTTTAAACTTTTATTAAAACTTTTTTTTTTGAACACTTTATTAGACTTTTAGAAGGAATCATTAGATTCCTCATACAGATTAATATAGTTCAATTGAACTTAATTGATCTTTGTGCTCTGCGATCCATTGATAGAGCCCAGTCCAGCCAGGATCTATCAATGACAGAGCCACGGGACAGCAGGAAGCAGGGGTAAGCCCTCTGGCTACCTGCACTGTGGATCGCCCGCCCGCAATCGCGCTGTGGGGGGCGATTCACCCCACTAGCCCACCAGGGAGCATTCATAGGTCCCTTTAGATGCCGCTGTCAGCTTTGACAGCGGCGATCTAAAGGGTTAATAGCCAGCCGCAGCAATCGCCGCATGCTGGCTATTAGCGGCGGCCCCCAGCTACTGAGAACAGCCGGGGGCTGCAGAGTATGGAGCAGGCACGAGTCCGGAGCCCGCTCCATACAGGCTAAGTGCCGCATGCTGGCTGGAAACATGCGCCCCGTGCAGACTTGCGTCCGCTCTCCGAAGCTAGAGCTGGGGGGAGCGAAGGCAGAGCAAGGGAGATAGGACGTGCACAGCCTCTCATCTCCCCCTGCTCTGCTTCGGAGGACACACGTTTCCACAGCCGGGGGCTGCAGAGTATGGAGCGGGCACGAGTCGGAAGCCCGCTCCATACAGTCTGCAGAGCACCGCAGTGCTTGTCAGGTCCGGCCCTGCTTGTCCGAAGCCGGGCTAAGGGCCGGAAAAATTCACCTACCCGGCATGTCCCGGGCGTCGGGCGATAGGAATTCCACATCCCTGTACTAAGTATTTAGATACCCCCTGTATCCTGATACTTTTTTTTTAAAGTTGTCCAAAAATATTTATATTTATTTTCAGCCATTTATATTGTGCCAACATATTCCACGCTGTTTAACAGAGGATATCACTAGATGTCTCCATTGGGGCTCAAAATCTTGATTCCAAACATTTAGTATATTTTGATTGAGGGCTCTAGTTTAATGGTGGAACTTCTCATGTAGGCTAGGATAGTGGTGGTCCTCTTTACTAGGAGTAGGCTAGGAAGATCTGAAATCGATTTTTCAGATTGTTTACATTCAGTCCAATTTTATTGATGGAAGGAGGTAACCTATGAAATGGGTATTAAGTAGGGATCGACCGATTATCGGTTTGGCCGATATTATTGGCCGATATTCACGATTTTGGGAGTTATCGGTATTGGCAATTATCTTGCCGATAATCCTATAATGCCCCCCACCGCACCACATCGCACCCCCCACCGCACCGCTCCGGCCCGATTGCCTCCCCCATCCCCGGTTTTATAATTACCTGTTCCCGGGGGCCGGGGTCCACGCTACTTCCACTGGCTCCTGCTGCGTCCTGCGTTACGCTGTGTGCAATGACGAGTGACGTCCTCAACGCGACGTCACCGTCAGTGCGCACAGTGATGGCTCAGGAGGACGCCACCCGAGGCAGATGCAGAGTGGACCCCGGGAACAGGTAATGATAAAACCGGGGATGTGGGATGCGGTGGGGGGGGGCATGGTTGGCTTGATAGGACTCAGGAGAACCCCCGAACAGGCAGGGGGAGAGAAGCGAGTGGCGGCGGAGCCTATGGCACCGCAAAAGCCGCTGCGGTTCATTGATTTAAAGCGCCCGATAATTTATACCGGAATATCGGTATAAGTTATCGGCCCTAACCTCCACAGATTACGGTATGGGCCCTAAAAAATCGATATCGGTCGATCCCTAGTATTAAGAGTATTACACCAACCTCAAATTAATGCAATTTATGGGTTGTCTGAGCAGATATCTTCCACTGCAAGACATTATGTGCATGGAATGCTTGTCAAGGAAGCTGAAGGAAGCCGTGACTCTGTACCTGCGTGTTGTCAAAATGGTTGACCTTTGTGCTGGACGCTGGTGGGAGTATATGCCAACAGGTGAGCAGCAAATATCTTTATCATTTTTTTTCTGTACCTATAGTCAAACTTTATTGCATTTGTATGACCTATTTGAAGGAGTTTTCAAGTACAAGGCCCAAATTTACTACCTCTATACTAGTGACCACCTTTCCACTGACCATTTTACGATATTTAAATGGTCATAAATCTTTTAACAAAATGTGCTTAAAGGAGAAGTATCATGGACAAAAACTTCCACAGCGGCGCATCACGACCCCCCACTTGAAGCAGCCTGCCATGCCCCCTTCATATAACTCTATTGGAGAGATGTTCGGCAATCTTCAGCTCTCCCATAGAGCTATATAGAGGGGGCGTGGCAGCCCCCGCTTCAGGCGTGGGTTGTGACGCGCTGCTGTGCAGGTGAGCCGGGGCTTCTTACAGGAGATTGCAGTGGGCCCCAGCGTTAGGACCCCACACGATCTAAAACTTATGGTTGGGATAAGTTTTTGTCCGTGATAATTCTTCTTTAAATGAATAATACTAGTAAATCTATCTCTTAAAAGAAAAATGCCTCTTTCACAATTTCTCAGGCTCCTCTCTGACTTAGAAAGCTGCTAGAAATTTGTCTTAAGAGCAGTTTATTGAGACACTGAGAGATTAGACATGCTGCCCATTGAAGTCTATAAAGAGAGAAGATAGCTGCATAGAGAAAGTAAGAGTGAAACACAAGCCTCTGAAAGCTCCAGCAAGTGAAATACCTCGGTGATGCTCCCAGCGGTCGGACACCCTGTAATGTCCAGAACGGGTAATGGCTCTTCCCGCTGCATGAAGTGGCAGATAGCACGCTCTCCATCCATTTTCTATGGGATTGTTGGAGAAATACCAGCATGTCTTCAACGCCCATAGACAATGCATGGAGCGTGGTGATCGGTAAAGAGTTAACTTTTTGGCAGACTTTTTTCTTGTTTCCAAACAGATAATGTTACTTGTTAATATTGCTTTTCTATGTGTGTAGGTTTTACTGATTCCAGTTTTCTTAAACTACTTAAGAAAATGCCAGATATTGAACAGCTTTATGGCCTTCACCCAAGATATTTGGAGAGACGCAGAGTTCGCGGCCATGAGGCTTTCAGTATTCCTGGTGTGCTAGAAGCTTTGCAGACCTGTCCAAACCTTCTGGTGAGTGCCTACTAAGCATATCGAAAAACAAAGTAATAGAACTAGTGTTGAATGTTTCTACTGTCATGTCACCCATCATTCCTGTTTAGATGTGTATTAATATTAAATGGACATAAGAAAACTTTTAACATATTCCATGTTCAAAATAGTCCTTTTATGTACTATGTAACATGGAACATGTTTAAGTCTTTATTTCTGGACTATCACCAGGGGGTAGAGACATCTCATCTCGAACTTGTAGAAGCTATATGGACGTATATGCCACAAGTTCACATTTTAGGCAAGTTTCGGAATCGCAACGGAGCATTTCCCATACCCCCAGAAAATAAGCTTAAAATACCTATTGCTGCAAAAATCCAGACCTTACATTTAGTGGGTAAGTACCTGATTTTCACAAAAACCCTTGTCCGATTTGTTTTGCAGTTTTTATCTTAAAGTTTACATCACATGATGACTCTGGCAGCAGAATATATGTTTACTTTTTCACCCCGTTGTCCGAGCCAGAGACGTGCACGGGACTACGGCTGTTCAATGTATGGATATGGTGGAGGTCCCATACCCTTGCATGGGACTTCAGCAAAATATGTAGATTGAACGCCGTAGTCTTACGCAAGTCCACCCTGGATGTATGCTTTACAACAAACTTTGCATAGATCAGTAGTGAATATAATATATCCATTCTAAAAATCAGCTCACCTTTAGATTAAATTACAAGCAAACGTCTATGAAGGGGGGTGATGGGAGTGTCTGGTAACACACAGACTTCTGAGATCTCACCCCAGGGCTTTAAACACAATCTAGACTGTTCACTGCTTCTTTATCATGCATTTTAGACTATGAATAGGGACATAGAAGTACATGATCTCCTTTGTGTGTGTGCAGTGTATGGCAAACACTGCAAACATTAGGCTCTGCCCACCAGCTCTGGGAGAACCTAAAATTACAGAAGAAGCCTGAATAGCAGAAATCTGCTGAAAATACCATATACAAGTTATAAAGTAGCCAGAAATAGTGCAACTCCTCATGTACACACACAGGACAGCTTATCCTGAAAAGTCACCAAAACAGGTACACCTTAAGTTGTTAAGCAGTTGTCTCCTTTTAATCCATGTACAGGAGTGAATGTTCCTGAAATACCCTGCATTCCTATGCTGCGTCATCTGTATTTAAAGTGGGTGCGTCTAACCAAACCTCAGCCTTTCAAAGATTTCTTGTGCATTAGCCTACGGACCTTTGTGATGCGAAATTGTGCTGGTAAGGAAAGATTAGATTTTCTTCTTTTTTTTTTACTACATTTGTGTTGCTCATTTTGGAACATTATATATTCATCTAGAAATATTATGATTAAAAGTGTCTGATAGCCTTAGGCCTTATATCTCAGCAACCTTTTAGAAGGGGATTCCAACAAATTGTCATTGTGTTACTGACAGGCCCTGTGTTCTAGATGACTAGGTTTGGTGCTTTTCTCAAACTTATCCTGTTTTTGTGCAGGACTCAATTACGTGTCACTTGGAACATGTTAGGCAATGCTTTCATATGAAGGGACTCCACCTGAGTGGCTATGACCTGTTGTTTTATTCTTTTTTTTTCTTTAACCAACATATATAAAGTGTTTCTGTGATGTCAAAAGTTTTAATCAGTCACTGTCTTAGTGCTAAGCCTCCCACTGATTGGTGGAAATTGCAAGGCTCGGTGTTAAAATGCTCCACACACTATAGTGAAGTCTGTCTACTGCAATGAACGCCGAGCCGGGGAGCATAGCTACACCCATCTGTATATAGATATTGGAGGCAATCTTAGCATATAGATAACTGTGTTAAAGGGGTTATCCACCATAAGGTGATTTAAGTATGTACCTGCCAGGCAGTAATGTACATGCTTAGGAAGGATCTGCGCTTGTCTTGGGGCTAAACCGCTATGTTGTGAGATTACCATAACACTGTGGCTAGCTTTTTGTGACCTGGTATTTCCTGTCTGAGTTTTCTTCTTTTTCCTACAAATCCCATAATTCAATTTCTTCCCTCCCACACATCAGCCACCCCACCCATTGAAACATGAATGAGCTGCATCCATTCAAAAGACCTGTGGTTTTCAATCAGGGTTCCTACAGCTGTTGGATTAGTTGCAGATTGATCTCTCTCCCACCAAGCGATCCCTCCACCCTTTGAAGCAGACAGACTCCCTGTCATCAGCTGACTACAGTGGTCCCTCAACATACAATGGTAATTCGTTCCAAACGACCCATCGTTTGTCGAATCCATTGTATGTTGAGAGATTCGTGCAATGTAAAAAGTGCATTTAATACTCACCTGTCCCCGCTGCTCCGGACCGCGTCCTCACCGCTCCCAATGCTGTCCCAGGGGCTCCCGATGCTGTCCCGCTGCTCCGGCGTCTTCTTCGGGATCCTCCGGCTTCTTCCGCATCTTCTCCAGGGTCCTGGCCTCGCTTTCTGGTGATATTATTACGCTGCTGCGCCGGCACGGCGTGCGTAGCGACGTAATAACGACGCCGGAAAGCGAGGCCCGAACCCTGGAGAAGATACATATTTGATCATATGTCGGGGCCATCGCATGTCAGGGGGTTACTGTAGTGAGTCAGGTCTCTGCCTCATTTCAAGCTGGGAAAAATCTGAGACAACAGTCATTTTGTATGCTGTTACAAATAAATATTGGGGTGAAAATCTCAGAAGAATTGGGAGAAAACCATCACACACAGGTACAGACACTATATTATGAACTACACGGACTTTACAGTCCCCTGTAGCATAGTCAAATAAACAAAATTCCTGGAATACCCCTTAAAGGGTGCCTGTAACCGAAACAAGTGAAAGAGTACATTAAATATATGGCAAAAGGAAGGTGTTGTGGGCTCTGTATAGGGGTTCACAATTACAAGGTGTGATAGTGAGTATTACTAACATGTAACAAAACAGTATTAAAAATTATTAAAAGGAATGTTGTAACGCTGCTGTTTGCCAAACGCCAGCGTACCATGTGCCCCAGGTCTTACCTGTGCCGTGCGACATTCTGGGTGCCATGTTCCTGCTGCATTTCCTGGTCTGTCATGTGTTTTTCTGCGCCATCCACTAGGGGCCGCGCGAAAGCACTAGCTATGTTTTATAGAGCTGATGTGCGATCCCTAGTGGTTCCCCTTCCAATCTGTTGAAGGCACTACCTATAAAAGGAGGCCACATCCGCTGTTTGGGGCTTCAGAAAGATTTAGTTTGTTTGCATTGTTAGGTCTCTGCCTGATCTGTCTTCGGTCCTTGGTTCCCAATCCGTGCCTGTTTATTGGACTCTGTTTGCACTTTGTAAATAAAAACCTTAACCTCTTCAGGACGCCGGGCATATGCATACGCCGTGCATCCCGAGTCCTTAAGGACGTGGGGCGTATGCATACGCCCGTGGGAATTCCGGTCCCCGCCGCTAGCCGCTTGGGGACCGGACCGGGATGCCTGCTGAAATCATTCAGCAGGCATCCCGGCACATCGCCGAGGGGGGTCCTGAAACCCCCCTATGTCGGGGATCGCAGAAAATCGCATGTAAATTCAGGGGCAGTGGACCCGATCAACCGGAAAATAGGGATGATCGGATTGGTCAGTGACAGCCCCGATCATCCTGAGGGATAGAAGCGACGTCGCAGTGCTGCGATCTCTTCCTATCCCCTGCCATTAGTCAGAAATTAGTTCTGACCAATGGCAGCGCAGGACAGTGGGTTGCCATGGCAACCCCCGTTCTGCCCACCCCTGGATGTCGGGCAGAACGGGGGGAGAACATGGCGGCCTGTACTTGAGGACCAGATGCGATGGGGCCCGGCGATCATCAGAGACATCAGCGGAGATAACGGCGCAGGTAGGGAAACGACGACGGTGGCGGGGGGGGGGGGGGGGTGTAAGGAAGGGGGCAGTAGGCGATATTTACTGCTGCCCTTCCTAGTGGGTGCCAAACTGCAACTCCCAGCATTTTCCTTACAAGCAGAGAGCTTCAAAGTTAGAAAAATGCAAAATTTTCAAAACTTTCATGAAATTTTGGGATTTTTCACCAAAAAAGGATGCAGGTAACGACGAAAATTTACCACCAAAATAAAGTAGAATGTCACGAAAAAACTATCTCAGAATCAGAGTATTCGGTAAAAGTGTTTGAGTTACTAATGCGTAAAGTTACGGTGGTCAGAATTGCGAAAAAGGGCTCAGTCCTTAAGGTGAAAAAGGGCTGCGTCCTTAAGGGGTTAAAGGAGATGTCCGGTGCTCACTTTTCTCATTTTATCCGTTCCGGGCTGAAAAATAAAAGAAAACAAATTTTCTCTTACCTGCCTAGGCTCCCCCGGTGCTTCGGTACAGGTGTTCGGTCCCCGGGCTGTATTCTTCTTACTTCCTGTTAGCCTGGCACGTCACACGGAGTTTCAACCTATCATCGGCCGCAGCGATGTCCCGCCTCGGCCAGTGATAGGCTGAAGCTTTGTGTGACGTGCCGGGCTAACAGGAAGTAAGAAGAATACAGCCCGGGGACCGAACGCCTGTACCGGAGCGCCGGGGGAGCGTAGGCAGGCAAGAGAAAGCTTATTTTCTTTTTTTTTTTTTCTTTTTTGCAGCCCGGAACGCATACAATAAGAAAAGTGACCCCCGGACATGTCCTTTAATCAGCATTGCTGCATCTGGTGTTATTTCTAAGTGTCAGTTTAGCCCCATTCTGTCTGCCTGGCCGGCTGCCACTTGTGGCACAGTGGGTCTGCACCTGTGGAGCGTAACAAATATTTTGGCCCCAATGAGAGTTTATCATCACAAACATAGGAAACTTGAAAAAGTTAAACTGATCAAATAAAAAACTGTATGGCACAAAGCATTGCTAGGCTCATTGTCATTTATTTTAGTGATAAGTGTGGATTACAGTAGGTATATGCCTAAAATATTTGCTGAGAACAACCACTTTGAAGCTAGGAAAAGAGAAAAAAACGAAAGACCGGCAAAAGGTGCCTGGTGTGATACCGTAACGAAGGATGGGCTAAGAGCAAAAGTAAGCAAGGCGTATGTGGGCCTGCGGAGCCCGTAGGTAGTGGGTACTCACCTGAGGCGAGTAGATAACTCGCATATCAACCCACAGCAGGGTTAGAGACTGGAGACAGCTGCTGGGCCCAGGGTGCAGGAGAGGCATAGCCCGTCCGAAGAAAGTGGTAGCCAGGAGATGAAGGGAAAAACCCTTTTCAAGTCCAGTGTTAGGAGGATATCCAGGGGGAAAATGATAAAGCGTGAGCGCAAGGAATAGAACCACGCAGGATCAATTTATTAAGCAAACAAGGCAGGTATACACAGGATAACACGTTTCGGGGGACAGTGCCCCCTTCTTCAGATCAGTGTAACCAAATGTAGGCACATACAAGTTTAAATACATTACAAAATGGCGCCAAAAGCAAAAAAGGGGGAAGGAGCCACAGGGGTGTGTGGAGGTGGGGGCAGTGAAACTAGAGCCAGGAGCAAGCAAAATACATAGTATGCATTGAGAAAGGTGTGTTGGTGTGTTTAGGAGTAACCAGCAGGCTTTGGCAGATGTAAATGAGCTAAAATACAGGGGGATATGTGTCTCTGTCCGCTCCGTGTTCCCGGTGCGGACAGAGTGGAAGTTCGGGTATCCACAGACTCGTCGCTAGGGACGTAGCGGGCGCGTCATGTGGTGGGAGCGTGTTTTCATGGAGACGCGTCCTGTGCGCATCACGTGATAGGAGCGCGTGGTAATGGGGATATGTATAGTGAACGGGTGCGCACCGCTGCAGGGGACAGCAGTGCGCATGTTATGTAGGTAGTCAGGAAAAGCATGTAATGAACGGGTGCGCATCACTGAAAGAGACAGTGGTGCACATGACGTGTGGGTAGTCAAGGAGACGCGTCCTCTGTAGGAGGGTGCGCTATAGACAGAAGAGGGGCAGTGGACACTGGTGGTGTAAATAGCAGCGCTGCCAGGGGGGAGGGATGGCGGTATTAGTGGCTGTGTGGAAACAATGGAGGAGTGTGTGTATTGTAGTATAACTCATAAAAAGGAGGCAAAGTGGCATGAATGAGGGAGGAGGTAAGTGGAGGGTGAGCGTGGGAAATGGGTATATGAAAAATAGTAATACTAATGATGATAATAGAGACCTATGGAATGGGATGTGAATGTGTCCAAGGGTGAGTGGGAAACAGAGCCTTAGGAGTGTGAAAAGGGCTCCCTGAGGGCTTGTGGTGAGTATATTCGAGCCATGGGAATGTGGAATAAGCTCCCAGGGGGCTGGAGGGTAGATTTAAGAGATATAAAAAATGAGGGAGTGTGGAATAAACTCCCAGGGGGCAAGGGGTGGCAATAATGCCCGATAAAGGATTGAGGGGGGGTATTTGCGTGACCAGAGATCTGGAAAGTGAAGTGACCACTATATTAGGAGGAGGGATGGAGATGTGTGTATGGATGTCCGGCGAGATGAGAGTGGTGGCAATAAATGGCCGCACAGGGGAAGGGGTGGAGGGTTACGGGGTAGGGACCTAAAGGTTGCACTCAATCATTTCATTAAGACCACGAGGGGTCAGGGTCTGTAGGGAGTGGATCCAGAAGTTTTCTCTGCGTCTCAAGGTGCTGAATCTGTGGGTGATGCCTTGGCTGATCTGCTCAATAGGAGTGGCTGTTATGGTGTCAAAATTCTTGTTGTGATGTTCAGCCATATGACGGGAAACGCTGTGCAATTGAAAGGCATTGTTGGTATTGCTGCGGTGTTTGTTGATGCGTTCGCTAAAGCAGCGAATGGTCCGCCCCACGTATTGGAGTCCGCAGTGGCATCGTAGCAGGTACACCACATATTTGGAGTTGCAATTCAAGCGCGATTTGATGTGATACGTGGTGTTTGTGATTGTGGAGGAAAAGGTATTGCATTTGTGTGAGATGACTGAGCAGCACTTACATCTAGGGTGCCCGCATTTGTAGCTCCCGATGTTAGTTAGGAAGTTAGATATGGGTGTCTGGATGGTGCGATATTTCAGCTTGCTGGGTGCTACCAGGTTGTGTATAGTACGTCCCTTTCTGAAGGTGAGAGCTGGTTTGGTGGGTAATAGGGGCCCCAGATACTGATCCTTAAAGGGTAGCTCCCACCATCCTATTTTTTTTTTCTGTCCCTGCCTATTGCCAATCTATCCCTAACCCCCTCCCTGCTTTTAATTTTTCTTTTTACTATATTAAAAATAACTTTTTGTCTGCCTGGTAGTGTGCTCACTACCAGGCAGACTTCCCCAGCAGGCACCACGTCACTGATGCCTGCTGGGGACAACACTTCCGCCCTTAGTTTATCTACACAGGGTGCCTCCAGCTGTTTCTCCACTACAACTCCCAGCTTGCCCTGACATCTATAGGCTGTCAGGGCATGCTGGGAGTTGTAGTAATGAAACAGCTGGAGGCACCCTGTGTAGATAAACTATAAGTTAGTGCCATGCGGCGCTACGGTGCTAGCCCGTTCCCTCTGTCAAGGCCCCCACCTATACCCCGTTCCCTCCATCACAAAACCCCACCCCACGCCCGCCCGCATACCCCGTCCCCTCCATCACAAACCCCCCGCCCGCATACCCCGTTGCCTCTTACTTACAGATACTGCAGAGTCCGGCGGCGGCGATGACACGTGCGGGAGGAGTGGCCTCCCAGCCAGTGGCCAGGGAGCCAATGCGCTCGCTCCCTGCCTGTCTGATTGACAGGCAGGGAGTGAGTGCTGCCTGAATTAAATAAGGACAGATGCCCGGCCGCATCAGTCCTTTTTCAGGCATGACGTCACGCCAGGCTGCAGCCGGCCACTAGGAGGGAGACTCCTAGTGGCCGGTTTTCAAATGTAAATTACACCATGTTAATAAAAAAATAAAAAAAAATAATGCAACTATATTAGAGAGATGTTGTAGTACATATGTACTACAACATATCAAAAAAAAAAAAAGTTGGTGACAGTGCCCATTTAAGTAGAATGGGCCACTGTGTCTGCAGAATTTTCTTGATGTGGGTGTGTTCACGGCTGAAGGTTGTGATGAAGTTGGAGGACCGTTCTTGACCCGGGGTGGTGATGGCGGGTTTGGGTAGTAGGCAGTCGCTCTGTGTAAGGGCATGTGCCCTGTTGTAAGAAGAGTTGACAAGGGCTAGTGGATATCCTTTGGCCTTGAACCTGGCCTTCAAGATCTTCCTTTGTGAGATGAAATCATCATCATTGGTATAATTTCTCCTCATCCGTTTGAATTGACCGAACATTTTGAAGCCATTTCTTGTAGTGTCCACTTTTAAAATTCAGGTATCTGTTACTGTCTACCTGTTTGAAGTATGTTTTTGTAGACAGGCAGACAGTATTGTTGTGGGAGACCACGACGTCAAGAAATGCGGCGGCGGCGTTGAAGATGGTCTGGGTGAAATGAAGGGACTATGTGTTAGAATTGAGGTCTGCTAGGAAGTTGCTGAGTGATTTTCCCAGATCAGAAAAATGTCGTCTATATACTGGCGGTAATATAGGTAGTTACTGAATAGGTGGTGAGTATAGATGTGACGTTCCTCAAACATGCCCAAGAAGAGGTTGGCAAAGCTCAGGGCTACCTTGCAACCCATCACGGTACCTTTGTGTTGTAGATACATCTGACCAAGGAATTCTATGTAGTTGTGCTTCAGTATGTATCTAAGTCCTTCCAAAATGAACTCTTTCTGTGCGGAGGGCATAGTGGGGTCCTTTGCTAGGAAGAAGGCGACGGTTTGGATGCCCAATTCGTGGTCGATGACTGTGTATAGTGAGGAAACATCCATTGTGACCAGGGTTAGACGGGGTGAACACTTGAATTGTGAGATGGATTTGATGAAATCGGTGGTATCTTTGAGATGTGAAGGGAGAGTGATAACGTATTTCTCTGTTTCCCACTCACCCTTGGACACATTCACATTCCATTCCATAGGTCTCTATTATCATCATTAGTATTACTATTTTTCATGTCCCCATTTCCCACGCTCACCCTCCACGTACCTCTTCCCCCCTCACCCATTCATGCCACTTTGCCTCCTTTTTATGAGTTATACTACAATACACACACTCCTCTATTGTTTCCACACAGCCACTAATACCGCCATCCCTCCCCCCCCTGGCAGCGCTGCTATTTACACCACCAGTGTCCACTGCCCCTCTTCTGTCTATAGCGCACCCTCCTACAGAGGACGCGTCTCCTTGACTAGCCACATGTCATGTGCACCACTGTCTCTTTCAATGATGCGCACCCATTCATTACACGCTTTTCCTGACTACCTATATGACATGCGCACTGCTGTCCCCTGCAGCGGTGCGCACCCGTTCACTATACATATCCCCATTACCACGCGCTCCTATCACGTGACGAGCACAGGATGCGTCTCCATAACAACGCACTCCCACCACATGACGCGCCCGCTACGTCCCTAGCGACGCGTCTGTGGATACCCGAACTTCCGCTCTGTCCGCACCGGAAACACGGAACGGACAGCGACACCTATCCCCCTGTATTTTAGCTCATTTTGGCTCATTTACATCTGCCAAAGCCTGCTGGTTACTCCTAAACATACCAACACACCTTTCTCAATGCATATTATGTATTTTGCTTGCTCCTGGCTCTAGTTTCACTGCCCCACCTCCACACACCCCTGTGGCTCCTCCCCCTATTTTGCTTTTGGCGCCATTTTGTAATGTATTTAAACTTGTATGTGCCTAAATTTGGTTACACTGATCTGAAGAAGGGGGTACTGTCCCCCGAAACGTGTTATCCTGTGTATACCTGCCTTGTTTGCTTAATAAATTGATCCTGCGTGGTTCTATACCTTGCTCTCCCGCTTGATCATTTTCACCCTGGATATCCTCCTCGCACTGGACCTCAGCAGCGCCTGACTTGAAAAGTTTTTTTTTCCTTCATCTCCTGGCAACCACTTTGAAGGGATTTTCCAAGTTGTTTAACAATTCAGCCACAGTAAGCTATACTGAGTAGTATAATCCCCTGCTTCTTCCAGTGGCACCATTTTGGTCTTTCCCACAAGGTTTTCTTTACTTGGCTGCAGTGTTGATGTGCCTGTATACCCATGTCTCATCTACAGCCTATCACTGGACTCCGGGGTCTTATACCATATACGCTAAGGCCAGTGATTGAATCAGCAATGCTGGAAGGGGCTAGATTTAAAGGGTGTTCCCACCTCATTACGCAATTTTTGCAAATTGACTTTAATGGGAGTAGTGCAAGCAGTGTAGCCCTGCGAGCTATGCTGTTTACATAACAAAGTCAGAAGGAAAAGAAAGAAACAAAAGGAACAGGAAGTGAATCACAAGCAAAGCAGTCATGTGACCCAGCCTGAGAAATACAAATAAAGTGTAAAGAGATATATAATAGCATCTACAAAAGTCACTGCAATGCTAGTTAATTGAAAAGTCCCAGTCAACAACTTTAACCTTTTAACTTTGTTGTTGAAGGGCCCACAAACTCATTAAAGTATGTGCCATTGGTCACTGGTTTGGCATCCGCTCGCAACTTGGAACATTTAGAGCTTGTTCGAGTTCCTTTTCTAGGGGGCCTTATACAACATGTGGTGGAGGACAGCTGGAGGTCTGGTAAGTGTAAACTGTAAATGACATGAATAATATTGGCTCACAATTTTATAACCTTTGAATCATGGAAAACTTGTTTTAAAGGGGGTTATTATGGCCAAAGTAGCACTTATGTATATTTTTAGCTAACCATATTCAGGGACAAGTAAAAAAAAAATAGATGTGTAGATTGTTTTATTCTTTGATGCCACACATGTAGCATTGTTCCTTTTATAGGTATGTTTTCCCCTATTCTTTGTTTAAAATAATACTATGCAATATGCAAACTACCCCACAAAGTGTTAAAACATTTATTTTCTCTGTTTAATAACAACAACAATTATGTGAGTGTAATATGTAATGACATGCAAAAGATAGAGGCGCTAGATTGTGATACATGTCATCATGACTATATAGCTTATATCATTCTTTTCCATAGCACTGTTTAGTTGGAACATTTGCTGGGAAGTGGCAACATATTAATTTTAGCATTTTTTTAATTTTATTTTTCAACCTTTTGTTTGATTTTCAGGTGGCTTCCGAAATTTGCACACAATTGTTTTAGGAGCATGTAAAAATGCTTTGGAAGTTGATCTTGGCTACCTCGTAATCACAGCTGCTAGAAGGTAGGTTAAATGAGTCATCTAGGATTAAAAAATATAGAAAGACATAAAGAAAAACTTGCAATATACTTACCAATTTTACTATTTTCTTCCACAGTCTTTTGTGTCAGCTTCTACACACATCTATGTGTCTTCAAGGTTACAGATTACAAACAAACCCTGCATAGTCTGATTCAGACTTATTTTTTCCTTTTGTCCTTTATTTCTTGTTGACCTACGAGATGTATGTTAGCAAAAAGTAGCGGGCAGGTGAAAGGTGCCATTACCATACTGTAAAGCGGGGTCTGGTAGAGGACGTCCCCGCTCAGTACTGCCTGACACTGTTTTTTTTTGACTAGGCCCATATGCAGCATGAGGCACCAAAATGTCCTCATTTCGGCTGCACTGACGGCGTACCATTTATTGGGCCTAGCCAAAAGTGAATCAAGGTGGTGGGCAATGAATTGTTGGGCGTACAAGTTCGTTTGCTCCACCATTAGATTGACAAAGTGGTCACTGAAAAAATAACTAAAAAAAGTCAATTTCAGTGTATCCGGCCGTGTCAATCCAGATTGGGGAGTGCGGGGGCAGGGAAGTGTGTATGTGTGTGCTCGGTGTAACTGTATATATAATGGTGTGTGATTTATAAATCACACACCGTTATATGGGGGGGGGGGGTAACGCTGCGGCCAACAAAAAAAAAAGGGGTGGCAAATCGCAGGGTGGTCCTTAAGTACCAGGGTGTCTAGGCATACCTGTACGCCCGTGATCCTTAAGGGGTTCAAAAAAATATATTTTCCAGTGGAGTACCCCTTTAAGGCCCATTTAGGCCTTAAGGATCGGCCAATTTTATTTTTGCATTTTCGTTTTTCCTCCTCGCCTTCTGAAAATCTTAACTCTTTTATATTTTTATCCACAGATGAGTATGAGGGCTTGTTTTTTGTGCGACCAGTTGTCCTTTTGTAATGACCACTAATTTTACTATAAAATGTATGATGCAATCAAAAAAATACTATTTGTGTGGGGAAATTGAAAAGAAAACCACAACTTAGCAAATTTTGGGAGGTTTCCTTTTTAACACTATACAATTTACGTTAAAAATGACATGTTTTCTTTCTTCTGTGGTTCAATACGATTAAAATGATACCTATGGTTACTTACTTTTCTATTATTGTACTGCTTTAAAAAAAATCTCAAACTTTTTAACCAAACTAGTACTTTTAAAGGGGTACTCTGCCCCTAGAAATCTTATCCCCTATCCTTTGGACCCCCCACAATCTCCTGCAGCACCCCCGATTCTCAATGCAGGGGACACAGTATCATGAGGTCACTGCTCCACCCCTCATGACGTATCGCCCCGCTCCATCAATGTAAGTCTATGGGAGGGGGGCCTAACGGCCGCCACGCCCCCTCCCATAGACTTACATTGAGAGGGTGGGGCGTGACATCACAAGGGGCGGAGCCATGCCCTCACAATACTCCATCCCCTGCATTGCCAGTTATCAGCCACAGAGCAATCCTCGCTCTGTGCAGCTGAGACATCTTATCAGCTATCCTTTTGGATAGGGGATAAGATGTCTAGGGGCGGAGTACCCCTTTAAAAACCCTCTATTTTGACGACCTATAACTTTTTTTTTCATTTTTCTGTATAAGCGGCGGTATGAGGGCTTATTGTCTGCACCGTTATCTCTACTTTCTATTGATACCACATTTGCGTATATAAAACATAATACATTTTTTCTTAATTTTTTTTGTAATATGATGTGACAAAAAAGCAGATTTTGGACTTTTTTTTTCTTTTAAGTTTACGTCATTCACAGTACGGGATCATTAACATTATATTTTGATAGTTCAGGCATTTACGCACGAGGCAAAACCAAATATGTTTGTTTCCTTTTTTTTTTTTTTTTTTTTTACACTTTTTCGGGGTAAAATGGGAAAAGGGACAATTTAAATTTTTATTGGGGCAGGGGATTTTTCAAATTTTCTTTCCCCCCCCCCCCCCCCCCTCACTTTTTATGTCTCCATAGGGGACTATGTATAGCAATCACTTGATTGCTAATACTGTTCAGTGCTAAGCTTAGGGCATAGCATTGAGCAGTATTATTGGTGATCTTCTGCTCTGGTCTTCTCGATCTCAGACCATTATGGATGATCAGTACCCCGCGGCAGCGCTGGGGGCGATCGGATCATCCATTTTTCTGACTGCATTGCCGCAGATGCCGTGATCTGTATTGATCACAGCATTTGAGGGGTTAATGGCGGGCATAAGCGCAATCACTCATGTCCGCCATTACCGGCCGTATGGGACCTGCCGTGCGTGACGCAAGCAGCACCCCGGTGCTCGTGGTCATGTACAGGACGTAAATGTACGTCCTGGTGCATTAAGTACCACCTCACCAAGACGTACATTTACGTCCTGTGTCGTTGAGCGGTTAATGACACCTCTCCTTAAAAAAAAAAAAATAAACTAAATAAATAAAGATAAAGATATATAAAATTCCACAGGGTCAAGTGTCACGATAGCTTGAACATGTTGGATGGCCTAACAAGGAACCTATCAGGAGTTCTATTTTGCCCAACCCATGGGCAGCATGAAACGGGGACAGGCTCCCACATAATTTACGCTGAAAAACTGTAATGTTTCATAAAAATCAGGGTTTAAAAATTAACTGGGACAGGGGCAATAGGTCATCTGCACTAGCCTCATTAGGCTTGATTTACTTGTCCCTTTTTATGCACAAATGGGGAAAGAGCAGTCAGTCAGGACTCTGTCAAGAGATTGTGTACGTGAGTTTTTGCCTTGTTCTTAGCTTATCTTTAAAGTATGGTTTCTCAGTCTCTTCTTGAGGGACACAGGAACCATATGTATAGGCTGCTAACACTAGGAAGAACCTATTCCCAGCAGTCGGTGAAGGCTTCCTGGGCGGTCCATAATTGGGCCTCAGTCCTCCAGGTGTGAAAGGTGGTGTTCCCTGCCCTCCTTATTTTGCTTCAACAAAGTGGCTTTTTCTCCGACAGTGGCTTTTTCTCTGGCAGGTTGTTTTCCCACCCCAGGGAATGCTTTTGAACGTCCCAAGTAGAGATGAGCGAACTTACAGTAAATTTGATTCGTCACGAACTTCTCGGCTCGGTGGTTGCTGACTTTTCCTGCATAAATTAGTAAAGCTTTCAGGTGCTCCCGTGGGCTGGAAAAGGTGGATACAGTCCTAGGAGACTCTTTCTTAGGACTGTATCCACCTTTTCCGGAGCACCGGAAAGCTGAACTAATTTATGCAGGAAAAGTCAGCAACTGCCGAGCTGAGAAGTTCGTGACGAATCGAATTTACTGTAAGTTCGCTCATCTCTAGTCCCAAGGTTACTGTGTCCATGCTGCTACCGAGAAGAGTATTTTTTTTTTTTTTGAACTCTCATTGGGTATTACAGCTCCCACCCATTTCCTTTTTACCACTCAGGTGGATTGTTTGCCTGTTGGCTGAATTTTTTTAATTTTTTTTATTTTTATGTCCTTTAGACCAACTGGTTAGTTCAGTGTCAGTGGGAAGGTATAGCTTGCTTAGGAGGAGCAGCCTATACCCACAGTTCATGTGTCCCCTTCTCTCTATATGACCGCCAGAGATACGCAAGTACAGCTCTCCGGTATATCCAAGGCTCCCATAGACATAGCATGGAGCATGTTGCCAGAGGTACCCCCCCCCCCCCCACCCATCCCGATCAATCTTATCCTATATACTGTGCATAGCGGGAGGAGTTAAATACTGGAATACCTCTTTAAATGAATTACTAAAGGAGTCATGCAATTTTGCCAAATCATACACAGGCCTTTCTTTCTCGACTTGGGTATCTCTGGTTTGGCTAGTATCTGTTCCTTAGGCTGCTTTCACACTATGAGCATTCATCCGTTATTAAATGTCTATTTTCTGTGTAAAAACGGCCGTTTAATAACGGATGAAATAAAGGGTGCTAATGGCTGAATAAATATTCATCCGTTAAGACCCGTTATCCCTCATGTATTGCCAAACACCTCTGCCTACAGTCTCCCACAGCCGGGACTACTATTGCTCCCATCATGGAACAGACTTGTTTCCATTATGGGAGTAGAAATTCCCTGGCTGCAGGAGTCTGCAGACAGCTGGGGAGGCTACATTGGTGCTTGTACTACTACCCCCGTCATGGAACAGACTCTGTTCCATGATGGGGGTTGTAGTACAGGGGCTGAGGGATTGATCGCACCGGGTTTCACTTCTGAGACCCGATGCGATCAAAAGTTATTAAGCAGGGGAGCGGGCGGCATGCTCCGCAACCCTGCGATGTATCAGTGTGTTTTAACTCTCATTTTTGAATCTCCCGCGGGAAGCCCTGAATGGCCGGTACCGAGGAGCCAATCAGGGCTCTCAGCGAGAGATTGAAAAATGAACTTTGGGATTAGCAGGGGCAATATCTATATTAAAAGCTTTGTGGGGGGCAAGATATTTAGCGCTGCAGAGGGGGCAGATATATAGCCTATATATCTAGCCCCCCAGCAGTGCATTAGATAGGACCCCCGCCTGCGCATTAAATATATACCCCCCCGCTGGTGCATTAATTATATACCCCGCCAGCGCATGTGTATGCTTCTATATACCTATGCCACTGCAACGCTATATGTGAAAAGCATTCTAGCAGCAGCATCGGCCGGCCCGATGTTGCTGATAGAAATACTTTTCATACATCGTGCTGTAGTGGCATATGTATATAGAAGCGCTGTGGGGGGCAGATAACGCTATATGTCTGCCCCCCCCCACAGCTCTTCTATATACATATACCCCTGCCGCCGTATGAATGAAAAGTATTTCTATTAGCAGCGCATAGAGCCGGGAGCCGACACTATGCACTGCTAATAGAAATACCTTTCATATGGCAGCAGGGGTATATGTATGTAGAAGCACTGTGGGGGGGGGGGGGGGCAGATAACGCTATATGTCTGCCCCCCACAGCACCTCTATATACACATGCCCCTGCCGCCGTATGAATGAAAAGTATTTCTATTAGCAGCGCATAGTGCCGGCTCCCGGCACTATGCGCTGCTAATAGAAATACCTTTCATTCATATGGCAGCAGGTGTATATGTATATAGAAGCACTGGGGGGGGGGGGGGCAGACATATAGCATTATCTACCCCCCCAGAGCTTCTACATACATATACCCCTGCTGCCATATGAATGAAAGGTATTTCTATTAGCAGCGCATAGTGACGGGAGCCGGCTCTATGCGCTGCTAATAGAAATACTTTTCATTCATACGGTGGCAGGGGTATATGTATATAGAAGAGCTGTGGGGGGCACATATACATGCGCTGCGGGGGTATATATTTAATGCGCCAGCGGGTACATATTTAATGTGCAGGCGGGGGTCATATCTAATGCACTGCTTGGGGGGGCTAGATATATAGGCTATATGTCTGCCCCCCCCCCCCCCCCCCCCCTTCTCCAGCGCTATATATCTTGCCCCCCACAGTGCTCTTTGGCCCCTGCTACTCTCAAAGTTCATTTTTCAATCTCTCGCTGAGAGCCCTGATTGGCCATTCAGGGCTCCCCGCGGGGGATTCAAAAATGAAAGTTAAAACACACTATACATCGCAGGGTTGTGGACCATGCCGCCCGCTCCCCTGCTTAATAACTTTTGATCGCATCAGGTCTCAGAAGTGAAACCCAGTGCGATCAATCCCTCAGCCCCTGGACTACAACCCCCATCATGGAACATACTCTGTTCCATGATGGGGGTTGTAGTACAAACACTAATGTAGCCTCCCCAGCTGTCTGCAGACTCCCCCAGACTCCCCCAGCCCCGGGAATTACTACTCCCATCATGGAAACTGTTCCATGATGGGAGTAGTAGTCCTCCCTCAGCACTGCAGGAGTCTGCTGATGTCACCTCTTCTGAGCATGCTCAGAAGTAATAACGGATATAATAAACTATGGCTGACTGATGAGCCTTAATGCCATCCATTTGCACACAGACTTCAATGTTAATTTACCCATTTCTTGTGACGGAAGAAAAATTTGTGCATGTGCCGTTATTTCTTCCGTCACAACGAACGGCCGTTATTCATGACGGACTATAACGGATCATAAAGGATAATCAAAAAATCCCATAGACTTTAATGGGATTGTTTAACGGCCATTTACCAGGGCTTTTCTAACGGACGTTTGTAACGGATGAATTTTTATAGTGTGAAAGCAGCCTTATCAGTGCAGACCACTCAATAACCTGCTCTATCTATAGATGGGTGACGTTAGGAGGAAGCTCTGCTTTGGCTAGTATGAGAGAGTTTTCTTCCTTCTGGAGGAGAGCATGTTTGCATATATTTCACATACAGCATTGTCTGAAAAATATTACTCTGTACCGGTGATCTCTTCAATAAATCGGTCTTCCCTCTGAGCTTTGTTTAAAGTCAAGCTAACAAGAATGGTGCGTTCTTATGTTTGTTTTTTTGTTTGGTTTTTTACTCAAGGTTACATGAAGTACGCATCCAACCTTCATTGACCAAAGATGGAGTTTTCTCTGCATTGAAAATGGCTGAGCTTGAGTTTCCACAGTTTGAAACTTTACACTTGGGATATGTGGATGAATTTTTGTTACAATGTAAGTACAAATGTGAAGGCACCTGGTTTTATATCCGAATAATGTTTTTTTTTTTTTTTTTTTTAATCAACTGGTGCCAGAAAGTTAAACAGATTTGTATATTACTTCTATTAAAAAGAGCTGTGTTCCAAAAAGCAAAGAATTTCCTCTGTAGTATTCAGCAGCTGATAAGTACTGCAAGGATTAAGATTTTTTAATAGAAGTAATTTACAAATCTGTTTAACTTTCTAGGACCAGTTGATAAAAAAAAAAAAAAAATATTTCCACCGGAGTACCCCTTTAATTTGTGAATGTTTTCTTTGTTGTAGTTATGAACCATTTTTATTTTATTTTAAAATGTACCTCTGATTTAGACAATTGAAATAACAGGAAAAAAACACATCATATAAAACGTCCCTGGTGGTCTAAGGAAGTGGAGGAGGCAATGTCACTAACTTTGTTGGTTTAGGGCTAAAGAAGGAGTGATCAGCCCATTGGCTTTAATCAGAGGGTGTCTGTTTGCTAAGACCCCCATCTATCCATTTAACAAGTGGAGAAAAGTGCACGGCTGATTGTTTATTCGCTGCAGGAGATGGACTTCAATGACTTTCTATAGAATCCATTTTAGCCAATTGCTTCTCTACTCATTCTACACATCTCTGATGCTCCATCATGACTCTAAAAACATGTATATACACACACAGTTCTGTTGCCCCAACAAAAAACACACACACACACACATACATTTTAATACAGTCTCTGCCACAGTTTTAAAATCAATGGAAGGCTGCTGCAAGTGGAATATCCATAGCGTGAACAAGCTTTTACATGCAGGCAAGATGTTTTCTTGGTTAAAAGTGTGTCTCGTAGTCTGAAAAGTATGGTATTTTTTTTTTTATTGCTGTATGAAACCATCAATATATTTTATGTTTTGTATAGGTAAGATGACAAACGCAGATCTTATGAAGTATGGCTTGGCTGATGTGGCTGAGAATCCTGGCATTATCACAGATATCGGGATGAAAGCTGTAAATGAAGTCTTCTCCTGCATCAAATACTTGGTGATATACAACTGCCCCCACCTTCATAATCCCAAAAATTGGATCACAGGTACAGAATAATAAAGGGGTTTGCCACCTTTTGACAATTTATGGGGAGGAGGCAGGATGATGTGCAGAGCCACATGCTCCTTCCTAGAATGCCATGAATGAATGGAGGAGTCGTTGGCCGCGTGCAGGGCCTGGGGAACGGGTGGGGGAAAAGCTGTATCATCAAATAAACCTGGCCCACAATAAAGGGTCTATTTATTAGCAAGTGATTATTACTGTAGTCTCCTGATAAGTTGTTAAAAGGTGGCCTACTCCTTTTAAAAAAGAACTTATTTTTAGGAACATTTTTTGATTTTGTGTGTTCAAAAAGTTAAGGTTGCTCTGCAGATATTTTGCTCTTCTGCTGGTCACTGCTCCTGCCAAAGAACAGAATAAAATTTTATTACAATCTATGCTTAACCTGTACGCCCTTGTCCCACTCCCCTTCTATGACTCACGCTCAGGAGCTGAGCTCGAGTCATAGCCTGAAGGTCCTGGTGGCTAATGCCTGACATCACCGATCACATTGATGCCCAGCATTAACCCCTTAGACACTGCAATCAAAGTTGCTCGTGGCTTCTAAAATGTAAAAAAAAAAAAAAAAAAAAAAAAAAAAAAAAATTTTTAAAACCACTCTCGGTCGCTCTTTATAGGGGGACACCTAATGTGCCTGGGACTGGCCAGCTATGATTTTTTTCCACCTACTTGCCCCCGTGGTGTCTGTCCTTCTCCCTTGGGGGCCTCGCGGACAGTCCCAGCTCGGGGTGCTTTTCTTCCCTCACTTCTTCTCTGTTGAGGAAGGAAGAGAAAGTAAAAAAACAAACAAAAAAAAAACAGTCTCTGTTCATTTGGTGTAGACTTGCGCCCTCTTGTGGCCAATACTTGTTTTGCACTCTAACTTCTATTGCAGTGCAGTGTTCTTTCCTATGGTCGGTATTAGGGGCTGGGCTGCCGCTTTATTTTTTTCAGTCAGGGATTCACGGTCCCTTGGGAACTAATATGGATATAATGAGGCAATCTGTTCACCGCTACCACTGAGGCCATAGGGTGCTCAGCAACTTTTGAGGTTCCACATCTGTCATGTCTGCTGGCCACCCATCGTCGGGTGTTCTTGGCATGTCATATTTTGATTCCCTCCTCCACAGGCTACCACATCTAGTGGATCCAGTGCTAGGTCTCCAGGGGATTATCCCTGCGTGAGCATGGTTTGGCCCGATATAACACTGCAAAACAGTGGTTTCGCCTGTCACTCATCTCATGGCTTCTGCATCTGCGGCTGGCACTCTGGTACCCCACTGCTGATGCAAGGTGTCCGAAGGAATGCCCCGTTGTCTTCTTGGACTCATACAAGTCAGCCAGACAGTGGTCTGTATGGTATCCTCTGGCGCCTGTCACACATCACATAGTTGACATATCTGTGGCTGGAGTCTGGTGCCTCCCTACTATGTGAGGCATCCGATGGAGTGTCCCGTTGTCTGCTATGGACCCATACCAGTAAGCCAGACAGTCGTCTACATGGTTGCCTACACCGCCTGTCATACCTCAAAAGGCTGATGTATCTGCGGCTGGAGTTCCGGTACCTCACAAATGTGTGAGGTGTCCGACTGAGTGTCCCGTTGTCTACTATGGACCCATACCGGTAAGCCAGACAGTGGTCTGCCTGGTTTCTTCTGCCACCTGTCACACGGCTCATGTGTCTGTGGCTGGAGTTCCGATACCCCACTGCTGTGTGCGGTATACGAAGAACTAACAAAGTGTGTCCTACGGACCCTATGAGTTGTTGTCTACTACGGACCCATACCAGTAAGCCAGACAGTGGTCTGCATGGTTTTCTACACCACCTGTCACACATCACACAGCTGATGTATCTGCGGCTGGAGTTCGGGTACCTCACTACAGTGTGAGGTGCCAATGACATGGCTCGTTCTCTTCTATGGACCCATACCAGTAAGCCAGACAGTGGTCTGCATGGTTTCCTACTCCACCTATCACACATTACATGGCTGGTGTATTTGCGACTGGGCTTCTGGTACCTCACTACTGTACGAGGTTCCCGATGGAATGACTCTGTCCACTATGGATCCATACTGCTTGTCACACATCTCACTGCTGTCGTATCAGCAGCTGAAGTTCCGGTACCTCACCCCTGTGCAAGGGCCCCTTATGGAATAACTCGCTGTCCACTATGGATCCACACCAGTAAGCCAGACAGTTGTCTGCATGTTTTCTTCTGCCGATTGTCACACGTCGCACGACTGATGGTTTTTGTCCCGGTACCCCACTGTTGTGCACAGTATACGTAGAACTGACCCAGCGTGTCCCACGGACACTATACGGGAGGTCAGGGATGCATTCGACGGCTCCTCTGTCTCACTCTATCTCCCAGGGGTGGGGTTTCTCGGCCTTCCTGCCCTCCCATCAATGACAAAGGGGCACAGTTATCGCCTATCTGACTGTTCCCTTTTCGCCAAACGCCTGAGGGTGTTCTTGTTCAGCCAGTCTGTTGTCTACACTGTTTCGCTGCCTTCGGTCTGTGACCTCTGGGCTGCAGCGGACATAGCCAGGTTTCCTGTACCTCACGGCTGGGTGAAGGATCTGAAGTAGGGTCCCTACAGGTATTGGAGATTGATACCAGTCGAACAATCTTTCGTCTGTTGAGTTTTCTACACGACCAGGTCGCCAGTTGGATAGGCCGCACTCTAGTACCCCGCTTTCTGTGGGAGGTTGAATGGAGTGACCCTGGGTGCTCAGGAATCCTTTACCTGCTGGCCAGACTGTTTTCCACATGGCTTACTACTACTACGGGTCACCTACCATACAATTACTACTACTACGGGTCACCTACCATACAACTACCTACGGTAGTTCAGGTTACCCACTGCCGTGATGTCGTTTTTGAGTGAGTCGCCCCATGTTGCCCCATGGGCCCTATACAATGCACCACTTACTGGTTTACAGGGTTACCTACTTGGCCAGGTCCCTCTCTGCATTCCTTCTACTCTGTCTACAGGCTGGTATCTCACTCCACTGTGTGTTTCCCTATGCGGCACACGGTGCGGCCTTGGTCCCTTTGCCACATAGCGTGTTCTAATCCACCTGGTTACCTCCCCGTTTCTGCCACAGCTGCAGTCCGGTGTCTCTCTTCCAGCTGCAGTTCCGCAGAGTGTGTACCTGTGGGTTCTAGGCACCCTTTCTACCTGTAAGTCACTCTGTGTCTGCATTTTTTTTTCCTGCTCCACATTCATTCTTCATCTCCTGAGTCTGTGTCTGCAGCCTTGGTGTCTGGCACCATTAGGAGATGGGGTGTGGGCTTTTTTTTTTTCTGCAGGTCCCAGGGACTTTCTCAACAACAGCAGCATCACTCTTGTTTTCCTTTCTTAGGTTGCACTGTTGGTCTTCTAGAGGCATACCTCCCTTCATACTGGTCCCTTGGATGTCTGCGGTTTCTTTCGTGTCTGCAGTCTTGGTACCCCACTGCTGTTGTGGGGTTCCCACGTCTGTGTTCCTACATATGCTAAGAACGCTCTGTAGGTGTAGAGCCCACCTTTTCTTTTGTTCGGTGGGGTGAGCCTACGGGCTTCCGGTGATTTTGTTTCCGCAATTCTGCGGCGGTTGAGCATTTCTGTTCTGACATGGTGCCTGCTGGGGTGATGGTCAATTCAGCCCCTTCCTATGCCTCCAGGTGTGTGTTTTTTTTCTGGGGTTTCTGTCCGGGATGGCTCAGGCACCAATTCATTACTGTCTGGAATGTCTCTCAACACGTCTTTTTTATTTTTTGCCCATCTCCATTTGCCTGGTGTGTTTTTGCCAGTCCCCTTTCCACAGGGGGTTTGGGGATCAGGGTGCTTAGCATGGGTCTGTACTTGAGTTTTCATCTCGACCATCCTTGGTTTCCCTATTTTGTTGAGTTTTTTCCTGCCGCCAAGATGATGCCATCTCTCTGTTCCCACTATATAGGTGGAGTATCTGGCTGGCTCCCTGTTTTTTTTGCTGAGAACATTCAACAGTTTCTCTCTCTCTCTCTCTCTCTCTCTCTCTCTCTCTGTCCTGTCCTGTCTGTCCTGTCCTGTCTGTCCTGTCCTGTCTGTCCTGTCCTGTCTTGTCTGTCCTGTCTTGTCTGTCTGTCTTGTCTGTCTCTCTGTCTGTGTCTCTCTCTGTCTGTCTGTCTGTCTCTGTCTGCCTGTCTGCCTGCCTGTTTTATTTTGCAGGCCAGTACGGTTATGGTGATACCTCATTTATGTACTTAATTTGATGTTTTTTTACTGTTTAACTATAAAAAACAGTTGTTGATTAAAAAAAATCTTGTTTGTGCATCACCATTTTTTTTGAAAGCTGTATTTTTTTATTTTTATATTGTGATTTTTTTTTTTTTTTTTGCAGTTTTTATGATTTTTATTTATTTTTTTATGGCATTCATTATGCGTATTAAATAATGTCATGGTTTTATTGCTTGGGTTGTTATGGATGCGGCAATGCCAAATATGTGTGTATAATTTTTATTTTTTTGTTTGGGGGGGGGGGGGGGGATTGTGTGTGTTTATTTTTTATTTAATTATAACTTATTCACTGTATTTATTTGTTTATTTTACAGTGTTACACTGACACGCACAGCAGATAAGACTCTGCCTTGGGCAGAGCCTGATCGGCTTCCGTAGCCAGGTAACCAGAAGCCTTGGCTACCAATGAGACCCTGCGATCTCATTGCAGGGTCTCATTGGAGAACAGAGGGAGCTCCCTCCCTCTGTCACCGCAATCAGTTCTGCAGTCACCTTGACAGCAGCACTGAAGGTCCTCCTGACAGTTGCAGCGGGTGCCTGGCAATATGCGATCAACTGCTCCCACCCCCGATCATTGCCCGCAGCTGCGGCACCGTGATCGTGAATGGGCGTATGTATACGTCCATTTGTGGCAAGGCACTGCTAAAATGGACATATATGTACATCCATTTGCGGGAAGGGGTTCAGGGGTGTGGAAATTAAAAAAAACTACTTGTCCAAGGGACTAAAGTGGAACACAATCTACTTGTCCCTCAAGAAAATCCACTTGTCCTGGTAGATAAAAAAATTTCAACCAAAATAGTACGATCCCCCCCACTAGACCACCAGGGATGGATATAAGATCCCTTTAGACACTGCTGTAAACTTTGACAGCGGTGATCTAATTGTTTAATAGCGGCCACGGCAATCGCAGCATGTCAGGCTATTAGCGGCGGGAGAGCTGTAGCTCCTTTTACGCCCGAGGCAAGCGCAGAAAAGTCTAGATGTAACTTTTTGATCACCTTATAAAAAATTTCTCATATGAAGTGACCAAAAATACATTTACACCGTTGACCTTACGGTTTAAGTAACATAATATTTTAATAGTCTGGACATTTCCACATGCAGCGACACCACTTATGTTTATCTTTGTATATTATTTTTATTTAAAGAAAAATTGAAACTTTTATTAGGAAAGGGGCTTATTCACATGTGTATGCACTTTTAAAAATATTTTAATCACTATTTTTCAGTCTTCATAGGGACTTATATATGGAGCCTTTTGGTTGAAAAACACTGAACAGCGCTGTGTTACTGGGGGGGGGGGGGGTTGTTCTGCTTCTCCAGTTTATGTGGTGCATTATTTACTCTAATTTATGTGTCAGAAAATGAATGCTGGAAGTTGCATTTAGTTACTAGATAACTACAACACCCAGCATGCCCTGATACAGCCTATGGTTGTGTGGGTGTTGCAGCATGTTGCACTGTATAGTAGTACAGTTAAGGTTATTGTGTAACATGCTGGGAGTTGTAGTTTTGGTTTGTGTCAGCTGCAGAGCCATAGGCTGTGTCAAGGAATACTGGGAATTGCAGTTAGTAACTACAACACCCAGCATGCCCTGATGCAGCCTATGGCTCTGCAGCTGACCCGAAACAAAACTACAACTCCCAGCATGTTACACTTTATAGTTCTACAGTTTAGGTTACGGTGTAACATGCTGGGAGTTGTAGTTTTGGTTCAAGCGTGTTTGCGGGCATCCGTGGGGCTCTTGGTTGGCGGGTGAGTATGAAGGGGGGGGGGGGGGGGATTCTGGGGGTGCAATTTAGTGTGTGTGGCCAGAAGCCACTGAAAATAAAGACACGGGCCCTTGGGCACTGCCCTAATGCCCGACGTGTCAGTCCTCCCCTGTACGAAACATTCATGCATACACACACAACCCCCGCCACTGCCCCCCCCCCCCAACATCATACATTACATACACACATCACAGATACATCATACACTCACACCATACATATGCAAACATCATACATACACCCGAAAATCTCACCTCACACCGGTACATGAGAGTTTAGGGTTTGAAAAGGTGTGTCCAGTCTGAATACATAAGGGATTAGGGTTTGCAAAAATCTGTGTTCGTGCTTGTCTAGGCTTGTACAGTGTGATCTGTGCAGTGAGCAGACACACCCTCCCATCAACCAATCACAGTGCAATCACAGTGTCTGTGCTGCAGCTCTGCAGACTCAGCACTTTCATCAGCTGATCGGGACACAGAACTTGTCAAGACACAGAATTTCTCATTACACCGGACGTCCTCTCTCCCCTCACCCGCTGTGTTTTCCCCGTGCAAACTTTTAACCTCCCCGTGGTAGATTAGTTCCTGTGGACACAGAGCAGGGGGAAGGAGCTGTGTACCGAGCTGTGTACGTCCTCGCTCTCCCCCTGCTTCTTGTGTAATGCAGAGCTGCGTCCTCCGGGAGGGGAGATAAGGGGGCTCTGCGGTCAGCTGGGGGCCGCCGCCACCCCTACATACACCCTGAGCGCTGGTGTGAGGTGCAGACTTGCATCAGCTCCTGCGCCTCACACCGGCATTAAAGAAAAATACAGGGGAAGTCGGTCTGTCCCTGCTTGCCCGATACAAGGCTAAACCTATAAAAAATTCACCTGCCCGACGCCCAGAACTGCTTGTCCCGGGTGTCGAGCGATAGGATTTCCACATCCCTGGGGTTAATTTATTACAGATTGAAGGGCAGTACAATTACAGATGTTTCCTATAATATCATTTTATATATAAAAAAATTAAAAATAAGTTAAAAAAAAGCAACATTAAAGCTTTACTTTACAGAGACAGTTGCAATTTATGTTGTGCATACACGTTTTCTCTGTTTCCTTACAGATCACTCTCGGTGGAACCGCTTGGTTGATCTTAGCTTGGTGCGTTGCCATGCCATTAAGTTGGAATCTTTTAGCCAGTTTGTTGAGCTGCTCCCAAGTCTAGAATTTATCTCTCTGGACCAGATGTTTCGGGAACCCCCTAAGGTTAGTTCTTGGGAGAAATAACAAGTACATTTTGCCAAGAGCTGTAGGTCTTTGACATAACTAGCCAAGTAAGAACTGTAGTGAGGCATTTACAATTACAATCCCAGTAGCTTTTAATGGCTGTTTTTTTTTTTTTTTTTTTTTTTTACAGATGTATTAAATGAAAAAAAAAAAAAAAAAAAAAAAAACATTGCTGTTGTTAGTACATGTTATTCTTCAAATGTTGCTGGTATGAAGAAAAAAATGACATCTGCTGCAAATTCTTAAAATTTTTTACTATAAATTACAAGGAAAATCCACTAGAATGAAATAATTTTATCCTGATACAGTACCTAAAGAGACCAGCGAGAGGCTAAGATGCACTATAAATGAGAAGAAAAAGAAAAAAGCAGACCTTATTTCTGTGTTTATTTTGTTTTCAGCCGCAGCACAATGTTATTTGTTATGATAGTATTGGGATTTGATGTATGTTCTCTTTATCGATGTCGTCATATTTTGTTTACTTCCTCGCTTGTAAACTTTCAAAAGTAAAATATGTGCAAAGAAGGCTTTCCTCCTATTGGATGTAGCTACCATGTCAGTCAATTTCTGACCTATATAAGAGCCTTGAAACCTGCTTATGAATTATTAGTCAAACAAGAATGTTTTACAAAAGGAAGTAGACTTATCTGAGACAGCTGTCCTAGGGTTCTTGCCCCTCTTCAGTAAAGAACAGGGTGTTGGTTGACTAGGTGAAAGGCCTATGAAATGGATCTACAGGAATATGGGGGAAGATTTACCAAAACTTGTGCAGAGGAAAAGTGGTGCAGTTGCCCATGGCAACGAATCTGCTTGCTTCTTTGATTTTTAAAAAGGCCTCTGAATCAGTTGCTTTGGGCAACGGCCCCACTTTTCCTCTGCACATGTTTGATAAATCTCCCCCATGGGGTCAACTTGAGGATACCTTGAGGCTGGCTAAAGTCTATACAGGTAGGCAATGCTCCTTGGGAAAAAGGCATGCAAAAAAATTTTCATCCTGGAGAGTACATGTTCTAAGGCATTTTTTTTTTGCCTTTTTCCAGGGTTGTGCTCGTGTAGGTCTTAGCGCAGGAACAGGTATTGGAGTGTCTTCAGCCCTTGTAAGCAATCAAAACTCAAACAATGAGAATGAAAATAACAACAATCACCAGAACAACAACCTGCAACATAATAACAATAACCAACAGCCGCAAAACATTCCACCACCGCAACAAGAGGAGGGAAATGAGGATCCTGAAGTCAGAGCAGAGAACCATGTGGTGGAGGAACAACATATAGCAGCGGAAGGTATACCATACAGGCATCAATCAATATTTATTTCAGTAATACAAGTTGTATTCCCTTAGTGAGCAAGCAAATTTGGTCCTTATTGTCCTAATAGTTCAATTTCTCCATTGTTTCATTTTAAGAGCTATAACTTTTTTTGTGAAGATGCCAAATGAGGGTATTTTTTGTTTTGTTTTTTCATTTCAAGGGTTCATATAATTGTATTTATACAATTTTTCATTCTTTTGTTTTATAATTCTCACTCTATGATTTTTCCTCTGTGTCAGTACGGTTACAGCGATGACAAATTATATAGTTTGCTTTTAAGTTTTAGTAGTTTGGCACAGTAGAAACACTTTTTAGATTTATTTTTTATTGCTCTCATTTCAGGTATCTTTTTATTAATAATACTAATTATTATTACTATTACAGGAGTAGAACTTACAAAATACTGACATTTTCACTTACTTTCCATTCACCTTGTGCTTTCTTCTGCAGCTCTGAATGTCATGGAAGATATACCACAAGATGAAGTTAGACCGGCTGTGCAGGACAATGAAGCTGCAGCCCCAAATTTGGCTGTTATACCAATGGATGTAGATGAGGAACGAGCAGGTTGATATTAAATAATTTGATTATTTTCCTATACTTTTTAATTTTGATCTGCATTAACTGAGCACATACATTTTGTGTTACATTCTTTTAAAACATGTAATTGTGTCATCAAAACAAGTATAAAATATTTCGGTCAGAGATTTAAGAGTGGGTAGTCAGTTTATTATGTCAATGAATGTGTCATTAAGCAATCTGGAAGATTTTTTTTTTTTTCCCATATGGTGTGAAATATGCCATTATTAAAGTAAATGTATCGCCATTTTTTTTTTTTTTTTTTTTTTTTTTTTTTTTTAAAGAACTAGTTGGTAAGACCAAAATCGCATGAGAAAAAAAAATTACTTGCACTTCACATGCATCTTATGCAAGAATAATTTGTGTATTTTATTTCTTTCAAAAATACTAATATTTAAAATGTTTTATCTTTCTATAATAGTATTGTAGACACAAGACATAATCTATTGCATATACAGTAGATCATTATAAATTCATAGGTGATAACAGTATTGGGATGTTTCGGTCATAGGGGCCTTTTTCAACAGGTATTAATTTAACTGCATTGGAAGAGAAAAAAAATGGATGTTTCCCTAAGTTTGGTCCTCTGTGAATGTTGTGCATGTCAGGAGCTTGAGAATGCTCTATGTGTAATGAATGATCTGTTCTGTCTTCAATATTATTATTAAAAGATTTACAGGCCACATGGAAATATTTTAATAAAAAAAAAAGTTGAGTGCACTTTTTATTGCATTTTATCTGCGCTCTTTTTTTTTTTTTTTTACAGCATTTAGAGATTATGGGGGAGATTAAACAAAATCTGTGTAGAAGAAAAGTTGACCAGTTGCCCGTAGCAATCAGTCTGATCGCTTCTTTCATTTTTTAAAAGGCCTCTGAAAAATAAAGGAAGTGATCTGATAAGTTCCTATGGGCAACTGGTCAACTTTTCCTCAGCACAGTTCTTGATGAATCTCCCCCTATATGTCTGTGACATGTCAAGTTTTTTTTAAAGTGGCATGTACACATCAAAGAATAATTTAAATACTATTGTGTATATCTTGTGCATCTTTATTTTAGTTGATGTGCCAGTTATATGTTGCCTGCCAACTTGATTCCTTCTCCTGCAGCTAACCCTAATGCAGTCAACATTTCCCATCATGCCTCTGATTTTGCGGAGGGAGCAGCGAGTCTCATCATTGCACTTTCTCTAAAGCATCTAAGCAAGTGGAATATCAGTGACCTAGGACTTTTGCCCCCTAACTCGCACTATAGAGTCTGTGTATTGTCTTCTTTTTGAAACTGTCTCTTTATGGTTGTTCAGTTTCTTTTAACTCTTACAAGCAGGAGGCATAGGAAAAGTATTGTCAAGTTGTCTCTCATAAGAATATGCTGGAAATTTTGCAGATAACAGAGAACAGTAATTTGAGTCAATGGGTTTTTATAACAGCAGACTATCATTGTATAGACCAGACTACTATATCACTGTACTTTTGGTCTCTTTAGATAAAGTTGAAATAATATCTTCAGCAGCAAACTATACCTGGAATGACAAGGAGGGGGAAACTGGGTGGAGAGGGCTCTGAGATCTGCCAGGATCGCTTTTCATTTCTGTAGTTCACAGGAAGGTAGCCACACAGGAGAGACTTGCATCCTGTGTACACATTAGAACATGTAATATTCTGGTGGTGTCATATGACTTAACTGCACAATATTAGTTAGTATTATGTCCCAGAATTATTTTCTAGAGCGCTTCTTTAAATATAGTTGTATTTATATCTTCTTAAAAGGTACTTAAGTGTTCACATAACTTCTGACATGTTAAAAGTTGTGATCAGTGGGGGCCCAGCTTTCTTTCTTTCTCTTTGTCTCTTTCTTTCATCCATAGGGTATATGTTAGGGGTTTGTCTAAATCAGGCAGCAAGGAACAGTAGAGAATTTGAAATTCTGGAAAGTAGTCATTTATGGTAATCAGAACTGTTATAATAGCAACCTCTGGATATCTTATCTAAAAGTAAAGATTCTCTTTTATGAAATAAGTGTGGACTAAAGGCAAGACTGCCCTGACATGTGTACATGTACTGCAGGTCCCAGTGGTTTACAGCCTGCTGTAAAAGCTGCACCAATCACTGTCCACGATTCTGACAGTGAGGATGAGGATGATATTGGCAGTGCACCTAATGCCGGTGACACATCAGTCAACAACTATTCTCATGAAGAAGATAAAAGTTTCCAGTTGTCAGAACCTCAGGATGGCACAAATGATTGTGGTGAGTATTTACTGAGAATATGTAACTTATCACATTGTATAAGCAAATACATGAAACTGTTTCTGAATTGGTTTCTCTTCAATGTGCCATAGGGTTCATGTTCTTGTCTGTAATATGGAATATCATTTAGCTATATGAGATAAATGGTAAAAACTGTGGAAAGTTCAGTTTATTGTTTCCAAATGTAAAATACTGCACTTGGGGGAAAGCATCCTCCATCTGAATTTTGTTCTGGCATTCTATGTTAGCCAGTACTTCAAAAAAGAACAATTTAGGGGTAGGGATTTCTGACATCTTAAAAATAAACAATTTAGCCAGGTGTTAGGGAAAGCTAATAGAATGCTTAGCTGCATAGCTTGAGGTTTACTCAGTAGGAAGAGTGAAATTGTGATCCCACTGTATCGAGGACTAGTGAGACCACATCCAACATACTGGGGGAGATTTATTAGTAACTGTGCAGAGGAAGAGTGGTGCAGTTGCCCATAGCAGCCAATCAGATCGCTTCTTTAATTTTAGAGACCTGTGAAAAATGAAAGAAACAGTCTGGTTGCCAAGGGCAACTGCACCACTCTTCCTCTACACATGTTTTGATAAATCTCCCCCACTATATTCAGTTTTGGATACCTTAAATGCAAAAATATATTGACAAAATAGAACAGGTCCAAAGATGGGTTACAGAAATGGTGGAATGCATGGTGAAACCTATTAAGAAAGACTTAAGGAATTATAGCTGTATCGTTTGGAGGAAAGAAGGGAGACTAGGAGATGATCCAACACTTTAAATATGTTAAAAGGTTAAATAGGGTTTAAAAGGGAAGATACAATGTGAGCTTGGGGGGGGGGGTGTTAGGAAGGGGAGAGTGCATAAAACTTTACTTTTATTTAGATTCACCTCAAAATAAGTGTAGTAAATTATCAATAAACTGACAGACTGTACTAAGAAACGTCAGATTCCCTGCACCACCTGTTGAAAGATAGCGGGGTAACAAAGACCATAATATGCAAGGTATCTCATAAGCAATCAAAGAACCCGTATGTAGGGCCTACGTGTTTCAGCCCATCAGTATATGGGGTATTTACAGGGTATGTATATAGGCAGATACGAGATATAGTCAGTGATAATGCAAAAGACAGCAGCAAATGGGTTTATGCTGCTATCAAGAAATAGACCCGTAACAGCATAAGTCAGCAGTGTCGAGGTTAAACATTACATATCATAGTACAGGTCATGGTACGGAGCACCATCCAGCCACTTCCAGTCGACATAGGGATTAAAGGCAATATAGATCCACCTATTAGGTCAAATAAGAGAGGGCAGAAACCGAAACGATTCAGGGCCAGGAGGTACTCACTGTTAAGACATCCGGTCCTCTGTTTGTGCACCCGCAGCGGCGGGGAGCCGTGCAGTATATCCAGCTCCCAAAGCACGCGAGGACCCTTTGCCAGTGTCTGAGATCATATCCGGTTCCGGACTGCATGGGCGGAGTTGGGAGATACGTCATGCTCTGCGGAGATGCGGGGAGGCGTGGCGCAGCTCCGTCTATCAGACAGAGCTGGCTCCAAACTGAAGTTAACCGGTACACTGCCGGAAGGATATGCATTCTGGGCCGCACTTAGCAGCCAGTAACAGGAATAAGCTCCAGTATTAAAGGCCATTAGAATGCACACTTCTAATGCTGTCGCATGCATATATGTTGAAGAAGGCTCAGTGAGTTATTAGGCACTAAAAAGTAATAGCCAACCAAGTTGCCTGTACTAAGATAAATGTCAATTGAAGTTAGATTGTATAGGTGTGTATGATCTCAGAATGCCACCCTGTATTGAAATCTGCACCAGCCGTCATGTCTGTCACCCCGGTGATCGGGGAGGGATGGATGCTAGGATGTCGGGGTGGGGATGTGATGGTGGTCAATCAAGAATGATGGATATCATAGGTACCACTGATGCTGTGACAGATTGCTACTTGTGACAGGTGTTGCTTAATCAATACAGAGGGCTAGGGTAAGAGGGTAATATGAGAGGGTAATATGCCCACTGTAAAAATGGATAGGATGGATAATTAATAGGGGTTAGTACTACTGACGGGGGGCCGGTCACCTCCTAGCAATATATGGGAGGGGAAAGGAAGGCGAGGGCCTATTGAGTCTATATCCAATCCTGATATGTCCCTAGATAAATGGCCCTAAACCTAGGCGGGGTGGCCGCCCTAAAAAATAGCGGTCCCGCACTGTGACCTAAGCTATTAACCCCTATTACATCCTACATATGGGTGGGCTACCTCGTGGGCTGACTACCACTGACTACCTATAGCAACCACCATTAAGGAGTGATCCCCCGTCAGAAAGGAGCATGTTAAATAAAACAGGATAAACAGAGCTGCTCGTTGAGGCTATCTTGCACCATCTTGCAAGGGAATAAATCCATCTGGCCTCACGTTGGAGTAACAGTCTTGATTTCGCCCCCTCTAGGAGAGGGTCTAATACACTTGAGTACTTACATACTTGAGGCCACAGGAGCATGTGGCTATGTAGATCATGGCCTTCGTTCCACAGTTAATTAAGTTCTTGATTTTGTACATCTTACCAGTTCTGTCAATTCTGTTTTGAGTTTTTGACATGAAGTCACAAGCTCTGCAGTGACCACATTTCAAAGAACCCTCCATTTTATATTTGTCAAGCCAGGTCCTAATTGTTGGAGCAAGATGGCTATGTGTAATGCAATCACCTATGCTCTTCCCCTTAAGAAAATTAATCTGTGGATACTTCCCCATTATGTCAAGTAGATCCCTATCCATCCTAAGTATAAGGGCTGTGGATTCGGTAGATAAATGTTCCTCCACGACACAGACTCCTCTCTATTAATATGCAAATGTATTTTATACATTCCTTGAAGGAAAGAAAGGCAACATACATGTCATTACCACAGGACTACTGGCTGGGAAGCCAACAGTCTACTGTATTGAACAGTTTTTGTGCTGATCTGCTGCTGAAGATAGGGCAGTGGGAGGATCCTGGAAGGGGCATTTATTATAAAACATGATTTCCCTAGTAGAATCCCATAGTCATGTTTAAAGTTTAAAGGGGTACTCCGCCGCTAGACATCTTATCCCCTATTCAAAGGATAGGGGATAAGATGTCAGATCGCCGGGTCCTGCTGCTGGGGACCCCCGGGATTGCCGCTGCAGCACCGCGCTATTATTACTGCACAGAGCGAGTTCGCTCTGTGCGTAATGATAAGCGATACAGGGGACGGAGCAGCATGACATGGCTCTGCCCCTCGTGACATCACGGCCCGCCTCCTTAATGCAAGTCTATGGCAGGGGGTGTGATGACTCGCTCTGTGCAGTAATGATAGTGCGTGCCGCAGCGCCGATCCCTGGCGTCCCCAGCAGCGGGACCCCGACGATCTGACATCTTATCTCCTACCCCTTAATTCCCTGGTTGAACTTGATGGACATATGTCTTTTTTCGACCATACTAACTATGTAACTATGTAACTATGTAACTATGTCTAGGGTCAGAGTATCCCTTTAAGCTAACAATCGAGTTTACAAATTTTTATAGCCTTAGCTGAATGGCAGCAGTTTTTTCCAATGGTTTACAGCTTCAGTCATGAACTATTGACCCTCCATTCCCTTCACTTATACAAGGGTCTCTAGTCCTGCAAAAAACATATTTACTTAATCCCTTATCAGTGAGACACTAGGCTACCCATGGGTTCCCTGTAAGAGCAGAACACAACACTATGAAAAGTAGAAGTATTGCCGCTCCTAATTGTGCGTTGACTGCCATATAGTGAAGCACATGAAAAGCATGCTTCTTCACGGTCATTTAACGTGTTCGTTTTGCGGTTACGTGAGGCACTGCATGCATTGGTCTTTATTCTTAAAGTAGAGAAGTCATTAATTATAACTTTTTGTGAATTGGGACATTTTAAACTTGCTTTTTTATTTTTTTATATTCCAATCTAAATTTAGCAGGAGTCTGAGTCGGTGCATTGTTTGCCGACTCCCAACTCCAGGTACCCAAAATTTCGTCCGACTCCGATTCCACAGCCCTAAGTATCCCCCAGTGGCGTTGGAGGATCTCTCCAATGGGACCAGACATGTTGTCAAACGTTCTAATAATTCTACATGTCTCAGGGGTGCTCGACAGTGTGTTGTTTTGGTATAAGGAGTTCCTGGCGGGATGTCTGGATCGCATGTCTGTATGCAGAAGACAAGATGTACTCAGGATACCCTCTGTCCCTGAATCTGCCTCTTAAGTCCTTTGCCTGCTCTCCCACCTCAGGAGACTGTTGGAGGCTGTGGATTTATGGTAAACTGTGGTGGTTAGGCTCCCTGCATTATCTTTCGAGATATTTACATCAAGAAATGCCAGAGAGGTTATTTCAAGGACGTATGTAAACGTCATACCAATATTGTTGTGGTTAATGGGATTGATAAATTTTGTGAACTCAACAGAGGTTCCTGTCCATAGGATGAATCCCTCTCGTCAACAAACGTCATTGTTGCCTCCCACCACGCTAAGAAGAGGTTGGCGTATGTGGGAGCACAGGGACTGCCCATGAAAAGAGAAAATAGTTGTTTAACCCCTTAACGACAAAGGACGTATATTTACGTCCTCCACCGGCTTCCGTGATATGCCGCGATTTTCACGCGGTTTCCCGCGTCATATCTGGTCGGGCCCTTCGGCTATCAACGGCTGGGACCCGCGGCTAATACAGGACATCACCGATCGCGGGGATGCCCTGTATTAACCCTTCAGACGCGGCAATCAAAGCTGACCGCCGCGTCTGAAGTTAAAGTGAAAGTAACCCAGCTGCTCAGTCGGGCTGTTCGGGACCGCCGTGGTGAAATCGCGGCATCCCAAACCGCTTACAGGACACCGGGAGGGCCCTTACCTGCCTCCCATATAGTGGTCTCCAAACTGTGCCACTTCAGATGTTGCAAAACTACAACTTCCAGCATGCCCAGACAGTCAGTGCGTGCTGAAAGTTGTAGTTTTGCAACATCTGGAGGACCACAGTTTAGAGACCACTACACAGTGGTCTCCAAACTCTGACCCTCCAGATGTTGTAAAAATACAACTCCCAGCATGCCCAGACAGCCTTTGGCTGTCTGGGCATGCTGGAAGTTGTAGTTTTGCAGCTTTTAGAAGGCCACAGTGAAGATCACTTATCGCGATCTTCACTGCAGCCTTCTCCGCCGCACTTTACGGCCGCCGCTCCTCCTGCTGCAGCCACTGGTTCCTGATGCCGCCTCCGAAGGTCCGGGTAAGCCGGAACCATGCTCCCTCCTCGCCGCCTGTGTTCCCCCGCTCTGCACCGACTTCAATCGGTGGGCAGAGCGGGGGGAAATGAACTCTAACCCCCCGCTCCCGTCCTGCCATTGGTGGTCAGCCTGACCGACCAATGGCAGGGGATAGGAGGGGGTGGCAACACTGCCACCTCGCTCCAATCCTTTACACTGACCCGATTTGCCCGGATCGCGGCAAATCGCATGTCTGAATTGACCTGCGATTTGCTGCGATCGCCGACATGGGGGGGTCTCAGGACCCCCCTAGGCATTGCCACGGGATGCCTGCTGATAGATATCAGCAGTCATCCCGGTCCGATCACCGCCCGGCGAGCTGCGGTGATTGGAAATACGGAAGGCGTATGGATACGCCCTCCGTCCTTAAGTGACGGGACGCGAGGGCGTATGCATACGCCCTCTGTCCCCAAGGAGTTAAAGAAGGCGTATATTTGGGTTGGGTATATGTTTTGTCACTAAAAATATCCTGTGCTTCACTGAGCCATTCATCTAGATTAAGTGTGCCGAAATAACGAAAATGTTCGTGGAAATATACGGGTGTCCACCCACCCGGTATAGACAGTCTTCCAGCAATGGATAACAACGTAAGGAAGGGGCGAGTGCATAAACAGGGTGATCGGTTGAAGATGACTGCTGCTTTCTAACAGCAGCCATCTTCACACAACATCTAGTGGGGACTTAACCCCCTCCCGTATCACCGCGATTGGACAGTACATTCATAAGTCCTATAACGGCGAACGCTGAGCGATACAGCCCCGTGACCCGGTGGAAGGAGAAAAAATTATGATTGCAGCTGTCCGAGACAGCTCCATTCACTAAATGAGGCAGGTGGCAGGGATGCCACCCCCTCCGATCGCTGCGAATGGCCGGTCTGACCGGTCCAGCCAATTGCAGCGCTCTGCATAGTTTGAATACCTCCTTCCCCTATCTGCCCGCTCACTCTAGTCTGGGCAGAGAGCGGGGAAGGTGTTCTGCTGCAGCGAGTTACCGGCGGGAGACCGCTGGTTATCAGTGGAGACAGTATTCACTGTGCAGTGCATCATTGGCGAGTGAGGGTGAGCAGTAGGGCAGGCAGGGACAGTTAGCAGGCAGGGCTGTTCTGCACCAACACTGCTCTGTGGGTCTCTGTGACCCATCAGAGAATTTGCTGCCCCAGCATGCCCCCATATTTTTGGGGGGTGCAGGTTTTTTTTTTTTTCTTTGCATTTTTTTTTTTTTTTTGCGGTTTGCCGTCCATGCCACCAGTCGTAGTTCTGCACTGTGTGGCCTGACCGTACCCTTTGTACTGTTGCAAAAGCACTACATCACACTTTTCACTTTACGCTATTCACAAATAAAGTAAGTGAAAACTCTACATTTACACACACGCACACTTACCCCCCCCCCCCCGGTCCCATCCCCCCCAAAAAAATTCTAATGTCCCTTAGTGGGTCCATGTTTTCGGTGGAGGAGGCATACGCCATGCTTGCCTCCAACAGCGAATCCGCCAGTGATGAGGAAGAGGGAGACCCGACCTTCCTCTTTTATTCCTCTTCCTCATCATCCAGTGAAGATGAACCCCCTAGAAGGCGGCGGAGCTTGTGCCGGGCAATGCCGGGACAGGCCCCCCAAACTAGTAGCCCTGTCCCTCGTACAATTTTTCCCTGTCCACCATTCTAGCGGCACTATCCCCCTTACAGATGACCCTGTCTGGACCCCAGTTCCGGACAATTATGCGCCACTGATTCTTGGGTTTGCTGGCTGCCCAGGACTCCAAATTGACACCACAGGCCTCACTGAAATTGACTTTGTTTTTCTTCAGTGAGGACTTTGTCAATTTGATGGTGGCTCAAACATACTTGTATGGCCAGCAGTTTGTGGCCCAGCATCCCAATCCTTTTTTGGCTAGGCCCGACAGATGGACCCCCATCAATGCAGCTGAGGTGAGGACTTTTTGGGGCCTCATGCTGCATATAGGTAGTAAAAAAGCTGAGCATTAGGAAATACTGGAGTGGGGATGTTCTGTATAACACCCCCCTCTACAGTATGGCCATGCCATGCCACGCTTTGAGGCTGTCCTCAAATGTTTGCATTATGTTGATGTTAATCCCCAAAAAGTCCCAAGAACGTTGATCCTGGGATTTATTCTGTCCCGAAAAGATCCCGCATATGACCGCCTGTTCAAAATCAGGCCGGTTATAGATCATTTCAGTAATACATTTACAAAGGCGTGTATCCCCCAAAAGGAGATCGCTATTGACGAATTCCTTATTAGTTTCAAAGGGAGACTCCATTTCCGCCAGTGCATTCCCAGTAAAAGGGCAAGGTGTGGAGTGAAAGTATACAAGCTCTGTGAGAGCACCTCAGGGTACATTTACAGATTTAGGGTTTACAAAGGGAAGGATTCCCGCATTGAACTTTCAGAATGCCCCCCCATCCTGTGAGTTAGCGGTAAAATTGTGTGGGAACTGATGTACCCACTGCTTGATAAAGGTTACCACTTGTACGTGGATAATTTTTATACAAGCATCCCTCTCTTCAAGTCCCTTTCCACTAGAGCCACTGCTGCTTGTGGCACTATGCGGAAAAATCTGAGAGGCCTCCCCACATATCCCCCACCGATCCCTAGGGGTGGGAGCAGAGCCCTTACTTGTGAAAATCTGCTGTTGGTCAGATATAAGGATAAGAGGGAGGTCCTTATGCTGACGACCATTCACGGTAACGGCAGCTCCCCTGTCACTGTACAAGGTGCCACAACACCAGTCCTCAAACCTGATTACCTCCTACAACTGCAGGGACATTCCTGCAGTTGTAGGAGGTAGTGATCAAGTCCCTGATCTTTGAAAACCATGAAGGAGAGAGCCTGAATACCTCTTAAACTGTAGGCCCGCATATCGTACCAGGGAAACATTTTCTAGGAGAGGTCCCCTGGAAAAAAAGGACGGTCCCAGAAAAGGTGCAGAGTTTGTTCTAAAAAAGGGAAAAGGAAGGACACAATTTTCCAGTGTGACAACTGTCCTGAAAAACCAGGCCTCTGCATCAAAGAATGCTTCAAGGCGTACCAGAAGTCTGTGGAGTATTTATGATTTACCCCATTTATATTCTTCCCCAAATTTTAGTGGATTGTACACTAGCCTGGATGCGGTGTGGTACACCACTTTTTTGTTCTTTTCCAATGCATTGGTGATGTTGTACATGAGCTTGGAACCACGGCTATGTACAGCGCTTTTCCGATGCATTGGCAACGCAGGGACATTACAGTCCCTCATTGTAATAATCCCCAAAAAGTCCCAAGAACGTTGATCCAGGGATTTATTCTGATTGCCATATTTGGAGTCGGGAAGGAATTTTTTCCCCCTGGCATGGGGCAAATTGGCATCTGCCTCATAAGGTTTTTTTTGCCTTCCTCTGGATCAACACAGTAGGGCAGTGTTTCCCAATCAGGTTGCCCCCAGCTATTGCAAAACTACAACTTTTTTGGAACAGGGGGTGGTGAAAAAAAAAAAAATAATAACTTTTTATGCTAACTTGTTGCTGTAGCCCCAAATTTTTCATTTTCAAAAGGGATAAAAAGAGTAAAAGACCCCCAAAATTTTAAACACTATTTCTCCCAAATATGGAAAAACCCTATATGTGGATGTAAAGTGCTCTGCTGACGTACTAGAGGTCTCAGAAGGAAAGGACCACCATTGGGCTTTTTGGAAAGTGGATTGAGCTTGAATGGAGGCATGTCGTGTTTGCAAGGCCCCCATTGTGCAAAGACAGTGGAAACCCCCACAAGTGACCTCATTTTGGAAATGACACCCCTCAAGGAAAATAAGAAGGGGTACAGTGAGCATTTAGACCCCAAAGGGGATTCCAAGGTTTTTGAAACCGTAGGCTCTAAAAATAAAAAACATTTTTTAATATTCAGAGCCCACTGTTAAAAATATCTTGGAATAACTGTTGGGGTGTTAAGGCACACTGTACCCCTTGTTACGTTCCTTGAGGGGTGTAGTTTCCCAAATGGTGTGCCATGTGTTTTTTATTTTTTTTCCCCTGTTCTGGCACCTTGGGGGCTTTCTAAATGCAACATGCCGCCCAAAAACCATTTCAGCAAAATTCTCTCTCCAAAAGCCAAATTTTGCTCCTTCTTTTCTGAGCTCTGTTGTTCGCCAGCATAACACTTTGCATCCACATATAGGGTATTTCCTTACTCAGGAGAAATTGGGCTACACATTTTGGGGGGCTTTTTCTCCTATTACCCCTTGTAAAAATGAAAAAATTTGGGGTAACACCAGCAATTTAGTATAAAAAATTACATTTTTCATTTTCAAGTCCAACTTTAACCAAAGTTCTTCAAACACCTGTGGGGAGTTAAGGGTCACTGTAACCCTTGTTACGTACCTTGAGGGATGTAGTTTCCCAAATGGTATGCCATGTGGAATTTTTTTGCTGTTCTGGCACCATAGGGGCTTCCTAAATGTGACATGCCCCCCAAAAACCATGTCAACATTTCTTTTTGTAGATCCTTCCCTTCTGAGCCCTATAGTTCGCCAGCAGAGCACTTTAAATCCACATATTAGGTATTTCCATACTCGGGAGAAATTGGGCTACAAATTGGTCTTTTTCTCCATTTAACACTTGATTTAGAATTTTTGCCTTCACTTTGCAGCTATTCCTGTGAAACACTTAAAGGGTTAACAAACTTTCTGAATGTCTCTTTGAATACTTTGATGGGTGCAATTTTCATAATGGGGTCATTTATGGGGGATTTCTAACATAAAGACCCTTGAATTCACTTCCAAACTGAACTGGTCCATGAAAAATTCAGATGTAGACATATTTGTGAACATTTGGTAAATTGCTGCTATACTTTGAACCCTCTAATGTCTTCAATAAGTAAAAACATGCCAACTTTATGATGCACACACAAAGTAGACATATTGGGGGAGATGTATCAAAACTGGTCCAGAGGAAAAGTTGCTGAGTTGCCCATAGCAACCAATCAGATCACTTCTTTCATTTTTGAAAAGGCCTCTGAAAAATGAAAGAAGCGATCTGATTGGTTGCTATGGGCAACTCAGCAACTTTTCCTCTGGACCGGTTTTGATCTCCCCCATTGTATATGTCAATCAATATTGACTGAATATTGATTAATTTATTTGGAATGTCCACTTTCCTTACATACAGAGAGTTTCAAATTTAGAAAAATGCTAAATTTTCAAATTTTTCATGAAGTTTTGGAATTTTTCACAAAGAAATGATGCAAGTATCAACAAAAATTTACCACTAACATAAAGTAGAATATGTCACAAAAAAAACAATCTCAGAATGAAAGGTAAAAGCATCCCAGAGTTATTAATGCATAAAGTGACACTGGTCAGATTTGAAAAAAAAAAACCTTAAGGCCCAAATGGGCTGAGTCCTTAAGGGGTTAATCCTCAGTAAAGGAAATAATAAAATGGTGGTATTTTTCTGCCAATAATCCTCCATGTTTTAGCTAGTTGATTCTCCCTGCACTTAGGCTGTCAATCATGCTGCTGTAGTTGGGAGGGGACTCGGAGCGTAACTGGACCTGCTGTGCCCCCTTCTCTGTAATATGATAGCAGTTATGGCACGTGGTGATTAATGTTAAAGGGGTACTCCACTGCCCCAGGGTTTGGAACCTTTTGTTCCGAATGGGGGGCTGCAGGGGTCTTGACGTCATGGCCACGCCCCTTGTGACGCCTTGCTCCCTCAATACAAGTCTATGGGAGGGGTGGCAGCTGCCAAACAAATGTTCCAAACGCTGGGGCAGTTGAATACCCCTTTAATTCTCAGTCTTCTGCAGACCTGACAGGTCCCCAGGTTGGCATGTAAGGACGTGACAGGTGCACTTTTAAAGATACTACTTTTGACGCATCATTGTGAGATGTCAGAAGTTTGGATTTGTGGGCTCTAGGTGCTGAGACCTCTACTTCTACTAAAACCGATAGACAAAAGCATTTAGCGAAGCTATTTACTCCTTTGCTTCTATTTGGCCCTTCTGAAGATGTGATGTATAAATTTATAGATTCTATGAATCCATATATTGCTTACTCTGCTACCCAAGGAGAACAAAGCTAAAATGAATGGGCACTGTACTTTGATCTTGACTTTATAAATTTCTGTATGTTCAGGAGTGTCTACTATTTTTTGTTTTGGGTGCAATCTTTTTAGTAATAACACTGACAGCTGGAGGTTCCATATTAGTATTGATATCAGCCACATATTTGTATATCATTTTACACTATTTATTTTCACTCTTTCCAGTTGTAAGTGGAAAAGGTAAAACGCCATTGCGAAAGAAGTGCAGTGCTGCATTCAAGAGTCCAGCACCGCAAACTACCCCAAGTGAAGAAAGTAGCTGTGAAAAGGGGTGCCAGGTGACAAGTGAACAGATCAAAGCTGACATGAAGGCAGCCAGTGACCCCTCTGACAGGACCAAAGGAAAAGATTGCTCCAATGAAGTGAATGCGGCAGGTGGTGTTATAAATGCAAGTGACCCTGATCCCCAGAATATAGGTACTGATCAGCCTTTGAATGAGAGTCCTGATTCTGTGGAGGGAGTAGGTTCATGTACGTGTGCTAGACCAGAGGATTTTGTGCTCAGTGCTGCTCAGGGACAAGAGACAAGTGCATTATGTCCTCATTGCTCCAACAATGTGAACAAAGAACAAAAATCACAAAGGAGAAACAGCGGGAGTTATGACATACCACAGCCTTCAACTAGTCACTCCTCTTCAGGAGAGGAGTCTGAAAACACTCTCAGGACTCCACAAAATGGAGCATACAGGACTAATTCAGGTATAGGGGTGGATATAAATGCGTCTTCTGCAAGCAGCAGGTTACAGCAAGGAGGCCATAATCCACACAGGCCTCTCACAAGAGCAAGAACAAGGCTATCTCAGGTGTCTCTTATTTCTGACGGGGGTGAGTGTATTTTGTATTTTACTTTTTGCTAAAGGACTTAACAGCTTCTGTCTTGTCAGGACCTCTTACGCAAAAGTAAATTTTTGGTTTTAATGTATAACTGTATTTAATTTAAGAATCCACACCAAAAAGCAGAAAAGCTGTAAAGAGGAAACGGACAGCAGATAAATCTACAAGCACCAGTGACCCTGTTATTGAAGATGACCATGTCCAGGTAGGTTTACAATATGTATACAGTACATAGCTAAAATCTTATTGTCATTTTATTAAATAGTGTGTCAATTGTAGAAAATATTGTGAACTAAAATTATTGCCATAAATACTATACACATCAATCTGTATTAGGTTTCATTCTCTGCCTTTATTGATGAATAATTGCCATACTTTTCGGATTGTAACCCCTTAAGGACCACAGGTTTTTCCGTTTTTGCACTTTCATTTTTTCCACCTTACTTTAAAAAAATCATAACTCAATCAATTTTGCACCTAAAAATCCATATGATGGCTTATTCTTTGCGCCACCAATTTTACTTTGTAATGACAGTAGTCATTTTACCCAAAAATCTATGACGAAATGCAAAAAAAAACAAAAAACATTGTGCAACTAAATTGAAGGAAAAACTTCATTTTGTAAATTTTAGGGGCTTCCGTTTCTACGCAGTACATTTTTCGGTACAAATGACACCTTATCTTTATTCTATTGGTCCATAAGATTAAAATGATACCCTACTTATATAGGTTTGATTTTGTCGTACTTCTGGAAAAAATCATAACTTCATGCAGGAAAATTTAGAAAGGAAAAAGGACCCAGGGCGTACCGGTACGTCCTTGGTCCTTAAGGGGTTAAAGGGGTACTCCGGTACCACAGCTTTATGATTATCTAGCATGTTTGTAGCGAGTTGAGCACTTTTGTAATTCACATGTTCTACATCTGTCCACAGCATATCTGCTTTTTACTCATCTCTTTCCTGTGACGGAAGTTCAGTAGTTTTTCTGGTTGCTTTTGATTGTTGTCCACACTGGCGGCCATATTTGTTCACTGTTGTGGACAAAACGTTTGTGCTGCAGGCCTTGGTGTTTTTATTTCTCCTGAAATTCTTTTGCTCCTTTTCCACACCCCCGTAAGGAATATTCATAGAATTTTTGTTGTTCTGTGATTGGTTAGGAGTTCCGTGGCTCACAGTATAAGATGACAGCGGGAGGATGGATGTCTCCTCCCACTGTCAGCCAGCCCTGCGCCCACGGCTCACAGTGTACTGAATATCCTGTATCAGTGCTGCAGCTGGTATGTAACCCCTTCCCCGCCATGGGGACCGTGCACCCGCGGGGCGGAATCCAGGGAATTGGCTATCATGATTCCCCCCAAGGGCACACGGTTCCCATGCCGGGGAAATTAGTAACATGTCAGCCGCATCGCTATCATGATTCCCCAGAATCACATTTTTCTTACATGTCCTATTATATCCCACTTCATATCAGATGTTAAAAAAATGTTGTTCAAACTGCTCCCACAAAATTCTCAAATTAATGATGAACTACTTTTACTACTTATAGGCATAGATAATTTTCCAAAGAATGTTCACATACCAATTGTTCATATTTGTCTGATGTTTAGATCATTGATAGCCTCCAAATGGAAAACGAAGGATGTTCCCCATATCGGAGAACTGATAAATGCCCTATTAAATAACTATACTTTTGAATTGGTCCTGGCTGGGCAAAAAGGCAAGAGAGAGAAATGCACTTTATTATGGGATTCTTGGATAAGACTATATAAACCCCCATGACTATTCTCATATAACTAGAGTTCTAGAATGTACTGTGAAACACATGGAAATATTTCTACTCGACATCTATACCAATTTGTACCCATTAGTCAGTTGAAATAACTTGCGTATACTGGGGACAATATTGTATCATATGATAACAATACTCAATGGGAAGACAACATACCTTATATTTTATTTTTTAAGTTTCTTTAATTTTCCTTTAATTTCATTGGTTACACCTATGTTAGTCCATCTATGGGCATGTTTTGTTTAACTGTTTATCAGGTAATACAAAAAACATTCATGGGAGGTATACACATATCACAAGTGTTCACTTCCGAGCTTAAGTATTCACTTATTGATGGGTGAACGCTCAATGTTAGACTCATGTATGTTCATAGTCATGTTAAAGTGTCCTCGTGTATGTTTGTTAATGACATATGTGTATGCCATCACTTCATAGAGAAGCGTTCCTCTTACAATATTGCTTGTATATTGCCTTGTTTGTACTAAAATTTTAATAAAAATGATTGTTAAACTGACTGTGTGGGACGGGGTCCTTTTCAGGAGATCGCGGGGGGCTCCAGTGATGAGCTACTTATCCCCTGTCCTGTAGATAGGGGATATGTTCATTTTGGCCACAGTACTCCTTTACATGACAGTGACACTTTTTGATGTTTGTCATGTGATTTCACCATATTGCACTGTGATTCCATCCTTGCAATCCTTTTCCTTATGTTGTGTTTTCAAACTCTGGGTATATTCACACGTAGATTTCACACAGGGAATTTTGCTACACATGGGTGGAGATTTATCAAAACCTGTGTAGAGCAAGAGTAGTCCAGTTGCCCATAGCAACCAATCAGGTATCTTTCATTTTTTAGAGGCCTGCAAAAAATTAAAGAAGCAATTTGGTTGCTATGGGCAACTGCACCACTCTTCCTCTACACAGGTTTTGATAAATCTCTTCAGCAACCCCCCCCCCCCCCCCCCATTGACTTTATTTGGTCCACAGCAAATCTCTCACTTGCAGATTCTTTGTGAACCATTGGTGGGTAGCAAAATCCCAAGTAGATTTCCTACAGCAAATCTGCTCTGTAAAATCAGTCAGACTTATTATATGTGAATGTACCATTTTTAAGTACTGTACTTTTTTTTTTTTTTTTAAACTCCTCATGACCTTATGATAAACCCACACATGCACACAGTACAAAGTACAATAGGTTATGCAAAAACAATCTCTCATATGGGTATAAAGATGGAAAAATAGTTATGACTCTTAGAAGGTGAGGAGGTAAAAACAAATTTAAGTTGGCTGTGGCCTTAAATCGTACCTGTCAGATTTCACAAAAAAATATTAATATATCACTCAGTACCTAATCCTGACCATGTACTTCTATTTTTTTTTTTTTTTTATCCCTCTAACACCTATATTTATTATTAAAAAAATAAATAAATAAAAATCCCTCTATTAGCTCACAGTGTTAGAAATCCTCTCAGGGGAAGGTATGTCTCTCCTTTGTGATGATGGGAGGTGATTGGTGTGTCTGCTCATGCAGCCTTGTCCATGACTCATGGACAAGCTGATGTTGCTGCAGGACTGACTAGTGTCCCAGTAGGTATGGGGACCCCCTAGTGGTGGGATTTTCAGGAACCATTTAGGGAGATTTATCAAAACTTGTGCAGAGGAAACTTTTCTGAGTTTCACATAGCAACCAATCAGATTGCTGCTTTCATTTTTGGAAAAGGCCTCTGAGAAATTAAAGAAGGGGTCTGATTGGTTGCTATGGGCAACTCAGCAACTTTCTCTGAACATGTTTTGATAAATCTTGTCCATTTTCTGTATTAAATATTCAATATTTTGTAAATTATCATATTTCAAAAGGTCTTTAATTTTCATCAGTACCAACATAAAAAAAGTTTTTGGCTCTGACAGTGCCCATTTAAGGGGTTAAATAAAATAATTTTAAGAATATAAATAAAACCCCTCCCATAATAAAAATTAAAGGAAAACACCCTCTGTATGGATGCTATTGAGCCCATTCCGGCATGGGCCTTCTCGTTTTTCAAGTCTGTCAAGAACTTGGCAAAATGTTCGCAGTCGCCATCTTGGATCTTAGCCAGATAGAGCAAATTTGTGCTTTCAGGGAACTTTATACCTTTCGATTTTATGGTCGCCATGTTTTACGGCACAGCTGTTAGAGCCATCATCCTAAAGGCCAGCAGCTTCTGTAAAGTAAGTCCTGATCAAAGGATGCTCCCCCCCCCCACCTTCAATGAGGTCACCAGATTTTCGAGTGACATAAGAAGAAAACCTGTGCAGTGAGCCCTGAGGTATCTGTATACTAATTAAGTTCATAAAAGAAAACCTGTTATAATAAACAGAATTAGAAATTAGTATGAAAAAAAAACATCTTCTATATACTTACTATATGTCATGGTTGCTGATCTCTGATGCATTTAAAAATGTTTTGTGTTTATATTTATATGCATTACACTAAGGGGCAGAGTTAATTGGTCCATATATTTTATATATTCAGAATTTTTTGAAATTTGGTGTGTTATGTAGTCTATTGAACTATTTTTTTTTTTTTTCCCCTAGGTTTTGAACCTTAAATCTAAAAATCTTGTGGGTATTACCCTAACGAACTGTGGTATTACAGATTTGGTTCTTAAGGACTGCCCCAAAATGATGTTCATCCATGGTTAGTTTATTTCAGATTACTATTGGACATAGGAAGATGTGTGTGGACATATATATATATATATATATTTGAGATACTTGTGGTATAGCACCATTGCACTTTATATTTATGCATAATGGACTGTGTTGTATATTGTAACTATATAGCTTTTTTTTTAATTTGTACTATTGCATTTTATATTAGTTCTAGTGTTATAATTGGTACTTTATTTTGTCCATTTGTGATAATGGGGGAGATTTATCAAAACCTGTCCAGAGTTAAAGTTGCTGAGTTGCCCATAACAACCAATCTGATTGCTTCTTTCATTTTTTTGAAAAGGCCTGTGAAAAATGAAAGAAGTGATCTGGTTGGTTGCTTTGGGCAACTCAGCAACTTTTCCTCTGAACAGGTTTTGATAAATCTCCCCCAATGTCTCATATTTTGTATGAGTGCATACAGTTACTGAATTTGTGTATGGTAAGTTTAAAAAATTGAGTTATAATTTTTTTTTCTTTTTCCAGCAACACGATGTCGTGTGCTGAAACACTTAAAGGTGGAGAATGCTCCAATTGTCAATCGCTTCGATTATGCGCAATGTAAGAAACTTAACATGGAACAAGTACTTGACCAAATCCTTAGGATGCCCCCTGAGAGAAATCGCATAATCTATCTGCGCCCCATGCAGCAAGTAAGTTTATCTGTCAAAGTAAGAGGAAAGGGAAATAAACACTTTTAAAATAATGTATTTTTCTTTTAGGATGTCCTATTAAAGGAATGGTGTATGAATAGTAAAAATAATTTGATATGGGAATTCTTTGAAAATGCTCAGTCTTACATCAGCTTAGCTTTGAATTAGTAAAATCAGCCTGACAGTCATCATTAAGTAACAGATTGTATTTCTTTGTTTTCATTTTCTTTGTTCTCTAAACAGGTAGACACCTTGACATTAGAGAGAAAAATATTCAGTGGTCCATACCCCTATCACATCTGTATCATACATGAATTTAGCAATCCTCCTAATGTTAGAAATAAAGTTCGTGTTCGGAGCTGGATGGACACTATAGCAAACGTCAATCAGTGAGTATATATGGTGTATCTTTCTATTACTGTTACTACACAACTTATTTATTTTTATTTTCTAACCTGAAAAAAGCCACAGAAAACTGACCTCTCATTTGGCACTCCCAAGATGTAGTTTTTGTGACGTTTCGTCAAAAATTATTGGTTTTAGTTTTGCCATTTTTCTGTCTGGCATTTTACCCCCTGCACTTTTCTCATTTCAAGTCATGCAGTTTTGTTTTTTTGTTTGAAGAATTAAGGGGAAAAAATATGCAGCAAATAATTTTTTTTTTTTTTGGCGGTTTTGCCAGAACACTTGGCATCCTGAAGATGAGGTAGAGATGTTGACATTTTGGCGGCCTCCTCAATATGAGGATCATAAAAATCCCACTCTGAGGTCCTACTGGTCCGAAGAAATTTTATAACACCCCTGTATACAGAGATGTTATGTTCAAACTTCAACCGGCTTTTTAAAATAAGACTTATTCTTACCGTATATACTCGAGTATAAGCCGAGTTTTTCAGCACGATTTTTCGTGCTGAAAACACCCCCCTCGGCTTATACTCGAGTGAGCTCCCCCACCCGCAGTGGTCTTCAACCTGCGGACCTCCAGAGGTTTCAAAACTGCAACTCCCAGCAAGCCCGGGCAGCCATCGGTTGTCCGGGCTTGCTGGGAGTTGTAGTTTTGAAACCTCCGGAGGTCAGCAGGTTGAAGACCACTGCGGCCTTCGACATCATCCAGCCCCCTCTCACCCCCCTTTAGTTCTGTACAGTACTCACCTCCGCTCGGCGCTGGTCCGGTCCTGCAGGGCTGTCCGGAGAGGAGGTGGTCCGGTGGGATAGTGGTTCCGGGCTGCTATCTTCACCGGGGAGGCCTCTTCTAAGCGCTTCGGGCCCGGCCTCAGAATAGTCACGTTGCCTTGACAACGACGCAGAGGTGCGTTCATTGCCAACGTACTTCTGCGTCATTGTCAAGGCAACGCCTCTATTCCGGGCCGGAAGCGCGGAAAGGAGGCGCCCCCGGTGAAGATAGCAGCCCGGAACCACTATCCCACCGGACCACCTCCTCTCCGGACAGGCCTGCAGGACTGGACCAGCGCCGAGCGGAGGTGAGTACTGTACAGAACTAAAAGGGGGTGAGAGGGGGCTGGATGATGTCGAAGGCCGCAGTGGCTGCCCGGGCTTGCTGGGAGTTGTAGTTTTGAAACCTCTGGAGGTCCGCAGGTTGAAGACCACTGAGGGCGGATGATGAGAAGAGGATGATGAAGGGGGGGGGGGGATGATGACAAGAGGATGATGAAGAGGGGGGGGGATGATGAAGGGGGGTGTGGGATGATGACAAGGGGATGATGAAGGGGGGATGTGTGGGATGATGACAAGGGGATGATGAAGGGGGGATGTGTGGGATGATGACAAGGGGATGATGAAGGGGGGATGTGTGGGATGATGACAAGGGGATGATGAAGGGGGGATGTGTGGGATGATGACAAGGGGATGATGAAGGGGGGGATGTGTGGGATGATGACAAGGGGATGATGAAGGGGGGATGTGTGGGATGATGACAAGGGGATGATGATGATGATGAGGATGTTAATGACGGGTCTGGATGATGACGGGGGTCTGGATGATGACAGGGGGGGATGATGTATTTCCCACCCTGTGATTTTGGGTTGAAATTAGGGGTCTCGGCTTATACTCGGGTCGGCTTATACTCGAGTATATACGGTAATTATTTAAATTCAAAATTTGAGAAGCTATACTTTTTAGGGGTGTTTAAGTTTCCGCTTATATGTACTTATGAAACGAGCACGTTTTGGCATGAAAATGTATAAGTTGTGTGAGAGCGAGTCTTGCTACACACACATTCCTATTTTTTGATGGACAAATTGCGCCTTGAATATTCCCCTTCCACTTTATAGCCAGGAAAATTGTTTAGTAGCATTTACATTCCCTTTCGGGTAAGGGGCTTCATCTGAATACAGATTATTATACCAGCGTTAGAAAAACCGTGGCCTGTGGTACAATACGGCAGAACCAAAAGTAGCTACCCAAACCATTCATTCTACTAAAGTTAAAGGGGTACTCCGCTGCTCAGCGTTTGGAACAAACTGTACCGAACGCTGGAGCCGGTGCCGGGAACTCGTGATGTCATAGCCTCGCCCCCTCATGATGTCATGCCCCGCCTCCTTAATGCAAGTCTATGGGAGGAGGCGTTATGGCTTTCACGCCCCCTCCCATAGACTGCATTGAGGGGGCATGGTGTGATGTCATGAGGGGGTGGGGCTATGGCGTCACAAGCTCCCGGCTCCAGCGTTCGGAACAGTTTGTTCCAAACGCTGAGCAGCGGAGTACCCCTTTAAGGCAAGCGTGGATAAATAGAAAAAACACCCTTCCCATTATCCCCCTATGTGTATACTGTGCGATTAAAAACCAAAGATGGTAGATGGGTAGATTGATAGATACAGAAACAGAGATATATTATATCACAGAAATATATAAATGTTTTTCTTTCTCCAATTATTATGACTATGTCATGCCATATGACACATAAATAGACTGTGTCTGGGTATCCACTTGGCAAATGAGGTTCAATGTGGATAAATGTAAAGTTATGCATCTGGGTACTAATAACCTGCATGCGTCGTATGTCTTAGGGGGGATTAAACTGGCAGAGTCACTGGTAGAGAAGGATCTGGGTGTACTTGTAGATCACAGACTACAGAATAGCATGCAATGTCAGGCTGCTGCTTCCAAAGCCAGCAGGATATTGTCATGTATCAAGAGGCATGGACTCAAGGGACAGGGACATAATACTCCCCCTTTATAAAGCATTGGTACGGCCTCACCTGGAATATGCTGTTCAGTTTTGGTCACCTGTCCATAAAAGGGACACTGCGGAGCTGGAAAGGGTGCAGAGATGCGCGACTAAACTAATATGGGGCATGGAACATCTTAGCTATGAGGAGCGATTAAAGGAGTTACAATTGTTTAGTCTTGAGAAGAGACGTTTAAGGGGGGATATGATAAACGTTTATAAATATATTAATGGCCCATGCAAAACATATGGAGAAAAACTGTTCCAGGTTAAGCCCCCTCAAAGGACAAGGGGGCACTCCCTCCGTTTGGAGAAGAAAGGGTTTAGTCTCAAGGGACGACACGCCTTCTTTACCATAAGAACTGTGAATTTATGGAACAGTCTACCTCAGGAACTAGTCACAGCAGGAACGATTAATACATTTAAAACAGGGTTAGATACATTCCTGGAACAAATTAACATTAATGCTTATGCAGAAATATAAAATCCCATCCCTTCCCCCAATATCCCACCACACCCCTACCCTTCAATTCCCTGGTTGAACTTGATGGACGTATGTTTTTTTCGACTGTACTAACTATGTAACTATGTAACATGGACTGACAGGATCCTGGGAATCCATAATCCTTTTGTTATATACAGTAAATAGTGCTGGATATGGCATCATAGTATGTTCTGTAAGAGAATGGTTGTTTTGCGCACATCCACAATATAGGGAATAAGTAGCTAATCCCCAGGGGTCAGGGCACTGGGACCCCCCTCGATCTCCGGAACGGAGTGGGAAAACTTATTGACTAGAGTATAAGCTTAGGGTGGGAAATGAAGCCATAGACACAATAGAAGCCACCGCTTGTTCGAGTGAACAGAATCAGGAGCTGCAGATCGAAGCACGAGAGGTGAGCGGCACATAGTGCCATAAACACACAGTGCCATCACACATGCCGTATCCGCAGCGTATTTTATTTAGCACACAAAGCTGCGACCGGGTGGGTTGTGTTTTGGAACTTTCAACCAATAGTTTAGACAGAAGATCTTTTGTTTAGGAAAAACATACTTTTAGTCAGTAATATAGTCTGAACACTTCCAGAATATTTCCAGAAAAATTCATCAGCCTTCGCAGGTCAGATTTGATTGACTGCCAGGAGTGAGGCATGCAAATCTCCTTGGCTTATAACTAGCTCCTGAGACCGCTGTCATAAAAGCATTTGACATGTTTGAGTGACATGTCAAATCCATTTTTAAATTATAGTGAAGTTTGAAGGGGTATTTGGAAATTTCGGATTTTGGCGCTGTTGGTCCTGCTGCTCAGGGCTTTCTGGTCTCTGTGTGACAAGCAGGAAATGCCCACTCAGCAGTGAGCCACCTCAGCTAATGACCGACTCTGTACTGAGTCGGCATTTACGTGTCCGGAAAAAAAGAAAGGAGACAAAGATAACCCTGAGCTGCAGATTCGACAGGATTGGAACAGCACCGCCGTGCATTAACGTCAAGTGAGTACAGGATTTTTGTTATACGACCACTCTGGCCACTTATGAATGTCAAATTTTCTCTTTGCAATACCATTTAAAGGGGTACACAGATGGAAACCATTTTTTTTAAGTCAACTGGTGCCAGGAAGTTAAACAGATTTGTAAATGATTTCTCTTAAAATAAATCTTAACCCTTCCAGCTGCTGTATACTACAGAGGAAGTTATTTTCTTTTTGAATTTTCTTTTTGAATTTCTTATCAGTCTGACCACAGTGCTCTCTGCTGACACCTCTGTCCATGTCAGGAGCTGTCCAGAGCAGGAGTAAATCCCCATAGCAAACCTCTCCTGCTCTGGACAGTTCCGAGCACTCCTTTAAGCCTCCTATGGCCAACTGAAAAGAGACAAAAAACAGGTGCACATCTCGTGAAGACTGCAGGGGTATCAAAATGCAATAGGAAGTAAAAATGGCTTCTTACCTATGGGTGTTATGCTAAGAGCACAACACCTTTTATGAGCGTGAAAGATAATGTGGTCAAACGCCTCGTTGTCCGTCTGGCTTCCAGTGGCTTGGGTCAGTCTGATAATTGCAACAATAGGTGGACGTGCAGGAACACAGGGGAAAAAAGGACTTCTAGATTGGCACATCTCCACAATGAGTATAGGTCCGAATTTCAAGCAGAATTTATTAGTAATAAAGTGCAACACACAGACAGCATTTCCAGACCAAATCAGGCTCTTCGTCAGGCGTAATACAAGGAATTGAACAGTGAATGCTTACATAACACAAGGACTAATCCGTTCCAGGTCACTGAACAGACCAACGGCAGCATAAGGTGAATTAAGGACTTAAAATGCATAATATATAATACCTTGTAAGGAAAGGAATGCCTATACAATAAAAACACACAAAACTAAAGCAAAAAACATTATGCTAAGTTTATGTGCAAAATTTAAAGCTGTGTTGAAGAAAAAATCCTTTACAGAGGCTTCATAAAAGATATATTTAAAAGTATATACACAACTATATAAATATGACCAAAAGTATAATTAAAATAGACCCTTAGTAGATTGAAAACAGCTTAACAAAATAAACAGGAATAGAAGATGATGATACCTGCAGCATGTAGTGGAAACGCCATAGCAAGAACGTGATTGCTGTAATGGCAATGACCAGAGGGAGCAGTATAGGCACTATAGCCAACCAAGGCTGGAAAAAAACAGACTAATGGTGGGAAATAAATATCTGGTGACTATGCAAATACACGAAGGCTATTAAAGACTGTGGTGCGTGGTGTTACAGAACTGAGTATGATTGCTGTGGCTGTGCGAAAGACATAGGACTGGGACCCGCTGTGAATCCCAACACGCGTTGGACTCCAGCGTGATAATGATATAAAAGTATAGAAGTGCAGGTAAAAATTAGTAAATAAGTCACGTGGTAATCAGATGATAAAGTACAGCTCAAAGTGGATAAATAAATCACTGCCGAGCAGATGATAGATTAATACAGTAAATAAAGACTTTTAGTTGAACACCTCAGTGATTTCATTAAGTCCATTAGGGACTATAGTGGACAGTTTTTCTATTCCAAAAATGTTGAGGTGCTTTAAGGTTTCGAACCAGTTGCTAGCATCATCTCTTACCTAGTCAATTGGTGTGATGCGGTTTGGGTCTGAGGCTTGTGGATGATGATTGGTTCAATGTCGTTAAGGACCGTGCAATAGAAATTTCTTCTTGATATTTTGCTGATGCTAATTTAATCGGTGGTGTAATGGCTGGGTAGTCCATTGTGGAGAAACACCCTTCTAGAAGTCCCTTTTTTCCTAACTCTGTTCCTGCACATCCACCTCCTATGGTCAATTGCCACTTACCGTAGTCTGATGGGCTGAAGCACACATTAAACGTTGAATCTAGGTGTGCCCAACTGTTACATATACTATCTATCTGCCCCACAAACTTAGATTAAAATGTTTTACATAGTCACAGTAATAAAGTCTTTTGTTTTACCCTTGAAACTATTAGGCTGCAAAGCTTCCTAGACTTCAAATCTTTTCTGATATTTTCTCTTCAGAGAGCTCATTAAGTACGAATTCTTTCCTGAGGCCACTCGCACGGAAGAAGATGTAAAGAAATATACAAAGTATCCCTGGGGCAGAGACATTTACACCCTAGAAGGTAATTAGCCCTTCAAACACTCCCTTTAATGGGTTATCTGCAAACATTAAAGAATACCTGTCAGCAAATAAAACTTTTAATAAAGTGTTCCTTGTGTAATTAGAAGACACTTTCCCATTCACTTGCTTTTAAAATTATCAACATAAATGTTTAAAATGTAACGTTTAAAATGTTACAGAAAAAACGGCCTCTAGGTGCCTGTGTTCGGTTCCCTGCCACAATTAATACAGTGAGTTTAGTCTCCTCCTGGCCTGGCAGGAGACCAAGCTCAAAGTGCTTCTCTGCACTGAGCTTGATATACCGCTGCACAGAGCCTCATCGAAGGCTGCAAAGAGTCTCATTGAAAGCTGCAAAGAGCCTCACTGAAACATGCACAGAGCCTCACTGAAACATGCACAGAGCCTGAGGTCTTCTATTCATCACAGCACTGCAACAATGTGAGGGTGGAAGTGGTCCCCCAGCAGGCCTCAGTGATGTCATTCCTGCTGGGAAACACCCACTTTCTCCTGCTGGGAGATTGCACTATGTGAGCAAGAATCAAGGTATGATACAGAGCTTTTTAACCCTGTGCACGGTCCAGGTCTATAACACGGGGTCACGCCGTGACCCCACGTCATAGCGGGTCGGTCCCGGCGGCTAATGAAAGCCGAGACCTTGGGCTAATAGCATGCTGCACCGATCGTTGTGCTGTGCGCTTTTAACCCTTTAGACGTGGAGTTCAAAGTTGATTGCTGCGTCTAAAGTAACAAAAATACACTCCTAGCAGCTCAGTTGGGCTAATCGGGACCCTCCTGGTGAAATCGCGATGTTCCGATCAGCTAGAACACGAGCAAAGGGTGCCTTACCTGCCTCCGGCATGTCTGATCGGCGATTGATTGCTTCGAGCCTCAAATCCAGGCTTGAGCAATCGACCGCCAATAACATTGATCATTGCCATGGTAATGCATGGCAGTGATATGTGTAGCAGATCAGTGTGTGCAGTGCTATAGCCACTGGAGGGGGCTTTAACATTGAAAAAAAAAGTGTGAAAAAATATTTTATAAAGATCATTTAACCCCTTCCCTAATAAAAGTAAGAATCACCCCCTTTTCCCACGTTTTGCCGTGGATTTCTTGGTAAAATGACTGTCACTGCAAAGTAGTATTGGTGGCGCAAAAAATAAGCGATAATATGGAATTTAAGGTGCAAAATTGCACCTTAAGGGGTTAAAACTCTGAATATTTTTTTTGTTAAGGGTGGGAGGTGTGTTAGGAGTAGTTAGGGAACATAGACTGAGTTAGTTTAGAAAAGTTTATTTGGTGACAGGTACTTTTTAAAAGAAAACATGCTCTCCTGCTAATTCTCTGAGCTGGTTCTACTGTCAATCCAATAGTGCTGGTCCTGCTGCTCAAAGCTTCTTGTCCTGTGCCCTGACACATATTAAATGCCCTCTCAGCCAATCACTGGCCTCAGTGGTGACCTGCTAAGTGTTTGGTTTTCCTGTGTGTTGGAATGTAGAGCAGAAAGTGCTGATAGCAGGGACAGGCACAGTTGGAACAACACCAGCAGGGGATCGGTAGCAGGTGAGTACATGTTTTATTTTACCTTTTTCTACCACCATCAGTTCTTCTATTTTTCTGGATATACCCATTAATAGGGGATTAGATGCACCTCCAGCAAACAGCTCAGTTTGCAAGCGAGAGCCAATATTTTCTGGCTGCTGCAAAAAAGGAATATAGCGTAACTTGAGTCATTTAGATTTCCCCCAAAGGGAGAGCAAATACTTGTTTATGAAGGTAACTACAGGAAGTAGATACCTCTCTATCATCACTGTATATGGAGTTTCGATCCTAACTAACTCTACTAATTATTTTCCAGGTGTTGTGGATGGTGCCCCGTACTCAATGATCACAGACTTTCCCTGGTTACGCTCACTTAGAACTGCTGAACCAAACAGCTATGCAAGATATGACTTTGAGGATGATGAAAAAAGTACGTTGAATAAAAAATGTCCAGGCAAGCAAAAAGCTTTGTAAAATTACATTGCATTATCTTGTACAGATCCCAAGTTACAGTTTGTAATGTATTTCAGAGTTGCATTACATTTTTGCATGCTTCAGATTTCTCAGGATTACCCCTTTAACTTAAAACGTACCTGTCAAATACCAGGAAAAAAAAAGAGAACGCCCATTTATAAAAAAAAAGAAATAAATATATATAATATCCCCTATCCTAATTTTTTATAAATGGGAGTTTTTCTTTAACCTACCAACAAATTTTATGTGTGGGGGAGAAAACCAGAGTACCTCTGGGAAACCTAAACATATGGGGAGAATCTATAAACTTGTTGCAGATGTTGTCCTTGGTGGGCCTTGAACCCAGGAACCCAGCGCTGCAAGGCAAAAGTGCTAAAAACTGAGCAACCTTTTTACATTTCAATTGGTTTTTTAAAGTTAACATACATTTTAATAATTAAAATACATAAATTAACCAAGAATAGACTCCCTGAAATTTGTACTTTTGTGTAAGCCTTCAAAGACATTGTATGTACATAGTACTTACATCCATTCGTTAAAAAAGGCATGTGGCCTCTCTAGTGTTAGTGCAACTGTCAACACCCAGTTTGCTATTTAGTCATATATTTCTATATAAAATACCAGGTGACTGGCACAACACAGAGCTATAAGAAAATATTTTCCAGAAGTTTTTCATGGAGAATACACATATTTACGAAGACAAAGCCAGAGTGGTTTAGGGGGTTATGCAATTATTAAAACTTATGATCTACCCACAGGAGATAGATAAGTAGTTGATCGGTTGGGGGTCTATTTTCTGGGACTCCACAAATTAAGAGAATGGGGTTCCTTTTACCCCTTGTGACTGAAACTATGGGAGTGCCAAAGATGGGAGAGTATTGCACTCTGATACCTCCATCAGTTACATAGAAAATTAATCACAAGAAACCCCCATTCTCTTGGAGTTCTAGTACTAGGATAGCAATCAATCTGATACTTATCACCCATCTACGTTGTTATCTTGGGGAAACCCCCTTTTAACATGAGGCTTTGACTGTGTTTATTTGCACATTGATATCCTTTTTTGTTTCTTTTTATTACCAGCTACAATATATGCACCAAGGAGGAAAGGGCAGCTTTCGGCAGACATTTGTATGGAAACAATCGGTGAAGAGATATCAGAGCTACGGCAGATGAAAAAGGGAGTTTTCCAACGAGTTGTTGCCATATTTATCCATTACTGTGATGTCAATGGAGAACCTGTGGAGGATGACTATATTTAAACAGAACTTATTGCCTTGATATCATCAGTTTTACTTTCTCTAGCTGCATAACCTAGAGATGTGGCAGGTAAAAGGTTGAGCTAATGGAGATAAGCACCATAATGTTCCATTGGATCCTTTTGCAGCACGCTCCACTAATAGCTATAGTGGGAGGAAGTCCTTTCTCTGAAGACCAGCAAAGAAAATAGTACTCTGGGGTGGCCCAGCGCTCTTAAGCCCTATATTTTTCACTTGCATTAAGTCTTCCTGTGAGCTTGGATACAAAGAGAGTGCTGTTTCGCATAGAACAGTAGCGTAGTCACTTCAATGCTGTATCCATTAAGATCTATTCAATGCCATAGGTCCCTTAACCATCTGGCTACGTCATATACAAGAAGTAAAATATTGTATAGTTTTTCTAGTGGTAACCCTCCACTCTCAGCTACAACAGTTGAGCGTTAGTAAAGCTATTAGTACTAGGTAGAAAACTAGATATTCCCAGGAAATGGATAAGCCTATTCAGGCAGTGATACACTTAAAAGATATACAGGTTAGAACCAGGAAGCTTCGTACAAGCGTGTCTGTGGTGGAGGCCTGGCTGAACAGAGACATTTTACTAGATGCAGTGAATGATGCTAAGGCCTTAAAATGTTGTCCAATATAAAAACCATAAATGGTCTTAAGAAAGATCAAAACAGATGAACATGTCATTTTGCTGTCTTGGCAAAGAAGGATGCAACGAATCTGCCTGTTACCCTTATGAGATGGGTATGCAGCGCTGGCAGTTCTGTGAGCTGCAAAGCAAAGCTGTTTTTTTGTTTTTATAATTCTAAATCGTTATGATTCGTTGCACTGAGTTAAAGCTGCCATCTTCTAGAAGGTGAATCAAGTTTCCAAGGAGCAGCTTCTTGTTAATGTAAAAGTTTGTATTTTTTTGTATTATTATTATTTTTTTTTTCTAATTGCACAGAGCAGATTGTAAATTGCGTGACAATGCTTTGTCTGGATTTTTAACTCTACCATCTACATCCTTCCAGATATGGTAAAACAATGTCAAGTAAAAAGTACATGAAAGGTCACGTCAGTGTGTGTTTTAATTTGTAAATTTTACAGCAAAATGTTGTGAATGACATTGCGAGCTTATTAGAGCTTTGTCATTTAACAGAAATACGGGGCAAACGTACAGGATGCCATGTGCTTGCATTGTCAGACTGTTTGCTATTAACAAAATAGTTTAAAGAAAGTGAGTTTCCAGAGCATATGTAATAGACACAAATAACCAGGGATGGACACAGGCCAGTGAGGGTCCTGTGCGAGGACAGTGTACTTTTTTTTTTTTTACACTAGCATACCTGTGGATAGTGTTCTAATTTTGTTAAACTAACATGAACATTATCAAACTGCCCATTTATACATTCTACCATTTTATTTATTTCTCTGTTATCCAAGGCTTGCTTAAAGGGGTCCTCCGCCGCTAGACATCTTATCCCAAGATGTCTGATCGGGGGGGTCCCCAGACATCTTGGCTGCAGAACCCCAGACCTCGGTGCACTGAGCGGACTTCACTCCATGCCGGATGACTGGCGATGCGGGGCGGAGGCTCGTGATGTCACGGCCATGCCCCCTCAATGCAAGTCAATGGGAGGGGGCGTGGCGGCAGTCTCGTCCCCTCCTATAGATTTGCATTGTGGGGGCGTGACCAAGACGTCACGAGCATGGGCGCTGCACACAACGCTCTAAACCAGGGGTCGGCTTTTGAGTGGCACCGGGGGCTCCGTGCGGAGTGGCAGTCACTCCGCTAATGGGGATCCAGGACACTTGTCCCGGATCCCCAGGCTAGCGAGAGCCGCTTTCAGCTGTGTGAGCATGCGCGCACACACAGCTTAAGCCTCCTCTCAGTGTGAGCTGCAGGACCTGCGGCTTCACTGAGAAGAGACCTGTGACCTCTGCCCCACGCAGTGCAGGCGCCGATGATGTCACTCATCGGCGCCTGCACTGTAGCGGGAGAAGATCGCAGCCAGCTTGTGCTGCCGAGGAAAGCCTGCGTGGGAAATAGGTGAGTAAAAGTTTTTAGTTTTTTTTTTATCATCCTGGAATCTGAGCAGGGGAGGCAAGGTGATATTGAGGGGGGTGCAGAGTGATGATGATGATGAGGAGAGGGGAGGCTATAGAGTGATGATGAGGGGAGGGGGGGTACAGAATGATGATGATGAGGGGAGGGGGGTGCAAAGTGATGATGATGATGGGGGTACAGAGTGATGATGTGATGATGATGAGTGGAGGGGGGTTCAGAGTGATGATGATGAGGGGAGGGGGGTTCAGAGTGATGAGGGGAGGGGGGTTCAGAGTGATGAGGGGAGGGGGGGGGTGCAAAGTGATGAGGGGAGGGGGGGGGGTGCAAAGTGATGAGGGGAGGGGGGGGTGCAAAGTGATGAGGGGAGGCGGGATGTGCAAAGTGATGAGGGGAGGCGGGGTGTGCAAAGTGATGATGAGGGGAGGCAGTGTGTGCAAAGTGATGATGAGGGGAGGCAGTGTGTGCAAAGTGATGATGAGGGGAGGCAGTGTGTGCAAAGTGATGATGGAGGGGGGTGCAGAGTGATGATGAGGCGAGAGGTGTGCAAAGTGATGATAATGATGAGGTGGAGTGCAAAATGATGATGGGGGGTTGCAAAGTGATGAAGATGAGGGGGGTGCAGAGTGATGATGAGGCGAGAGGTGTGCAATGTGATGATGAGGGGGAGTGCAAAATGATGATGATGGGGGGGTTGCACAGTGATGAAGATGAGGGGGGTGCAAAGTGATGAAGATGAGGGGGGTGCAAAGTGATGATGATGAGGGGGGTGTAAGTGATGCTAGGGGGGTGCAAAGTGATGATGGGGGTGCACGTGATGGGGATGCGGGGGAAGGGGGTGCAGGGGAAGGGGGGTGCAGGTGACTGGGAGGGGGAGGATGATTTGGATGTGAAGGAGAACTGGCTACTTCCCTACCTGGCTACCTACACAATTACCTGCCTGGCTAACTACCTTATTAATTTCCTGGTTACATACCCACCTACTTAGCCACCTGGCTACCTACATAGCAACCTAAGTACCTACATACATATATAGCTACCCATTTACCTACCTTGCTACCCACCTATGAACCTCCATATCTACTTACCTACCTGCATAGCTACTTACCTACTTGGCTACCTACCTACCTATATCCAAGGAAAATCGTAGCTCACCAAAGTATAAAGTGCAGAATTCAGTGCAGTTTATTCCATTCCAAACAGCGTTACAGAGCAGGCAACGTTGCTTCTCATACTTGATAAAGGCGAAGACAGGTTGCTGAAACGTAGCCTGCTCTGTAATGCTGTTTAAAATGGAATAAACTCCACCAAATTCTGCACTTCTGGGGAGTGCTCTGGAAAAATACAGAAACTAAGATGTTTGTCTTGCAGATGCTGCAGTGATGGGTTTTGGCTGGAAGAAGTCGTCATGGTGGTCTGAGCCAGATGGAGAACAGAAGGAAAGAGGACGCTGCTGACCGTAAAAGACGTGAATTGTGAGTTAGTTATTGGAACTGTATGTATATTATTGCTCAACACGACTGGGGTCTGATCCTTGGGTCTGTATTATGTAAAGGTCTGTATTGTGGTGGGCGGTGATTCTGGGGTCTGTATTATGGTGGGTGGTGATTCTGGGTCTGTATTATGGTGGGTGGTGATTCTGGGGTCTGTGTTATGGTGGGTGGTGATTCTGAGGTCTGTATTATGGTGGGGTCTGATTCTGGAGTCTGTTATATGGTGGGTGTTGAATCTGGGGTCTGTATTATGGTGGGTGGTGATTCTGGGGTCTGTATTATGGTGGGTGGTGATTTTGGGATCTGTGTTATGGTGGGTGGTGATTCTGGGGTCTGTGTTATGGTGGGTGGTGATTCTGGGGTCTTTATTATGGTGGGTGGTGATTCTGGGGTCTGTATTGTGGTGGGTGGTAATTCTGGGGTCTGTATTGTGGTGGGTTGTGATTCGGGGGTCTGTATTGTGGTGGGTGGTGATTCGGGGGTCTGTATTGTGGTGGGTGGTGATTCTGGGGTCTGCATTGTGGTGGGTGGTGATTCTGGGGTCTGTATTGTATTGTGGCCTGATTCTGGGGTCTGTATTATGGTGTGGACTGATTCTGGGGTCTGTGTATTATGGAGGGTGGTTATTCGGGGGTCTGTATTATGGTGGGTGGTGATTCGGGGTCTGTATTATGGTGTGATAAATGTATATATAAATTTTATATGCTGTATATGTAAAATGCCCATTTAAGATGAAGACTCCATACTTCTGTTACTTGTCCACTCCTCCCCCCATCTGCTCTCTCCTATCTCTGCCCCCACCATCGTGTAGAGGAAGTTGAGGGCCACGAAGACAAGGCACATCCCCCATGCTATTTCCTCACTCCCTATATGCTAGAACATCCCACTAGTGAGGGTGGGAACTTATGTTAATGACAAAGGTGTTATAACCATGTGAAGGACTGAATAAAGGGAGAGAAGCATTTGAAACCGACATGGCTCGGTTTGATTTACTTCGCTATACTTCGGTATATATTCTGTATACGGATTTGGTAGGGAGTAAGATAGCTACAAGAACACTGATAAAATCTACATCAATGGTGGGCGGTGATTTGGGGGTC